>NC_086447.1:413712800-414017800 GCF_028390025.1 Pseudophryne corroboree | reverse complement strand
TCGCCTTCAGGAACAGACCACATATCCTTAATGACGTATGCTGTGTTTTCTAAAAAAAATTAATACACTCCTACGTTTGGCTGCAAAGGAGGCCATTTTAAATTCACCTATCCAGGAATCCCAAAGTACATTAGGGTCTTTCACATTCCAGTAAGTCTCCTGCAAGAAAAGCTATGTCTGGCTTGAGGCATTTTAAATGAACATGAATAAAATAAACTTAATTGAGAACTGTACCGTTGTGGAACTAGCTACCATGGGGGACATATTATCCTACATCCACCTTAGGCCAGAAAACAACGTGAAAAATGTACCAAGATAACTTCCAGCCTGTCCCAGCAAGTGGGCAGAGAAAAAAACACATGTGCCTAAGGTGCAATTTCATACCTGTGAACATATATTATAGCAAATAAACAAAAAAATATGAAAACAAGTACAATAATATTTAAAATATTTTCTGAACCGAATAGGGCGATCTCCAAGACCACGTTAACCTGGGGGGGACATAAAAGTGCTTGAGAGTGAGGATCAGAGGGCCCCTTTGTGGCCTTGTCACATATTTATGCATAGCTGCAATAGTAAAGGATAGGAGCAATTGAGAAACTGTTTAAAAGTAGAGAACAGAAAGGTGATGTCCCCAGTGTCTCCAGGGACTAGTGCAGGGATGTTCAGCCGAAGGTACACACCTGAAAGCAGTGGAGTGGTACGTGGTCTGTCTGGCCAGCAGCAAGGCGCAATTACCACAGTTTTATACAGAGAAATAGAGCACTCCCCAAACAACACCCCCCAAAAGAAAAAAGAGGCATCAATATATACCTGATATGGTGCAAAGAATAGGCAGGAGGACTAATGATGTCTAGTAGGGAGGCAGTTACTCTTATAAAAAAACACGAGACTAGGGAGGGGGCATCCTCTTCCCTGACAGAGCCATCAGCATGTCCCTGCAGCAGGCACTGCAGCTGGGTATATCTCACCTGGTCTTAGTGCAGGGATCACCGGGCGCCAGACTCCACCAATCCACCACCGCGGCACAGACCTAGGGTATGTACCGGAGAGTCAGCAGTGGCATCGGTGGGGAGAGACGCAATGTTTGCGATGTCTGGCGGCAGAAGTGGGCCGTCATTGACGGCCTCTGAAACTCCAGGCCGCAGCTTCAACAGGAAGGTAGGCCGCAACCCACAGGAACGGATCTGCAAACCCACCTCCCGGCTGCATATGGTGTGCTGGCTGCTAGCAAGGGCAGGCAAGGTGCCACCACTCCACAGGGACCCCTCCCAAGGTGTTATTAGGGAGTCAGGTCCAGGGAGCTCAGCTCAGGCACATCTATTCCGCTTTCCCACCAGGCCTTACCACCTAGTTCATATAAGTTTATTTTTTAAGATAGAAAAAGTGTAAACAGATACAGTTATTGTGCTTAAACAACAGTATACAATAAGCAATGGGGTTCACAAGAAAACAGAGAAAACTTAAACATAGGGAACAATTGAGAGACATTACAATAGGGAAGACAGTCTGTTCATGAAAAAACAAGGTTGAGATTACCCCATTGTAGAACAACCAATAGACCCCAAAGGAATGCTGTTAGTGTGGGCAAAGGGAGGACAAAGGGGAGGGGATGTATATAAAGGAAGAACAGGCAGGAAGATGCATAGGGAGGGGGAACTGGAATAGTTGGGAGGAAAAAAAGGAGAAAAAATGGCATTAAATAACTGGGAGCTGGAGCAAGTCAGAATGTGGGAGTAGAAAAAATGAAGTGTCGATCAGGGGGAAATAATGAATGAGACTGAGGCCTGGCAGGCCGTATTATGAAGACTATACCAAGAGGACCAAACGGTGTGATACTTGTCCACTGTGCTGTTCATCAAGCTGGAGAAAAATTACATCTTGGAGATGTACCAAATTTGTTTCAAAAGCTCAGGTCGGAATGGGGGCGAGGGTTGCTTCCACACTTTAGCAATTTGAAATTTAACCACACAAGCTACAGATGGAGCCATGCTAGTCGTTGATCCGTCTGTGACTAGGCGCGCCTGCCAGGGTACGCCGGGATGCTGTGAGCATCTCCATCTGGTTGAGTGCGCGCACCTAGACAGAGACGCTCTGAATGGGAAGCGTCTATGTTCACTCCCGGCGTGACTAGGCAGACACATTGGCTAGTCAAGCCAGGAGTGCATGTTTGCGATGGGGCCGCTATAGATAAGAGCGGCTCCATCTGTATATGTAGGACCATAGGTTTGGTTAGTTGTCATGTGGAGGCACACAGGAGTAGCTTTGCTGATGTAAGAGAGGGGCAGTCGGGACTCACAGATAAAATAAGTGTCTAAACCAAGGACCAAAAAGTGTCAACCTTAGGGCAACTCCACCATATGTGAAAGAAAGAGCCTACTTGCCCTCACTTATGCCAACAGAGGTTAAATGCAGAGGTATAGATTTGGTGCAAATGTTATGAGACTAAATACCATCATGTGTAAACATTACAAGAGTTATCCTTAATGGAAATACTTATAGAGCATTTAGAGACATTCAAGCGAATAGTTTCTCATGTGCCCTCACCTAAAGACAGCAAAAGGACCAAAAGCTTCTGGATACTTTAGGCGTCCATAGGTTTAAAATGCATCCGCAGGTCCCAAGGAGCGATGTTCAAAGCAATAAGTCCAAAACAATAAGTCCCCTGCTTGGTGACTATGTTCTTATTCATCTATGTCTGAGATCTTGTAGACTACTTGGTAGCCATTTGAGCAGAGTTCCATTGAGTACACCTGATAATGATATATGCCTATCTTATTTTACTTATGTGAGTGCATTTTACTAAATCTGTGTTTAAAAAAAGAAATTTTATTGCACTATATGTGTCCTATTTCTTAAGCCTTCAGTATGAGAAAAATATCCCTAATTAAAACAAATCTTTGGAGTACTGCAAGACAGGTTGATGTGATAACTACATGCCAATCTTATTCTTCTTATGTGAGTGGGACCAATAAAACAAATCATATAACATTTTTCAAATGGAATTGCACTGTTTGTTCCTTTTTGTTCTAGTTAATTCAACTACCTGAATTGTATATGAATCAAATGGTGTTTTTACGTAAAGATTCCTATTGAATTTGTCATCTTTGAACACTTTAAGTAGCGCCACTTAGTGTCACTTATTTTGTATTTTGGTATTCTAAGGGCTTGATGAAGGCTCCTTTTGTGACCCTAAAAGCTGCCACTAGTATAAGTGCACTAAATATCCTTTTTTCTACTTTGATAGTTAAAGACCTGTTGATTGTCCTTACCTGGTTTTTGAAATTACAGTTATTAGGGCTTTGGTGGTGTCATTGTGATAAAAACTACCATTGAGTACTTCATTAAAGGTATGTGTAATGGGGGATATGAGAGGGATCTCAAATGCTTTGTAGTAAGGGAAGAGGAGGCCATCGGGGGACCGCGGCCTTAGAGGACTTCCGGAGTTTGAGAGCATTAGAGAGTAACAGATAAAGAAGTATCAATCTGGGGCATAGTACAGGACACCAGGTATTCCGGGGCGAATTAGGCGATGTGGAGTTACAGTCCGGAGAGTTATACAAGCAATTAAAATATTTTGTGAAGAGGCGGTTAATCTTAGATGGAATATAAGGGGGTTACCGGTTGTGTCTTTAATTAAGGCTATAGATGAAGCAGCTTTACATGCCCTTAGACCAGTGTTTTTCAACCACTGTGCCGTGGCACACTAGTGTGCCCTGAGCAGTCTCCAGGTGTGCCGCCATAGAAACACAGCCAGGCCCGTCAGTGTTTTGCTGCTACTGAGGCCCTGGAATGATCAATACTGGTGGGTTTAGTGGTTGCAGAGACAGTTCTAATTTTGGACCTGGGCAGTGTTGGCTCTTCTGGCTTTCTCAGATGTGGCTCAGGTGTTACCTATGGAGAAGCTGCGACATGATATCCTAGGACTCGCAGCTGCACCCTGCATCAACATTATATTTGAGAGTGCCTTGGCAATATTTAAATCTTGTTCAGTGTGCCGCGAGTTGTAAAAGGTTGAAAATCTCTGCCTTAGACGATTAGCAAGGAGTGTGTCAGCTTTATTGCTCTTCTCGTAAAATGCTGATTCAACCAGCAAAGGGATTTATCTATTTTTTCGGAGAGAATTGAGTTAAGAGCCGCTCTAGCCGCAATTAGTTGTTTGTAATTTGCGTCAGTGAAGCTGCATTTATGAACGGAATGGTCCGTAAGAGTCTGAAGAGATGTTTTTCTGCTCCATATTCCGATGGGGCGCAAAACTAATCACGTGTCCTCTAAAGACAGCCTTATGGGCTTTCAAGATGACAGGTACAACCAGAATCCAAATTGTTAAGAAAAAAGTAATCTATTAGTATCTCGGTCATTTTCGTCTTGAACTGTGGAATTTTAAGGAGCATTTTGTTTAGACACCAGGAAGGACCAGAGGTTGGGACGTACAACAAGTCGAATGTAGAAGTGATGGAAGAGTGGTCTGACCACGGGTTGGGTGTGATCGCAAAGTAGAGCCGATGGACGCAGAGTAGTAGATCAATTTTAGAATAGGTAAGATGAGGGGCGGAGTAATAGGTGTAATCCCTATAAGTGAAGTTGAAGTCAAATAATGTTACGATCCTGATGCTCAGGACAGGGGAGATCTTAAGTAGTGAGTCCTGCGCACCAAGACGGAATGCTGGAATTGGGAAATGGGAAGGAAATAGCCCCTAGCACCCTACCGCCGTTGTCTTACCCGTGTTATCAATTCACGCCTGAATGACTATGGTTTCTTGGGCCCATGGCAGCCGCGTTTGAAGGGCGGATTAGGTCTGCCCAACTCCGATGCCCCCTCAGGTCTTAAAGAGAGACAAGGCGTGAACTGAGACAGGGTAATAACAAGGGGACCTCTAACTGAAACAACCACGCTAGGGGCTATAAATTACCTAAAAACTAAACGTATGTGCGGCACGCCGCCAAAGGACAAAGAACTACAAAGAAACCACTGTCCACTCCCCTACACGGCACCGCCGAGTTCCGGGGAGGACAGTGAAAGCGGAAACCTCCGCAAATGCACCAATTCACAGTTAAGTAAACACTAAGCGGCATAGGCCGCAACATGCGGCAGAAGCCGCTACTCACGAAACCGGGCGAGAACCCCAGATGACAAACAGGTTCGCAAGGACTAGAAGGATTCCCAGGACCGGCTTCGGACCTCCAAAGTACCAAAGGGCAGGGAGCAAGATCCACCAAACACGGCTAACAGGAACAGAGTTCTGCAAGGCAGGAACAGCATACAAGAAGCTATCACCGGCGGGGCTGCAGTGTGCTGGCTCACATAAAAAGGCCCTGCTGGCCAATAACAGGAGGGCCAGCAGGACCAGCCCCCAGACCCTAATTACTAGTTGCCGTGCAGCTGCCCTGCTGCACGAGCAACCTAATTAACTATTCTTAGCAACGGGGAACGCGGTCCACCTGTGGCGTCCCCGTTGCTATGCACCCGTCGGCCCTGCACGCACGGCGTCCTGCGTTGCCAGGGACCCGGCGGCTATTGTGCGCACGGCGTCCTGGCGTTGCTAGGCGCCGTGCGGGGGACAGGGAAGGAGAGAGGCGCGGCGGCCGTGACCGCTGCTCAGTCAGGGCACGGCCGAAGACCGCCGCGCCTAACAAATATCAAACAGGGCTGCTTCCTTAATCTGTTTTGATAGGAGTCTGCAGATGGGACATAGTTGAGGGTACGTAAGGAGGGTAGATCTATCCAAAGCCGTGTCCAAAATAAAATTAAAATCACCACATAGAAATGGGTAGCCTTCCTGGCATTTTTGCAGAGTGGTGAAGAAAGAGTTGAAGATTCGCTGTCAATGTCTAAGCCAACATTAGGGGCGTAGACATTGGCAATAGTGACATCCAGGTGGCCCAGCTTGCCAGTCAAAATAATATAATGCCCATCTGCATCAGTATGAACCTAGCTTTGAAAAAAAGTTTTTTATTGAAATAGTTTATTACTGATCAAAATGGCAACTCCATTATGCTTAGACTTGCTGGAGAAGTACAACACAGTGGAGAAATGTTTGGAGATCAGAGAAGAGTGACCGAGGTCCCGGAAAATGGATCTACTGAAGCAGGACAATGTTTGCACATAGGGTGCAAATTGTACGAAACAAGTATAAACATTTTTGGGGCGTATTAAGGCCCTGGACATTCATAGAAGCAATTGTGAAAGGCATATCGCCAGGGGTAGAGTAAGCTGTTGGGAGACTAGGGAGGATGTTCCGAATCACAAATAAAAAAGAAGGGGGGTAGAGGGATAGCAGAAATCAGATGGGAAAAGCTTATGTGGGAGAGAGCAAAAAGAGGAAAGGAAAGGAGGACAGGGTACCCAACACTTGCAAACCAAATTTGAAAGAAGAGAAGGTGAGCAGTAATACATGGCTCCTGTAATTGTTTTTTAAAGATTTTGCACCACCAAATTAATTGTGTGAGCAAAACAGGGAATGTGTTGGAATTTACCCAGCTGTAATGCTCTCACAATATTGGTGGCATTGTCAGAAATACCAAGGAGAGTACATGTAGGGAAAACCATTTTTTTAGGATTTCCCTGGGTTTTCCTTAGAGGTTGTTAGTGGTGTGCCTCTTAGTGAAACTGGTGATACACAGCGTAGCCTGTCTCTGAATGAGCTGGCATTTGTTAGATGCTGCTGATGGCACTGTTGAAGGCAATACACCTGCCCAGTGGGCTGTCACAGTCATGTAATCTTTAGTTTGCCCTGTTCCATTTGTTCACATATCTGTGGTTAAGTGGACAGTAGGTACAACGGCATTTCTGAGGACACTAGTTAAGTTTTTTTTTCATCCTTGTACATACTTGGAATTGCTTTTCTAGTGAAGTGGAATCTAGATGGGATTTGGTAGCGGGGATGCAGGACCTCAACTAACTGTCTAAAGCCCACTGCATTAATGCCAGATAATGGACGCATATCTAATACCAGCATAGTTGTCATTGCATCAGAAATCCGCTGTGCAACTGGGTGACTGCTGTCATACTTGCTTCCCCATGTAAAGGATTATTTAATAGTCAATTATTTTGTTAAAATACTACAAGCAGTCTTCCTGGTTCCCTTCTGGGATGAAGATCCACTCACAGCAGCAGCATCAGAAGGCGTAGCACTCAAGGATCCTTCTGAGGAAGCCCAGATAGAAGAGGAATTGAAATTGGATGCAGGACTACTGATTGAGGATATTGACGATGAAGGTGTTGGTGGTGGAGATTGCAGAGAGAAGGGAGCTGCAGATAAAGCCATGCTCATTGAACGCACATCCCATTCATTCCCGGCGGTGCGTCCTTGCCGGGTACACCTAGTAGACGAAGCCACGGTTAGCGGGACTACATGCAATATTGAAGGTATCCTGGTCCACAGTAAGGCTTGTAATGGCTTGTAAGCAAAAACCGGACATAAAAATAATCTACAGGTATTTATAAGATCTTAGAGTGCTTCATCTTCAAATCTTTTCTTCATCCACGTTCAATGCATGATTACAGTATGTCAATGGAGAAAATGCTCAGAATGATTTCACAGAACTTCTATATCCCTTTAAGGAACATGGTCTTAAGGTGCTACTCAGTAGATAAAAAGTATCTAACTGAACTCTTTCATCCCCATTTCTGTCAACTGTCGAATATTTCTATACATGTAAAGTTCTTTATACAATTTTATATATATATTCTTAAAGACTATCTACCAACTGAACCTCATGTGGTGTTTAAGAAATCGCAGAATTTAAAGGACCTCCTTGCACCAAGTATGTTAAGAAACCATGAAACTCCCAAGGGTATACTACCGAAATGCGTGGGATGTTTCAAATGTGGCCATTGCAACATCTGCAAATACGTGAATCCAAATAGAAAGACATTCAAGAACACAGGTGAAACTAAGGAGTACAAGATCAAGCACTTTATCAACTGCAATACATCTTCAGTAATATATCTCCTGGAATGTCCCTGCAAAATGAAGTATATCGGCAAGACAAAGAGGCCACTGAAAATCCGCATGCAGGAGCACGTAAGAAACATTAAGATCCGGGTCCAAACACATGCCGTATCCAGACACTTCCTACAATACCACGGCTCTAACCCGGAGGAACTCACGTTCAAGGGTCTAGAACTAGTGACACTTGGAGAAAGAGGAGGGGACCTCTCCAATCTTCTATCAAGGAGAGAGATGTTCTGGATACAAGAAATGAAATCTCTTCATCCAGACGGACTGAATGAAGGCTACGAAATAGCTCCTTTTTTATGAACGTAAGCCTGTTATTCCCAATACTTACTTCTTGACATCACCCACTTGCCTTTTCTTAGTTAGGTTCATGTTGGAATGCGGGGCGGTGGCTCCCCAACCTCTGGACCTTCTCTCCAACCACCCAGATCCTATATTACAGTCATACCACACTGGATATGCCAAAATTCGTCCGATCTTGGAAGCCAAGCAGTGTTGGCCCGGCCAGTACTGGGTAAGGAAACTTCCCAAGAAGACCGGGTGCTGTAATAATAACTGGATCAGGGGCGTGCTATTTCTATATCTCTGTATTCAAATTCATTAAAATTACTCCTCTATTTTCTGACGGTATCTACCCATATAAATAGTATAAATACGATATTGACTGCCACATCTACTCTCCATTAATTTTATAAATTTTATGTATAACCTCTGTACTCTAACGTAAATCCCTTGATGCCTTTCAGATGCACTATTTTACAGGGGTGTCATTCTCATAGGGGAAGTATGATCTATAATGTACATATGTCTATCAGATCAAGGTTATGAACTAACCACAGCACAACATATTTAATACTTAGTCTTCAGTACCCTGAAGAACCTGTATATACAATGTGGACTATACATGACTCCTAAATCGTCTATAAGCACTGATTCCTGCTCTTATCCTTTGTTTACATATGCGGCTTCCCTGTGTGGAGACAATGGGAACATATTCCACCTATCTAACTGAATGAATACTATCTATGAGAATATGGCCGCCGGCACCCGCTTCCAGTACATACAACTGTCCCGCCGTATGGACTCCAAGAAGATGGCCGCCGCACTTTCCTTCATATCGGCCGGCGCATGCGCAGAAGGAAGCCCCGGACACCGGATGTGGGGCGGAAATGACGCGATTAGCGTCATTTACCGTAATGAACTCTCCCAATTGACTTTAATGTTTTACAAAGATTCCCTGCACAGTTTGCAAGCGCAAATCAAGCGCTTTACTACATTTATTGCCTCCCTCACTATTAGTTACAATTAATATGTGTTCTTGAATCCTATATGTGTTCTTGAATCCTGTTTCCTAAAATGTCAATCAATTACAGGAAGTGATGTCATTAATCACTTCCTTACCCACAGGGGTATATATATAGATGATGTGTCCCACTATGCTCATTACCCCTTGATGAAGTCAGACCAGACGAAACGCGTTGGCTGATTCCTGCTACTATTGAAATCCTCAGTTAAGCTGCTTTTTCTCTATACAGAATTTTCTATATATATATATATATATATATATATATATATTTCTTTACATAATTCTAGACACACAGTTGTTTCTAATGTTTCTCATTTTTTAGTGCATGAATTTTTAGCACCATTTTTATTGTTGTCTTTTACATGTCCTTTGGAATGTTTTTTAAAGATTTTGTAACGGTTTTAAAAAAAAAGCATTCTTGTATGTTACCTTTTTATGTCCAATTTTCTTATACGTTCGTTGTAAATAAACCCCACATTGTTTTTAAAAGTAACTTTTTTAGTCTTCTAGAGTATTTACCACCCATGGTCGCTCTGATCTTATTTGCTTTTTCCAATTTTTATCTATCCTGCACACGTACAAGTGCAGGTTTTACCTAAGATCTAGCAGACGCCCCATAAAGAAAGGGGAGTGGCATATAGTGACTAGATATTCCACTGGGGTACACTTAAAATCGACATACTGTGAAAAATTACTTTCTACTGTATTTTTTGGCGCTGTTAGTTTACCCTATATACATATATATATATATATATATGTAAAAAATAGAAGTAATCAGTACCTAATAATGCCTAGAAAATGACGGTGGGGACATAGAATGATATTTAGTGAAAAAAATGGGACAAGCACTTATCTCAGATAGGAATCTTTGGTCCTCAGACCAATATCATCACAGTAATATGCAAAAGAGAAAAAGAAACAACCAATAGTGTGTACCGTTTAAACCTATATGTACTTATAGCATTTTTCTACTTAGTGAGTGTTAATTGGAAATGCTTCCAGAATATCACACTCCACAATAGCGTAGTAGAAAGATAATTTTTCACATTTAATTAAGTACATAAAATATATCCACGGTTTAAAACGAGCAGGTATCGCACGTACAAGAAACAAATGATATAGAAGCTTATCTGTCCATAAAAATAGGGTCCAGGATATCTCCCTTCACATTTACTTTAGTACATAAATTAAACCACGGTTTAAAATGAGCAGGTATCACACGTACAAGAAACAATAGATATAAAAGCTTATCTGTCCATCAAAAGAGGGTCCAGGGTAACTCCCGACGCGTTTCGTCGCAATGCAAAGGACTTCAACAAGGGGATAATGTCCCAGAGGCATGTAGATGTATTTATACCTCTGGCACTTAAGATGGTGGAGACATGTGGAACAAACAACATGACCTAACTTCCTGTCATCAGCTGACAGGAAGTGATTAGGAATATGAAACAAACAACATGACCTCACCTCCTGTCATCAGCTGACAGGACGTGATTAGCAATGTGGAGCAAACAACATGACCTCACTTCCTGTCATCAGCTGACAGGAAGTGATTAACAATGTGGAAAAAACAACATGACCTCACCTCCTGTCATCAGCTGACAGGAAGTGATTAGCAATACATGCAAAAACTCTTTAATTTGTAATGGAGAGAAGAGATAGATAGAAAACAGGGGGGGGGGGGGGGTTATAGCTTAATTGCAAAATGTCAATCTAATGTTAAAAACTAGAGCAACTTTCTTAAAACACATTTGTGATATGTAGTTGACGTCACTTCCGGCCCCGGAAGCGGCGAATGTGTTAAAACCAATATAAGTGCAACAATAGAGTAACATATAAGTATATGGCTACTAGTGTTTTAACATATAAACAGGCTTTATATTGGTTTTAACACATTCGCCGCTTCCGGGGCTGGAAGTGACGTCAACTACATATCACAAATGTGTTTTAAGAAAGTTGTTCTAGTTTTTAACATTAGATTGACATTTTGCAATTAAGCTATAACTCCCCTGTTTTCTATCTATCTCTTCTCTCCATTACAAATTAAAGAGTATTTGAATTTATTGCTAATCACTTCCTGTCAGCTGATGACAGGAGGTGAGGTCATGTTGTTTTTTCCACATTGTTAATCACTTCCTGTCAGCTGATGACAGGAAGTGAGGTCATGTTGTTTGCTCCACATTGCTAATCACATCCTGTCAGCTGATGACAGGAGGTGAGGTCATGTTGTTTGTTTCATATTCCTAATCACTTCCTGTCAGCTGATGACAGGAAGTGAGGTCATGTTGTTTGTTCCACAAGTCTCCACCATCTTAAGTGCCAGAGGTATAAATACATCTAAATGCCTCTGGGACATTATCCCCTTGATGAAGTCCTTTGCATTGGGACGAAACGCGTCGGAAGTTACCCTGGACCCTCTTTTGATGGACAGATAAGCTTTTATATCTATTGTTTCTTGTACGTGTGATACCTGCTCGTTTTAAACCGTGGTTTAATTTATGTACTAAAGTAAATGTGAAGGGAGATATCCTGGACCCTATTTTTATGGACAGATAAGCTTCTATATCATTTGTTTCTTGTACGTGCGATACCTGCTCGTTTTAAACCGTGGATATATTTTATGTACTTAATTAAATGTGAAAAATTATCTTTCTACTACGCTATTGTGGAGTGTGATATTCTGGGAGCATTTCCAATTAACACTCACTAAGTAGTAAAATGCTATAAGTACATATAGGTTTAAACGGTACACACTATTGGTTGTTTCTTTTTCTCTTTTGCATATTACTGTGATGATATTGGTCTGAGGACCGAAGATTCCTATCTGAGATAAGTTCTTGTCCCATTTTTTTCACTAAATATCATTCTATGTCCCCACCGTCATTTTCTAGGCATTATTAGGCGCTGATTACTTCTATTTTTTACACATTCTAATCGCCATAATTTGTTATCAGCTGCCACCCACGTTTGTGAGGAATGCATGTGAAAATATTTCGTCACTGGAGGACTTCGTCAGGAGCTGTGCTATTGGTTTCCAAAAGTTCATTTTATGAACACTGCTTTTTGAACTGATTGGTTGATTACATCATAATGATTTCTTACACCAATAAAACTAACTTTTAAAAACCTTTTTGTAATTTCATTTACATCTCACAGATTATCATGCATTAAATGAACAATAGTAACATACACAAATGCAATAATACAAATAAAAAAATGAAACTCTTCCCATTCTACTAAAAGTGCTTTAAAAAGAATCCGAAAACGTGACTAATTACCTATTATACGGTACTTCCCTGGTCCTATTTGTTAAAGGATTCCACTCTCGGTTTTACACCTGTCTCCCATTTACCCTTCTCGATTACATTTTAATGGGAGATATTCGTATATAGGTTACAGTCTACGCCTTCAGACCTTACAATTGTCATCATATTTATTCATGTTAACTACTAATAATTCTCTATAAAGGCAATACAGCAGTTTCATCCTAATACAGCAAAAAATTATACACGTGAACAGTTTATCGAGTCCAAACAGTGATGATTATATTTCTACTTCATAATTCCCCTTCCCACTACTGCCCAGATGTTCATGAAGATCGGAGCGTTACATCTATTCTACTTTAACTGGATATGGCTCACGAGTGCTTGTCACCCCCCACCGGGTGATAACACCAAATACAGTGGGGACCATACACTCCGAGCCCATAACCAATCAATTTAGTAGAAACGGTACGATGTTGCATCCCTCATTCATTCCGTCTGGGGTTAATGTACCTAGTGTGTAGATCCAGAAAGTTTCCCGTTGTGCTAATAATTTCAAAATGTCACCACCTCTATCCCCTAAACCAGGGGTGGGGAACCTTTTTTCTACCGAGGGCCATTTGGATATTTATAAAATCCTTCGGGGGCCATACAAGTCTGCCCCTGCGCGCGCCAAAAAAATGGGTGTGGCCAGTTAAAATGGGACGTGATACACATATGCCCCCAATAGTGCAGTGCCAGATCCACAATTGCCCCCACAGTGCCAGGTATGCAGATGCCCCCACAGTGCCAGGTATACAAATGCCCCCACAGTGCCAGGTATACAAATGCCCCCCACAGTGCCAGGCATACAAATGCCCCTCACAGTGCCAGGTATACAAATGCCCCCACAGTGCCAGGTATACAAATGCCCCTCACAGTGCCAGGTATACAGATGCCCCCACAGTGCCAGGTATACAAATGCCCCTCACAGTGCCAGGTATACAAATGCCCCCACAGTGCCAGGTATACAAATGCCCCTCACAGTGCCAGGTATACAGATGCCCCCACAGTGCCAGGTATATAAATGCCCCTCACAGTGCCAGGTATAGAGATGTCCCCACAGTGCCAGGTATACAGATGCCCCCACAGTGCCAGGTATACAAATGCCCCTCACAGTGCCAGGTATACAGATGCCCCCACAGTGCCAGGTATACAGATGCCCCCACAGTGCCAGGTATACAGATGCCCCCACAGTGCCAGGTATACAAATGCCCCTCTGTGCTAGGTATACAGATGTCCCCACAGTGCCAGGTATACAAATGCCCCTCACAGTGCCAGGTATACAGATGTCCCCACAGTGCCAGGTATACAAATGCCCCTCACAGTGCCAGGCATACAAATGCCCCTCACAGTGCCAGGTATACAAATGCCCCCACAGTGCCAGGTATACAAATGCCCCTCACAGTGCCAGGTATACAGATGCCCCCACAGTGCCAGGTATACAAATGTCCCTCACAGTGCCAGGCATACAAATGCCCCTCACAGTGCCAGGTATACAAATGCCCCCACAGTGCCAGGTATACAAATGCCCCTCACAGTGCCAGGTATACAGATGCCCCCACAGTGCCAGGTATACAAATGCCCCCACAGTGCCAGGTATACAAATGCCCCTCACAGTGCCAGGTATACAGATGCCCCCACAGTGCCAGGTATATAAATGCCCCTCACAGTGCCAGGTATACAAATGCCCCCACAGTGCCAGGTATATAAATGCCCCTCACAGTGCCAGGTATACAGATGTCCCCACAGTGCCAGGTATATAAATGCCCCTCACAGTGCCAGGTATAGAGATGTCCCCACAGTGCCAGGTATACAGATGCCCCCACAGTGCCAGGTATACAGATGCCCCCACAGTGCCAGGTATACAGATGCCCCCACAGTGCCAGGTATACAAATGCCCCTCGGTGCCAGGTATACAGATGTCCCCACAGTGCCAGGTATACAAATGCCCCTCACAGTGCCAGGTATGCAGATGCCCCCACAGTGCCAGGTATACAAATGCCCCTCACAGTGCCAGGTATACAAATGCCCCTCACAGTGCCAGGTATACAGATGCCCCC
This sequence comes from Pseudophryne corroboree, assembly GCF_028390025.1. Taxonomy (NCBI): domain Eukaryota; kingdom Metazoa; phylum Chordata; class Amphibia; order Anura; family Myobatrachidae; genus Pseudophryne; species Pseudophryne corroboree. The sequence continues at coordinate 414,003,168 of NC_086447.1, read as the reverse complement.
ACAGTGCCAGGTATACAAATGCCCCTCACAGTGCCAGGCATACAAATGCCCCTCACAGTGCCAGGTATACAAATGCCCCTCACAGTGCCAGGTATACAAATGCCCCTCACAGTGCCAGGTATACAGATGCCCCCACAGGGCCAGGTATACAGATGCCCCCACAGTGCCAGGTATACAAATGCCCCCACAGTGCCAGGTATACAAATGCCCCTCACAGTGCCAGGTATACAGATGCCCCCACAGTGCCAGGTATATAAATGCCCCCCACAGTGCCAGGTATAGAGATGTCCCCACAGTGCCAGGTATACAGATGCCCCCACAGTGCCAGGTATACAAATGCCCCTCACAGTGCCAGGTATAAAGATGCCCCCACAGTGCCAGGTATACAGATGTCCCCACAGTGCCAGGTATACAGATGCCCCCACAGTGCCAGGTATACAAATGCCCCTCGGTGCCAGGTATACAGATGTCCCCACAGTGCTAGGTATACAAATGCCCCTCACAGTGCCAGGTATACAGATGCCCCCACAGTGCCAGATATACAAATGCCCCTCACAGTGCCAGGTATACAGATGTCCCCACAGTGCCAGGTATACAGATGCCCCCACAGTGCCAGGTATACAAATGCCCCCACAGTGCCAGGTATACAAATGCCCCTCACAGTGCCAGGTATACAGATGCCCCCACAGTGCCAGGTATATAAATGCCCCCCACAGTGCCAGGTATAGAGATGTCCCCACAGTGACAGGTATACAGATGCCCCCACAGTGCCAGGTATACAAATGCCCCTCACAGTGCCAGGTATAAAGATACCCCCACAGTGCCAGGTATACAGATGTCCCCACAGTGCCAGGTATACAGATGCCCCCACAGTGCCAGGTATACAAATGCCCCTCGGTGCCAGGTATACAGATGTCCCCACAGTGCTAGGTATACAAATGCCCCTCACAGTGCCAGGTATACAGATGCCCCCACAGTGCCAGGTTTACAAATGCCCCTCACAGTGCCAGGTATACAGATGTCCCCACAGTGCCAGGTATACAGATGCCCCCACAGTGCCAGGTATACAAATGCCCCTCACAGTGCCAGGTATACAGATGTCCCCACAGTGCCAGGTATACAAATGCCCCTCACAGTGCCAGGTATACAGATGCCCCCACAGTGCCAGGTATACAGATGTCCCCACAGTGCCAGGTATACAGATGTCCCCACAGTGCCAGGTATACAGATGTCCCCACAGTGCAAGGTATACAGATGCCCCCACAGTGCCAGGTATACAGATGACCCCCACAGTGCCATGTATACAGATGCCCCCCCCCCCCCCCGTCTCGCTTACCGCTCCTTTCGGCGGGTACACGGAGGAGAGCGCGGCTATGTTGGGCGGCGGCGTGTAAGACTTGAAACCAGCCGCCGGTTCAAGAGCCAATCAGAGCTCGCGGACCGGCAGCCGCGGCTCCTGATTGGCTGCCGGTCCGCGAGCTCTGATTGCCTCACGACCGGCGGCTGGTTTCAAGTCCTACACGCCGCCACCGCCGCCGCCACCCGACAATAGCCGCGCTTTCCTCCGTGTGGTGACAGCTGAGACACGCTGCCGCCGGACTGTGCGGCGGCGTGTCTCACTGAGAGGAGCGGGTGGGCCGGACCAAACGGCTTCGCGGGCCGGAGGTTCCCCACCCCTGCCCTAAATGTACCTGTTCTATAGCTTTAAATTATAAATTCTCTATCCTGGAGTTGCAGCATTGCTGAAAATGACGGGGCACACTATGATTTAACACCCTATTATTAATATTTCTTGTATGCGCCAAAATTCTTAATTTGAGCTGCCTCTTGGTCTTGCCTATGTACCTCTTACCACATCCACACTCCAGCATATATACAACATGTGTGCTTAAACAATTTAGTTTACCTTTTATTAACCTACGATTTATCATGACTCCATATCTTTCTATTATCCTTGCTTGCTAATTTGCATACTTTGCATTTGTTATACAGTATATATATATATATATATATATATATATTTTATCCAATATATTAAAATTTGTTTCATTTTATGAATTTTTAGCACTGTTTTTCTCTTTTTACATTTCACTTGTAGGGAGACTGACTATCTCCCATTATACAGCAGCTAGAAAAGCACCCCATTCTAGCGCCCGACAATATACCTTGGTATATATCTTTCAGCAATTATTTATAGAACTGGTATATATCTAGTAAGACATTACATATGGCGAAAATTAGCTTCCCAATGCATTGATCCAGTTAGGCGCGAGTTGGGTCCAGTGAGCCACTCTAGTGAACTTGCACTGCGAATTGCATTGTTGTGGAGGATGGTCTTCTACCGCAAGCACACTGTGAGGCACTGATGACACCATTTCCTGTTGTCCCTATTCTCTATTCTGTACCAAAAATTCACAAAAACAATCAGTCCCCTCCCATAATTTCCACCAGGGGATCATTGTTCCAGAAAATATTGGTTTACCTGGATTATCACCTCCAGCCCTGCATTCAAGCTATCGATCACTGTTTAAAGGACGCCACTGCTTTGCTTAACAAACTGTCTACTATCAATATTGTCCCCAATGGTTGTCTGCTGGCAACTATTGATGTGAAAAATCCCTATACCTGTATTCCACATACGGAAGGTCTTAAAGCAGTTGACATGTTGATTAGAGATAATCCGTTGTATAATGGACCGGCATTGATTTATTTCTCAATCTTTTACAGCTTACATTACAGCGTAATTACTTTCTTTTTAATAACCAATATTTTTTACAGTTAGAAGGTTGTTCTATGGGAAGTAACGTCTCACCCTCATTTGCTAACAGCTTCATGTTACAAATTGAGTATGAATTGTTCTTCCGGTGTGATGATATCAAATTCAATGTATTATTGTATCTACAGTAAGATACATTGACGATCTGCTATTACTGTGGACAGGGCCACGAGATAAGTTGGAATTACTATTACTCACAATCGTTCAGATTCTCCGTGAAGTTTACTTATACAATTGATAACTTGAGTGTTAACTTTTTGGACGTGCAAATTCTAATACGGAAACACAAAATTGAGACCACCCTGTTTACTAAAAGCACAGATAGGAATAACATCATTCAAGCATCTAGCCATCATCCTATTTCTTTATGAAAGGGACTTCCATATTCCCATATGTTAAGACTCAAGCGCATCATCAGTGATGAAACGCAATTGGAAGTAGCATGTGATAATATGATTCCAAAATTTGTACAAAAGGAATATAATCTGCCAGACCTCATCTCTATTAAGAAAGTACTTAATATACAACAAAGCAATACGTTAATCCCTACAAATAAGCATGTCATTACTGATAGATTCATTTGGGTCAATCAGTTTAATAATCATAGTTTGGTTATTAATAAAATTCCGAATAAATTTTGGCCCATAGTTCAAACAGACAAAAACTAAGGGGGTCATTCCGAGTTGATCGTAGCTGTGCTAAATTTAGCACAGCTACGATCATGAACTCAGACATGTGAGGGGACGCCCACCACAGGGCTAGTCCGCCCTGCATGTCAGTGCCGCCTACCCGCCGCAGAAGTGCAAAGGCATCGCAAAGTGGCGATGCCTTTGCACTTCAAGAGTAGCTCCCAGCTAGCGTAGCTTTAGCGTGCTGGCCGGGAGCTAATCTTCGCTCCCCAGCCTGCAGTGGCTGCGTGTGATGTCATGCAGCCGCTGCGGGCCATTTCTCGCGTGGTCTGGCCACGCCTGCGTTGGCCGGACCGCACCCACAAAACAGCAGCCCCTCCCACCCATCGACCGCCTCTGCCTGTTAATCAGGCAGAGGCAATCGTAGTGCAGCGATGGGCGGCCATGCGCCAGCGCACTGCGGTGCCGCGCATTTCTGACCCGATCGCACCGCTGTGAAAAACTGCAGCGTGCGATCAGGTCAGAATGGCCCCCTTAGCTCCCTCTCTAACACACGTATTATGCCAGCCAACCGCAGGGGTAAAAACATACGTGATTTTGTTGTAAAAACAAACATAGAGACGACTAACAAAGGTCATATTAATATATTCCTCATGCCCAGGTTGTTTTAAATGCTTGGGCTGCACTACGTGCAGTCACATGCTGACAGGTGACACCTTCTGTCGTCCGTTCATGGGAAAGAAATTTAAAATTTGCTACCATGTTACTTGTACTACACGTTTTGTAGTTTACCTACTCAGCTGTCCGTGCAGTCTCCAGTATGTGAGGAAAACGGATTGCATGTTTAAAGAACGGATGGCGGATCATAGAACCTCCATCAGAGCAGCCCTGACCTCTGGCCGCAGTGACCAACCAGTAGCCAGGCACTTTTTGAATGCTAGACATTCTGTAGCTGTTCTACGACATCGGATAATTGACCACATTTCCCTCCTTCCCCCCAAGAGGGGTGGTGATCGTGGTCAGCTATTACTTAGAGCTGAGGCAAAGTGGATCTTCTTACTAAATACCATATCCCCTTGTTAGGGTCTCCTGCTCTGTGCTGCCACGTCGTCATGGCAACCGGGAGACAAGTGCTAGCGGAGTAACCTGAGCGTAGCTGATACTCCGGTTCGGGTCTTTTGCTGTGCAGTGGTTACAGGCTCTGTGCACGGCAGGGGATCCGGTGCTGGTTTTTGTGCTCACAGTCTGTGAGGTCTGAGTGGGGCGTGGACAGCACCTGCTATATATAAACCCTCTTCTCAGGTTAGGCAGATGCTGCTGAATCTTTGTTGGTTAGTTAGTTCCTGAAAGCTAGCTAGTACTGTGTAAACTTTGTATTTGTTTTTTGCTTACTGCAAATAGGCCTTGGGATTTGGTATTACACTCTGCCAATCAAGACCTAGCAGTAAGACTGGAGTCAGTTGTTTAACCTGCTAAGGTTCTTTTGCTACTCTGTGAACCTAGCAAGTTTGCGGCTGTATTCTCAGACTTGCCTGCCAAAATCCTTTCTCACTGTGCAAGGTGTTCAGGTGTCAGTTTAGTGGCAGTAAACTGAACCAGTGCACTGCAAGTGAGGACTAGGACTGTGGAGACTCTCCTTATGTCTATTATTCCATCTCTGACCAAGGAGTTTACTGCCACACCCGTTGGTAACCCTTTAAGGTTTTGCTGTTGCCCTTAGCAACAGCATTTCGGGTTCTCTACGTATTAAATCACAACATCTCGCTTCTTTCCATCTGAGCATTCCTAATACTAGGGAGACACCCAGTTTCTTAGCCTTTGGGCTTCTCTGTTCACTTTGTGTTTATTTTGTTACCCTATCACCTTCTGTGTATGTAATGTCATATTTCCCAGTCTGTCTGTGAGTTCATTTGTTTTGCATCCCTCTCCGTTCAGACACCAGTACATTCCTGCTGGCACTGGTGTGCATAACATATTCAGCAGCCCAATACTCCTGTTGAAATTTTGTGGGAATATGGAGCATACCCCTCAAAATACTTTGCAACAGGTGGTCGATCAGGTGCAGGTCCTGACTCGACAATTTAATGATTTGTCCATTAAAATGCACACCTCGCAGGCCGCTGGCGGAGCTCCCGCAGCAGCAGTACCTTCAGGGGTTAAGGAGCCGAAAGTAAATCTCCCGGATCGTTTTTCTGGAGATCACTCGCAGTTCTTTTGTTTCAAGGAGAGCTGCAAGCTATATTTCCAACTTAGGCCTCAGTCTTCTGGGTCAGAGATTCAGCGGGTGGACATAGTGATTTCCTTGCTACAAGGAGACCCACAGGTCTGGGCATATGGGTTGCAGCCTGACTGTCCGTCGCTTAAAAGTGTTGATGCTTTTTTTACGGCACTGGGCATGTTGTATGATGACCCTGACAAGACGGCCTCAGCCGAGGCTCAGATTTCGATCCTTAAGCAAGGGCGAAGGCCAGTTGAGGTTTATTGTACGGAGTTTCGGAGATTGGCCCATGATACCCAGTGGAATGACCCAGCCCTGAGACACCAGTACCGAAGAGGTCCTTCTAACCTGTTAAAAGACCAACTGGTACAATATCCCTTGCCTGATAGCTTGGATCAGCTCATGCAGTTATCCATTCGAGTGGAAAGACGGCTGAGAGAGCGCAGGCTTGAAAGGGAGACCGAGGTTTCCTTCTTTCCCAAGGGAACCTCAGACTCTGAGGAATTTTCCGAGGAGCCTATGCAGATTGGGGCTACCCGCCTCTCCTCGCGTGAGAAGACGCGGAGGAGACAGCAGGGGTTATGTTTGTACTGTGGGAATAAAGGTCATGTGGTAGTATCATGCCCAGAAAAGCCGGAAAACTTCAGGGCCTGAGGGTGATGGGAAATATCCTGTCAGGCCAGAAGTCAGAATTTCCCAAGAAGACTTTTATCATTCCGGTGACCTTGAAGATCCTCGGTCAAACTGTCAAGACTGAGGCCTTTGTGGACAGTGGGGCCGAAGGGGTTTTTATGGACCGCCAATTCGCCCTGAAACACTCTGTTCCCTTAGTATCCTTGGCATCGGAAATTGAGATTTGTGGGTTAAACGGGGAACCATTATCCCAGGGTAAAATTACCTCTTGCACTAGCCAGATTTCTATGTTTATTGGAGCCACACACTCTGAAAAATTGTCCTTTTATGTGACTGTCTGTACTTTTGCCCCATTGGTGTTGGGGTTACCCTGGTTAAGGGCCCACAATCCTCAATTTGACTGGGTCTCTGGGGAGATTCTTAGTTGGGGTACTGATTGTTTCAGGAGTTGCTTGAGCCTTCCAGTCAGGCTTTCGCAGCTAAGTTTGCCAGGATTGCCAGGATGTTATGCAGATTTTGCGGACGTGTTCTCCAAAAGAGTTGCAGAGGTACTACCTCCCCATCGCCCCTATGACTGTGCCATTAATTTGTTGCCGAATGCTAAGCTTCCCAAGAGCAGGTTGTACTCCCTGTCACGTCCTGAGACTCAGGCTATGGCAGAGTACATTCAGGAGAACTTGGCTAAGGGATTTATCAGACCTTTACAGTCTCCAGTTGGGTCGGGGTTCTTCTTCGTGGGTAAAAAGGACGGTTCATTGCGACCCTGCATCGACTTCAGGGAATTGAACCGTATCACGATTAAAAACTCATACCCACTGCCTCTCATTTCGGTCTTGTTTGACCAGCTTCGTACTGCCACCATTTTTTCTAAGATTGACCTACGCGGTGCGTACAATCTAATCCGAATAAGAGAGGGGGATGAATGGAAGACTGCCTTTAATACCCACTCAGGGCATTATGAATATTTGGTGATGCCTTTTGGGCTCTGTAATGCCCCGGCAGTCTTCCAGGACTTCATGAACGATGTGCTCAGGGAATATTTGGATAGATTCTTAGTTGTATACTTAGATGACATCCTAATCTTCTCCCATTCCCTGGAGGAACATCGGAAGCATGTACGCTTAGTCCTCCAGAAACTCAGAGACCACCGGCTTGGGGCGAAGCTGGAGAAGTGCGAATTTGAAGTTCAGCAAATCGCATTTCTAGGATATATTATCTCCCCAGAAGGTTTCCAAATGGAGGGTTCCAAGGTACAGGCAGTCCTGGATTGGGTGCAGCCCACTAGTTTGAAGGCGCTTCAGCGTTTTCTGGGCTTTGCGAATTTTTATAGACGATTTATCGCTGGATTTTCGTCTATAGTGGCGCCCTTGGTGGCACTCACTAAGAAAGGGGCGGATGTTGCTCACTGGTCTTGTGAGGCCAAAGCGGCTTTTGCCCGTATCAAAAGGGCATTTGTCTCGGCCAAGGTGCTGCGACACCCAGATCCAGAGCGTCCTTTTGTGGTGGAGGTGGATGCCTCTGAGATGGGTATTGGGGCAGTGCTCTCTCAGATGGGGGTGTCTGATAATCGCCTTCATCCCTGTGCTTACTTTTCCCGTAAATTTTCGCCTGCCGAGATGAATTATGACGTGGGTAACCGGGAATTGTTGGCTATTAAGGATGCACTCGAGGAGTGGAGACACTGGCTTGAGGGGGCTAAGTTTGTGGTCTCAATTCTCACCGACCATAAGAATTTGGCATATTTAGAGTCAGCGAAGCACCTCAATGCCAGGCAGGCACGATGGGCTTTGTTTTTTGCTCGCTTTAATTTTTTGTAACATATCGCCCTGGGTCAAAAAACATCAAGGCTGATGCGCTCTCGCTGAGTTTTGCTCCAATCCAGGAGACCACCGAGGAGCCATTGCCCATTGTGTCCCCATTATGTATTAAAGTGGGCATTACCCAGGACCTCTTGTCATTAGTCCATAGAGCACAGGAGCAGGCTCCTCCAGACCTTCCGGTAGGTCTTTTGTTTGTGCCTCCTAGATTAAGACAGCGAGTGTTCCTGGAATTCCATGCCAAGAAGTCGGCAGGTCACCCGGGTATTGCCAGAACTCGGGAGTTGCTATCTAGGGCGGTGTGGTGGCCCTCGGTGGCTAGGGATGTGGATCAGTGGGTTCGGGCATGTGACATCTGTGCCCGAAATAAGACTCCTAGAGGGGTTCCTGTTGGCCCATTACATCCACTCTCTATTCCATCTAAGCCATGGACCCACATTTTAATGGATTTTGTGGTGGACTTGCCCAAATCCTCGGGGATGACAGCCATCTGGGTTGTCGTTGACAGGTTTTCGAAGATGGCGCACTTCGTTCCATTGGTTGGGCTGCCATCGGCCAGACGCCTGTCTGAATTATTTATGCTGCATGTTGTGCGCCTCCACGGGTTGCCACTTGATGTGGTCTCTGACCACGGATCCCAGTTTGTGGCCAAATTCTGGAGGGCATTTTGTTCCGATCTCCAGATTTCTGTCAGCTTGTCGTCAGGCTACCATCCGCAGTCTAATGGGCAGACTGAAAGGGTGAACCAGTCCTTGGAGCAGTTCCTCAGGTGTTATGTTTCCAAGTGTCAGACTGACTATGTTGCTCATCTGTCCATGGCGGAGTTTGCCTATAACAACGCGGCTCACTCTGCTACAGGGATCTCTCCCTTCCTTTGTGTGTATGGGCATCATCCTAAGGCCAATTCTTTTGACCCCCTGGACTCCACGCCTGGTGGTTCCTCTGTGGTCTCGGTCCTTAGAGGTATTTGGAGGAAAGTGAAGAAAGCCCTTGTGTCTGTGTCATTAGTGACCAAAAGGGTTTTTGATAAGCGGAAAAGACCCTGCAGCTTCAAATTAGGAGACTTCGTCTGGTTGTCTACCAAGAATTTGAAGTTGAGACAGCCATCTCATAAGTTAGGCCCCCGGTTCATCGGTCCTTATAAGATCACTAGGGTTATCAATCCGGTGGCATTTCAGTTAGATCTACCCCGTTCTTTGGGTATCAATAAAACATTTAATTGTTCCCTTTTAAAACGGGCGATTAGTAATCCTTCTTCCAGTGGAAGACCTTCCCCTCTTCTGATATGTGGCCAGAGGGAGTTTGTTGTTGAAAGGATTCTTGACTCCAAGATGGTTCGGGGTCGGCTGTCATTTTTGGTGCACTGGAAGGGGTATGGCCCGGAGGAGCGGTCGTGGGTGCGCAGTTGTGATCTTCATGCCCCCAGACTGTTACGCTCTTTCTTCTCGCAGTTCCCCGATAAACCCGGTGGTAGGGGTTCTTTGACCCCTCGTCAGAGGGGGGGTACTGTTAGGGTCTCCTGCTCTGTGCTGCCACGTCGTCATGGCAACCGGGAGACAAGTGCTAGCGGAGTAACCTGAGCGTAGCTGATACTCCGGTTCGGGTCTTTTGCTGTGCAGTGGTTACAGGCTCTGTGCACGGCAGGGGATCCGGTGCTGGTTTTTGTGCTCACAGTCTGTGAGGTCTGAGTGGGGCGTGGACAGCACCTGCTATATAAACCCTCTTCTCAGGTTAGGCAGATGCTGCTGAATCTTTGTTGGTTAGTTAGTTCCTGAAAGCTAGCTAGTACTGTGTAAACTTTGTATTTGTTTGTTGCTTACTGCAAATAGGCCTTGGGATTTGGTATTACACTCTGCCAATCCAGACCTAGCAGTAAGACTGGAGTCAGTCGTTTAACCTGCTGGGGTTCTTTTGCTACTCTGTGAACCTAGCAAGTTTGCGGCTGTATTCTCAGACTTGCCTGCCAAAATCCTTTCTCACTGTGCAAGGTGTTCAGGTGTCAGTTTAGTGGCAGTAAACTGAACCAGTGCACTGCAAGTGAGGACTAGGATTGTGGAGACTCTCCTTGTGTCTATTATTCCATCTCTGACCAAGGAGTTTACTGCCACACCCGTTGGTAACCCTTTAGGGTTTTGCTGTTGCCCTTAGCAACAGCATTTCGGGTTCTCTACGTATTAAATCACAGCATCTCGCTTCTTTCCATCTGAGCATTCCTAATACTAGGGAGACACACAGTTTCTTAGCCTTTGGGCTTCTCTGTTCACTTTGTGTTTATTTTGTTACCCTATCACCTTCTGTGTATGTAATGTCATATTCCCCAGTCTGTCTGTGAGTTCATTTGTTTTGCATCCCTCTCCGTTCAGACACCAGTACATTCCTGCTGGCACTGGTGTGCATAACACCCCTTGAGGATTAAATGAGCCAACAGGCCTTTCTGCATTCATTTAAATTTGCTAAAGCTCAATCTATTCTGGCTGCTTGATTATTGCTATATAATAAATAGAACTCCTGTATACTTTATCTTGTAATTAGTACTATCTCTTATATGTTTTCCATGGCTTAATACATTAGGAGGGTTTTTTTTAGGTCCTTTGGAGTTACAAATAGGTATGTTAAGTAGTTGATAATGTATCAACATTGTTACAAGCATTTTTACTGTTTAGTACAGCTCTTTTACAATGTTTATTGTTACATGTTTCCTATTTGTATTAGTAGATAACTTTTGCACTATATGCACTTTGTAGGTGTTTTAACCGTGTGCTCCGGTCATGTTGTTCTGTGACGCCGAAGCCGGTGCTTTATGATGACGTCATTTGTACAGAGCGGGACGCGGCGGGCTGCTGGCACCATGGACCACAGAACGGAGGTATATAGGTGAGACGCACTTTTGTAGTTTTTATATCCTGACGAAAATGTTCTTATAACGTTGATGAACATCAGACCGGTTGTCTTCATTTTAGGGCATGAGTGCCGCAGCACCAAGCACTGTATATATATATATATATATATATATATTTATCCAATATATTAAAATGTGTTTAATTTTATGAATTGTTAGCGCTGTTTTTCTCTTTCTACATTTCACTTGTAGGGAGACAGACTATCTCCCATTATACAGCAGCTAGAAAAGCACCCCATTCTAGCGCCCGACAATATACCTTGGTATATATCTTTCAGCAATTATTTATAGAACTGGTATATATCTAGTAAGACATTACATATGGCGAAAATTAGCTTCCCAATGCATTGATCCAGTTAGGCGCGAGTTGGGTCCTGTGAGCCACTCTAGTGGTGAACTTGCACTACGAATTGCATTTGCAATTCAATTCCAAATTCACATTGCTTTTATGTGAGGAATTTGTGTTATTTTGTGAGCAACCCCCCAAGCAGGTGAAAAAGTAGTGAAAATCTTTATTTAGGGTAAACTTGTCAGGACTGATGGCCTAATTCAAATAGTATGTAAACCTGATGGTTTACGTACTATTCTGATGGTAGGTAATCTGTGCATGACAGGGTCTGTTCTGCACATGGGCAGTCCTGCAATCACGCTGCAGTGCCGCACAGCCTCATTTATAGGTTGCAGTAGTTTGGTAGCGGGTGGTGACAGCCAGCGTTCCCGAAAACAGGCATGTCGCCCCTGCTTTTGGGGACTTTCGAGACCAGGGTCTGCATCTGCCAATGCAGATTTTCTGTTTGATTTGGCCGCTAATTGAATACTCAAATGTTGGATCCTTTCCGTCAGAATGGATCCGACATCAATTGAATACACCACTATGTGAAGGTGTTGTATTGACGTAAGAGGAGTTTTAGAAATTGCAGATGGCAGCTAAAAAGGGTTACTATTCCCTACTTTGTACAAACTTGTATTTAAAACACTGAAAAATCACAGAAATTCTTATGTACCCCAAAATGCTGAAAAGACTTTAATTTTATGAACATTAAAAATAGGTGCCAAAAGCAGCCATTTGACATCATGATACAAACCCCTCCTAATTGAATTGACTCCCAAAACTGAATGGCACACTGTACCTGCTAAATAATCTCAAATTACTTTTTTATTATAAGAATATTTAAATTTAGCATATTATCGGCACTGCGCACATATTTATGATCTCCCCCATACATTTTTCTTTGGGGTGTAGTATGTCATGTCGGCGGTCGGGATCTCGGTGCCCAGCATTCTGGCGCCGGGATGCCGACTGCGGCATGCCGGCAGTTGGGCGAGAGCAAATGAGCCCCTTGCGGGGGCTATGTATTCTCCCTCCAGTGGGGTCGTGAACCCACAAGAGGGAGAATAATTGTTGGTATGCCGGGTGTCGGGATTCCAGCGCCGGTATACTGAGCGCCGGGTTCCCAAAAGCCGGCATACTGAACACCACCCTTTCTTTGTATTATTCTGTTATTTACATAGGGTCATATTAGACACAGCTATACGGTCAGATAGAGGGCTTAACTTACTATGCAGCACTGTTTCGGCTGCTGGAGTTAAAGAGACAATTATATTTAATGCAAAACTAAATAATGGCCCTTTTAAAATTGTGGTCCCTGGTGGTGAAAAGTGGTAAAGGAGTGCCTTCAGGTAGATTGTCACACATTTAAGCTGCTAATGAACGCACCTGTGGATTTCCTACAAACCTTTTTTCACAGATGTAAAAGTAAATAGTTGACTGATGCTACATTTGGCTGTGATTTTTTTCGCGTTTAAGTGTTCACAGTCCTAGAAGAACTCACCATACAGCAGGATTAATTGATCACTGTTTTCACAAGCTCTATTGATTAAGGGCCATATGCAACTGCGGTCGAATTGCCGCAAACGTAGAAAAACGGGGCATTTTCGAGAGTAAAAACTGATTCGACAATGCAATACAGTACTTTTTGACAAAAAAACGTCCGTTTCAGATTCGACTTTTTGCAATTCGACATTTGTCAAATTCGACATGTCTGCAATGGTAAAAATGCGGCTTTTCGACAAAAGTATATTCAATTGAAGAATGTTGATTCGACAACAGTGCTTTTCGACAGTCATTTCGTCAATTTTAGTCCGCCTCATTTTGCTGGCGAGATCTAATAAAAAATTTTAAAAACATGTTTTTTTTGTGTTTTTTTTAATTTGCTAATAGCATATCTATTTATATTAGAAGGGATTATCTACTTGGTTTGTCTATTTAGGAGCCTCAAGTATTATTTAATATATTTTTTAAAAGAATATATATATTTTTTTTTACTGACTAAAATAATATGGAGAGATCAGAGAATGTTTTTCAGTGGGAAGGGGTTTTGCGTTTTATTATTTTGCCAAGTACGTGGATTACAAGCAGAAGAGGACAGATCTACACTGGATTTTTGTGAGTATAATTTTATTTACAGGTAACCCGTGGATTCTACTGGTGAAGAGGACCGACTCTTCGTGTCAACATAGGTAAGTATGTGTGTGTCGGTGTGCACGTATGTAATAAAGTTATACTATCACGGTGTGTGTGTACTGTTTTTATTTGGATTTTTTTTTGCAGTAGAACTACAGGTACCAGCGGGCCCGTTTCCCCCCCGCATGCTGGTACTTGTGGTTCTCCAAGTACCAGCTTGCGGGGAGGCTTGCTGGGACTTGTAGTTCTGCTACAAAAAACAATATTCTTTATTTTGACACTTGGCTATCAGCCTCCCATCCGCCGCCCTTGGATGGGGGGAACAGCCTCGGACTTCACCCCTGGCCCTTGGGTGACTGGAGGGGGGGACCCCTTTATTTAAGGGGTCCCCACTTCTTTAGGGTACCCCGGCCAGGGGTGACTAGTTGGGGATTTAATGCCACGGCCGCAGGGACCGGTATAAAAGTGTCCCCCGGCTGTGGCATTATCTCTCCAGCTAGTGGAGCTCGGTGCTGGTGTGAAAAATACGGGGGACCCCTACGTCTTTTGTCCCCCATATTTTTTGCACCAGGACCGGACGCAGAGCCCGGTGCTGGTTGTTAAAATACTGGGGATCCCCTGTCATTTCCCCCCCCCCCGTATTTTTACAACCAGGACCGGCTCAAAGAGCCCGAGGCTGGTTATGCTTAGGAGGGGGGACCCCACGCATTTTTGTTCAGGGTTTTTTAAACACTTTTGTGCCATCCTTGAATTCGAATCCAGGACGTGCACTATCGTCAATTGGTCTGTTTTTCGTCAGCGGGACTGTCGAATACGTTTTTTATTGAATATGTCGAAATTCGGGTCCCGGCGGGAGGGTGTCTGACTGTCGAATTGTGTTGAATTAAAAACCGGTCGAATTCCAGCCGGAGTTCGACCGCAATTGCATATACCCCTAAAAATGCAAATTTACAAATGCAGGACAGAATAGTATTCCAGGAAACAGTGAGTTAAATGGAGCTAGAAAAACTGTTCCGGTTTGCAGAATATTCTGTTCCACCACACTGATGATTACACTAGCTGTGGCCTACTTTTGTGTGTCATCATCTATCTTCTATATATTTAAATGGCTAAGCAACTACTCTGAAATGACAACAACGATTTTGATTGTTCAGGTGTCACTCGATAGGGTGTGTGATGTAGATGTGCAATAAGGTTGCAGAATTTAAGTGGTTAGGTTGTTGATCCACGGTTGACTAATTCTAGTTATTGCATCAGTGTGAAGTCTTTAATGATACTATACATCCTTTCAAGGGGATGCGTTCAACATACTGGTGTTCGGGATGCCGGCAGCAGAAACCTTAACCATCTAGGAACCTGCTACTCTTGTATTCACATGCTGGGGGCTGTCCATCGCAGGGCAAGGTCCGCCATTACTTACACTCAACTGGACGGGCACATTTAAATGCCCACCCAGTTGTGACTCCAGGTACGATACATTGGGCGGACAAATAGTACGTGTATATGCACTTACCATTCGTCAGATAGTTCGGACGATTCATCGTCCGAGCCATTGGCCAGGTGTGTACCCAGCTTTAGGTAAAAGGAAAGGAAACCACTATACACATGTGTGCTTGCTGTGTGGGAGAGAACCAACAAGGAACATGTGAATGTACTGTGCAAATAAGTTACCTGATTGAAGCTATTTTACTTATATGGAGATAACATATACTGTATGATATATTTAGTATGTGACAACAAACTACATAGAAGGAATTAATTGTTATCTCATGATGTATATTTTAAGGTATATTTGAAGCAATTGCAGAAAAAAATATAAATTCAAAAATAATTTTGTTGTGCATGTATAAGTGCAGTATTCACACAGAAATATGTACATATAAATAGCATATAATAACTGGAGGTGTTTGAGATGAGAATGATTGCAAGGGAAGATATTTTGCTATACTGACCAGCTATTTGGTCTATAACGTCTGTAAAAGAAATTAAGTGGAACAGCTGAAATGTTTGATAACAGACAGCAGTAGCTTGCAGTCAGCACAACATTTTCTGATTCAGTAGATTATGATCCATGTTTGGTCTTTGTTACAGAAAAGCTTACTTTTTATTTAACTTTTCATAACCTGTCTATGCCCTTTGCTTCTCGCATGCTGTTACCAAAGAAGAAAAGATGGACAGCTCCACGTTTTGTCGGAGTACAGAAAAGTTTATTCATTTATATGTGTAAAGTTGCTCTTGCACATTTAACTCTAGTATTGCACAAAGTATGATGGTGACAAAATGTCGAACAACCATGCTAATTGCACTTATACAAGTGGCAAAAGTCTGGACCTTATGTACATACAGTATATGGGCAAATATGACAAAGATCTGACTGTGCTATGGTCCGTCTAAACGACCAAATCAACCAATGTAAGGACAGCACAAGCAGGCTGTGGAGTGGCCGTTCCATTCTACTATGGTATTTTTTAAAAACATTGTGCAGAATATATGTAATGGTGTGTATTAATTTATTATGCAAATTGCATAATCTTTTATTTACAAAATTGTAAAATATGGATAATTTTAAGAGACATATTCTGGTTTAAACAACCTCCCTAATCTCAACCCTACTGTATATCATGTATTTGTACAGTATATACATTATATATAAGCAGAATTTTCCCTTTGGTGAGCTCATGAAAAAGGTTACAATGTGGGGTATAGTGTAAAAACCTTGAAAAGCTACAACTCATACAGTAGGTTAATCTAATATGGTGCATATAACATGATGTTGTATCCCACGGATATTATATGTTTCCAAAATTCATTGTATTTACGACTACTATTAAATAGTTTTAATAAAATTAAAATGTATAAAAGCCCTGCCATTGTATTTATTGATGCTTATAATATAATAAAGACACAATCGTTACCCTTTAATCATGAAAATGAGCTATTGTCTTCTTAGCATTCATTGCAAGGTTCAGAAGCCATTACACATACTTAAAGTAAAAGACAACAATAATGGACATGAAAAGTAAATTTTATTAAACATGTTTACATAACATGAGTTGGAAGTTTATTTAAAAGCACAGGGGAGTGTTAAGACAAGTGGTCAAAATAGAAATATACTACCCAATTATAATTAGTTCATTTGTTTGGCCACTAAGACACATAATCTATTGGTGCACCAGTGCTTCCTGCTCAGCAGGTCAAGCAGTAACCTATATTTGCCCTACAGAAATATGGGCATAATGGTTTCAGCCTGTATATTAACAATAAATAATTCACTTGGTGCAGGCAGTATGTCTATGAATCAAAACCTGTACACAATTTCTACATGTGTTACAGCCCCACAGTAGGAATTTACACCAAAATATTTATCATAAGGAATTTGGTCCGTACTACATTACGTTTCCATAGGGTAAAAAATAATGTCCAACTAGAGGCATTGACCACCAGACTAACACATTTAGTCTGGTACAAACCTGCAAAATGTCTATAAGAAAAATGAATGGCTTAGATTTCTTGATTATGTCATTATTATTATGGGCAAACTGTACAAGTACATGCAACATACAAGCTGGCCTATGTGGAACTAACACACATTATTAAATAACCTTTTTTTTTGTCTCTTTTCTCTTTTTTTTTTTACAAAACGTGCATGCAGCTTTGTATAACTCATGTCATGCTGCTCTATTCGTGTGATCACAAAATCGAATGGCCCAAAGGAGGAAGGAAACATACCAATGCGTCTGCACAGTCTGCAGCTAATAGCACACGTACAGAGATCACAAGGAATTTCAAGGCCAAGAACAAAAAAGAAAGAAATGCAAATTGAAAAGGGTTTGTGTTCTTTTTTTTTTCTTTTCCAAAAAAGTAAAATATTTTGCGTTAAAAAAATCAAGCGTTGTGCTTGCATCAATCTCAAACAAATGTAAACGAAAATCTGATAAAAATATTAATAAGTGCAGAAAATTTCAACTGGAATTTCCAGTAAATTTTAAACAGCTCCTATACCATACCCTACCCAGGACAGATACAAGTGTCTAAACGACTCATATCACGGAGGCCTGGGTACAGCTCAAAGTGTCATATGCTCATCCCACCACTGGGCAGTATTTCGGGATGTCAAATATACAATTTATACACAGAAACAAGTACAGCAATTGGCTGATGGCAAATCAAAAATTGTGCAGACGATACATCATTTGTAAATAGCAAAGGAATTAATTCTTTTGCAGCAGCCGCACCATTAGTTGCAAACAGACATCTTCAAACCTCTCCCATGCACAAAAGAAAATATAAAAGAAAATATTAAAACCGGTATTAGTACTACAATACAAAATTTACAAAATAAAAGTGATTTTTTTTTTCCCCCTCTGTTTGATCCTCTAATTTTTATTTGTTTGGTAAAGAATAATCTTAAGCAATCATTTATTCCACGTACTGAAGAAATATTCCACGTGTTCCCATAGAAATAACACAAACATGTTGGCTTTTGTTTAATCATGTTATTGTATGGTAATATGTTGGCAAAGAAACTTTCCTAGTTGAGTGAAATAATGACAGCTGTTGCATCCAAAGCAATTGTGTAGTGTTAATCACTGCATGTAAGAACTAAGATGCATTTCAGTGCACCTGGATGTTATTTAAAGGGTTCTGCTTAATGTAACTGCTGCACTGCAGCATCTGCATGTATTCCTAGCCCTGATGCCGGAATGTGAGGATTAGTGCAGACAATTGCTGTGCTCCAATAGAATTGCAGCATGCAGTATAATACATAAAATACCTCTGTGGTTCCAAGTTGTGTAACACTACATGAAAAAGCAATGTAAGTAATAATAGGTCAGCACTACATAGCAGTGCTTCTCAAAGTCACTGTCAGTATTTCAGGCAGCGGGGAATATTACACAGAACTAGTATCATCATCAATTTTGCAATGCTCAGCTTTTTAGAAATCAATAAAAAAGGACAAAAAGCTTTATGTGAGAATTATCACAAATGCTTTTATGAAACTGGCAGATTAACACATTATAAAAAAAAATATGGAATTAACAAGTATAAAATATGCTGAAATACCAATATGATAACACTGCTTATGGTCTGTAAAAATGTATCACAAACATTTCTAACAGAGTGAAAGCTTCCAGTTTGTAATTCAATGTCAGCCTTACCATCCCAATGAGCATGTGTGACTCCCTATAGTGCTGAACTGAATATTCATTTACAGTACTTATATTCTTGCTTTCTCTGCCAATAAAACTCATTTTCAAATCTTTTTTGGATCACTACTACAGGCAAAAAAATAAATGATTGTCTGTCTTCAGCAATGCTTTTGATCATGTAAATATATCATTCTGATTCTTTTATTGGGCATTAACATTGTGATTACATCAGGTTAAACTCTTCCTTTCCAGTTCATTATGACCTAATGGAAGGAGGACCTGTTGAGCTTTCAAGAGATGATTGGGAAGCCCTGCGAGTAAGGGGTGTCAATGTTGGATCCACCAATGACGAGGGTGGAAACAACTTATACCATCCAATCACCACGCTGGACAGATCAAGTTCTTCCAGGAGAATCTGTGCAACACCCATAAAACTTTTGTGATCCATTCGGCCATAGTCTCCCCAGACAATTACCTTGTAAAATGAAAAAACAAACAAAAACAAATCAAACAGAATACAAAAAAATTGTAACATACTATATTATGCAGTAGTCAAATAAAATATTGAAATTCCATGTATGGAAAATAAAAATATAAATTCTAATGTTGCGTTACTGTGAAATGTTATAAATGTTAAGAACACTTCCATAACACATTCTTAAAATTCAGTTGTAACATGTTTTATTTTAACCTCAAATAAATGTGTTATACATTCCATGTTAATGCTTAAACATACATTAAATTTTTGGTTTAAAAAAAATAGAAATTATAAAAATTAAGAAATAATAGAAGTTACATATAATAACAAGAAATAGTTTTTAATCTGTAGTAATAAAAGTATTAGATTAACACTTATACATTTTTAGGGGAGCAATGAATGATATTACTTTTATTACTCAGAATCATCAAGAAAATGAAGATTAATACATTAAGCCCAGTGCCGTTTCTAGGTCCGGGCCAATCGTCCAATCGCACTGGGCGCTGGCCATGGCCATTGTGTGCACACTGTGTGCAGTATTATATGCGGTCTGGCCAACCACATAGAATACTGTGAAAACGTTACTCCCAAAATGACTGCTGCCTGAGAGAGGACAGTTTCGAAGGGTGCTAGAGGAGGCAGTGGCCATTTTGGGAGGGACATTTAATAGATGGAGCCCAGAGGAAGAAGGCAGGCAATTGCACAGCAGTGCTGGGAATGTGGTGGCAGTGGCAACAGCGGAGGGAGCAGGCTATCAGCAGCAGCATGAAACAACCACTGACAACGAGCAGGACCAGGTACAGTGCCAATTTTAAGGGGCATTATCATTATTACTAAGTGAGTCATGGTGCAAGGGGCATTTCCATGTGGGGCATACTTTGGTGCAATGGGCATTACTGTATGGGGCATAATGAATTGCAAGGGGCATTACTGTTTGGGGCATAACATGGTGTAAGGTAGTACTTTCCTTCAAGACCACGCCCATTTGCTGCTAGACCACACCCCTTTTTCTGAGGAGGGAGGGCGGGTTTTTCTTGTGGTCACACTGAGAGCCAAATAGAAAAAGCCCTGATCAAGCCTCCCAACTGTCCGGATTAGGCTGAACAGTACTGTGGTCATGTAGATAAGGATATTTACCCAAATTAATGATTTCACTGGTAGTAATCACAAGCAATACATTTGTAGTTTGTTTTAGTACATGTAAACATAGGCGTATTTTACATTGTGCCGGCAGGTGGGTCCCTCCTCCTCCACTGTGACATCTTCCCAGTGACATCTTCTACACCACTGCAATTTTAACAGTAGAAACTGTATAGCCTTGGTATATAAGGGATTCATAACCCTAAGTGTCCAGGACCTGTCTGGGCAGCAGCCATGAAACTGATGAGCACATTGCTGCCTGTGTCACATCAACCAGCATGATAAAGGAGAGCTGGGGAATTATTTGTTCTGGAAATTCAGACATACATTGTACTGCAAACAGTTCCATTTCTCAGCAAGTAGATCATTATGAACAACCAGTGCCACCATTTTGGGCATGCAAATAACTGGGATAAGCACCTGCAGGAAGCTTAGGATAGATGGTAGGAAAAAACATTCTCTGCAGACTGAATAGGACTTGAACACTTTGCCTATGCTGGCAATACTGTTGATTAGACAGTCTTCAAATTACCATTCCCTTCAACGACATGGGCAATGCAGCAACTGTTCAACGTAATGAACAAGGTACTGGTGACTGCTCTCTTCTCCTTTACCAGACGCAATTCCACCATTACCTTTATCTCATGGCATTACTATACCTTGTATTATAATCTGTCATCTTGAATGCAGAACAAGAAGGTTAATGCCTAATACTAAAAATTTAAACTATGCCAGAAAGACACATACTTGTCGTCATTCAGCCTATGGGGCTCAGACAATGTCACTTTCACTGGGGTGCTGGAGTTTGGCATGGACCAGAGCTCAAATGAAATTCTACTTTATTTCAGTAATTGCATAGAGTAGAGTCAAAGTACATAATGCATTTTTTGGTTTTATTTTAATTGTACATAGCCAAAATGACAATGAGAAAAATAACACTCTCAACTGATGCTGACTCTTGTGGGTGACCCCACTTAACCTCGCGGTCTACCGCAGACCACAAAGTTCCCACCATTGGATATAATGTAGCGCCGCTACGCTACATTGTATCCACAGTGCGCCGCCTGACTGACAGTGCAGGAGTGCACAGCCAATCAGGAGGGTGCCATGACGTGGTGCTCCCTGATTGGCTGAAGGGACCCTCTTTGACAGGAGTCACGGGGGGTCCCGACATTTGGGGAAAGGGGTTCCATGTGTAAACATGGGACCCCTTTCAGTTCGTGGACCGGGTATTAGTTTTTTTATTTTAACAAGTACGTGGATTATAACTTTTAAGAAGAGGACCGATCTACACCGGATTCTTTGTAAGTGTACATTTTATTTACAGGTACCCCATGGATTCTACTGGAGAAGAGGACCGAGGGGCTCCGTGTCAACATAGGTAAGTATGTATGTATGTAAGTGTGCATGTATGTTCATTAAACTTTTACTTTCACGGTGTCTGTGTGTTGTTTTTATTTGGGTATGTTTTTTGTAGTAAAACTACAGGTACCAGCGGGCCCGTTTCTTCCCCGCATGCTGGTACTTGTGGTTCTCCAAGTACAAGCTTGCGGGGGAGGCTTGCTGGGACTTGTAGTTCTGCTACAAAAAACAATATTCTTTTTTTACACAAAAGGCTATCAGCCTCCCATCCACCGCCCACGGATGGGGGGGACAGCCTCGGGCCTCACCCCTGGTCCTTGGGTGGCTGGAGGGGGGACCCCTTGATTTAAGTGGTCCCCACTCCTCCAGGGTACCCCGGCCAGGGGTGACTATTTGGTGCTTTAATGCCAGGGCCGCATGGACCAATATAAAAGTGTCCCAATCAAATTATTTACGGTCAATGTAATAGGCAAAATCAGTGCTGGTGGCTGCCAATCATAAAATATGTGAAAAATAGAAGCGATACCCTGTCCACCACCACAGAACTGAGCCTAAAGGTGAGAGGGAAGTACAATTTGCTTAATTGAAAACATTTTTCTGAATTTCTGAATAAGAAACTTTTAGCTTAGGGGTGGCGTGTAAAATATACTAATGCTCTAGGGTGTCATGATTCAAGAAAGTTTGTGAACCACTGGTCTAAGGTATATGTTCAAAATACCGTCTGTCGGGATCCCGGCAGCCGAAATAACGACGCCGGAATCCCGACTCTCATCAGAACACTGATGCCGGAATCCAGAACAGGTCAGAATTCTGGGTAGGTATAGCCAGGAGGGTTAGGGTTTGGCTGCGGGGGGTTTAGGTATAGGCGCCACACGGGGAATTAAAGTTAGGCAACACCCGGGGGGTTTACAGTTAGACACTAAGGGAGGAGGTTAGGTTTAGGCTGCGGTAAAGCGGGATTAGGGTTGGGGGGCTGAGTTTAAATACTTACCTCACCCCTGCCGGGATTGCATTCCCATCCCGTTACAAACCTGGATACCATGCAATATGCAGAGCAATAGTTGATTTGCTTTTAAGAATAAACAGCTGCAAAAACTTGGTTATGTATGTAATATTTCTCATTGTTATTGTTTTGTATTTATTCATTTATAATAGCTGTATTGCGGAAGGATTGTTCTTGTTAATTGTCTGAAAATAA
This sequence comes from Pseudophryne corroboree, assembly GCF_028390025.1. Lineage (NCBI taxonomy): Eukaryota > Metazoa > Chordata > Amphibia > Anura > Myobatrachidae > Pseudophryne > Pseudophryne corroboree. The sequence continues at coordinate 413,980,404 of NC_086447.1, read as the reverse complement.
GCGGATGGCCAAATAAGGGATAATAGTAGCAGTTTCATATGGTCAGATTACTAATGCAGTGTTTCTCATATCCAGTCCTCAGGACACACTACATGACACATTTTCCAGTATCGTAACCACTAATCTGATGAAGGGAGCATGGTCCAGAAGATCAAATTATAATTTGTAATTGCTGAAATAATGAGGAATTTTAACTGAGCCGAATTCTAAGCGTGCAGAACCTTCATGTTTCATTGTAGAAACTTAGGGGCTGAACTGAATCTTTAAGCCTCTGGTAGCCTGACAACAAGTCATTAGCCTTTCCCTTGGAGTCAAATCCTAGGATAGAGACTTCAAATATTTACCTGGAGGACCTTCCCATGAGGACTTTCTTCAAACACCAAGGACTGCTGATAGAGAGGATCAAGGGTTTTCCGTGCAATTCTTGTCTTTTTCTTGGCTACACAAGCTCCGTTTTCTAAAAGGTACACTTTCACATATGGAGCTGAAAATAAAGTATTATATATTAATGAAGAAAACTTTTTAATTAAAGTTTTGCACCACATAGAATATATTCCACTAAATGTAATTATTAAAAATGATAACATTTACCTGCAAGACTGTTTATCATTTTGAGCTAATTATATTCAATGTGGTTATTATGTGTAAAAGTGGTCCTGCATATAGCTGGTTTTGCTTTTAAAACATCGGGCAGACTCACCGTAATCTCACCAATGCCTGCAGTTTACAGGCCATTACGTTTCCTGCTGTTTCCTGAGAAAAGTCTGAATCTTGAGGATATAACAATATGCAGGACTACTGTCAGACAGAATGATCACAGTTGTATATTTGTAGAGAACACTGTCTTTATATGTTTTCTCCTGAGGTGAAGAAATAGCTGATTTATCATTACACCTCCTTGGGCTGTGAGCAAAATTAGCTACAGACGCATATCCTGCAACATCAGTGGAAGCTGTTCTGCAGTTTAGTAGTGTATATTACAGTACTATAATAACCATAAGTGAGAAGTTTTCTACCTCCAAATCATCCCAGCGCATGAAGGAGGAGAACCGGATTGCTACCCTTTCCATTTATCAGAGTGAGTGGTTCCATCTATATCCCCAGCTTTCTGTGTTCTCCATATGTATAACAGCCACGCTAAATTGCTTTCATTCAACCACTCCTGCCGTTGTACTACATTGGGGCTCAGTGCTCCATGGAATACCAGCTCTAAGTATCGGTTACTGCACACTTTAAATTTTGTGTACATGCAAATCATCCAGAATAACTGGATACCTCATTTGATAAAATTATTCTATTGTTCTTTTATGATAATGTATTTTATGTACAAGCTACATTGAAGTGACTTATTTTGCACTAAAGCCCCGGGAGGTTCATTAATATTGTACCTTTTTATTTTTTATAAATATTTTTAATCTATATGTATTCTTAAGCGCCACCTGGATTTATTTGTATAATTGTCTATTTTTAGGGACTGGAATCTCCCCTTTCTGAGTGACTGCTGATATACAGATTAGCACAAACACTACTCGCTACAGCGCCAGAGACCATTTTTTGTTTTAACATCGAAAAATATGCGTGTAAAAGGTTGGATACGGCTCAAACACAGTCGAGTTTGTGCCTTGTGTACAAGTATGTTTACATATGTGTCAAGACAGTGTCGTGATTGTAACTTGACAGTGTAGAAATTACTAAAGTCACATTACATTAGTTATGCACAATATTGTAAAATAATGAAGTGTCATACACACAAGGGAGAATATTGTATTGACAGTTATTAATAAAAGTCACACTCATTATACATACATCTAGCCTATATACTAGGGAGGCCAATCGCGGGATCGGCGGGAACCCAGGATTTAGGCCAAAAATTGTCCAGGATTCAACCACAGGATTGGAAGCTCCAATCCCGGGGATTTCGGATCAGGCAGCCCTTTGTTTTTTTAATGCCAGGCAGTGTTGAGCGTCCTTAGGAGGCTCAGACACTGCCTGGCTCCCACCTACTGGCTCCCCCTGCGCAGCATGACGTGAAGTCAGAGGTCACGCTGCACAGCCAGCCACCCACCCACCCGCCGCACGGACCTCAAACCGGAGGAAGTTGGCCACTGTCCCTCCCTGGTACCATGGTGGTAAGATATGGAGGCAGGGCGTGGGGGAGACGGCAACACTGGAATCAAACCAATCCTGGGAATCCCAGGACTGACCATTTTCAATCCCGATACCCGGGATTTTAAAAATTGCCTGGGATTGGCAACCCTACTCAAGACGCCATGCAGTGCCGCCGGGTGCGTCTTTTTTCTGGAAATGTGTCGTAGTTGCAATGCAATGTCACTAGGACACACAAGGGGACTGTGCGGATTAATTGATATATGACACTTGTATATTGTGTGTGACTGAGACTGTATACAGAAAAGAACAGAACTTCTATTGGAAAAAAGCTGCGCCTGCAACATTGTAGCACTTCGTGTACAGATTCAGAGATTTAATCGCACACAGATATACAAGTGTCATACAGTAAATCAAATTAATCAGCACAGTCTCCTCATGTGTCCTAGTTACATTGTGTTGTGTCTAAGATGCATTTTTTGGCCAAAAAAAGGTGCTAGAAGATTCTCATGTGACCTGGCGTGCCAAGAGGGACTTGGCATGACTGTGTGAGGACATATCTGTAATTAAGTACAAGCATAAATACAGAGTACAAAAACAAATACAATTAAATACAAACATCTGTTGTTTTCCTCATTAGAAAATGAAATGGGAAAGATTTAAGTTCCATCAACTGGAGTGGTCTATACTGTACATTGTTATATGGTCTATACTGTACATTATTAGGCAATCAGAAGCAGCTATACCAGCCATGTCAAACATGCATCCTCCATTGGGCCATGTTAGGGAGCATGAAAAGTTTAGGGGGTTAGACAGAGGATGTGACTAGAATGCGTGGTCAAAACCCCCTCATATATACAGATGTAGCCAGGGTCATTATTGCTGCGATGCATACACACGTGCACACGCATTGTGGCTCTACGCATTGTGGCTGCAACTACATGTAAACAATGGCAAAATGTATTTCCTATGTATCACGAGTGCGACTATACGCACATGTCCGCATATGTGCATGCTAGTCGCATCAAGCCAATCGTACCCGTGACTATATAACTATATGACAGCGGCTGCAGCTGTATGCCTCAGAGCCTCCATGCCCCATTATATGTCAGAGTGACCTCCTTCCCATATGTCTGCCTAGAACCCCTAAACCTTTTTTTCTGCCTAGAGCTGCCTCTTGCCCTTATGCATGCCCATAGCCACTCATGCTCATATTTCTGCTCAGAACTCCCTCATGCCTGCTCAGAGCCCCTAATGCCCTTATTTCTGCCCAGAGCCGCCTCAAGCACTTATGTGTGACCAGAGCCCCCTCTTACCTTCAGCTGTATGTTCAAGAGGGACCGGTCTCCATTGCTCATGACCAGAAGGAACATTCAGAGAAGGCGGCTGCAGGACAAGCTGAAGATAGAGCATCAGAGAGGGTTGGCCTGGCCAGTGACGCACTAGCCCTGACATCACCGGCAATGTTCCATCGTATGTGCTCACACGGGCACTGCCCAACTTGGATTAGCAAGGCACAAGCCTAGGAGTCCAAGTAGGATGGTCAGGCTGCACTAGCCATCCAGCATCCACAAGAAACACATGTCTGCTGAAGCATCCATTTGTAGTAATTATGTGAATATGCCCTACAGTACTCAGCCCACCTACCTTGCTCTCTCCATGCCTTCCAGGTGTAAGGAGACGCAAGTCAAAGAAAAGCAAAATACTATATAGAGCATGCGATTGGTGCACAGGCACAGTATGGCAGAGTCTATCTTATAATGTGTGTGTCAGAGGTCATTTGCAACTTACCTGGTGTGGATTTGGAGCCTGGCTTTTGTGTAAGGCCTCTTGCTCTTATTACTTCAACTTCTAATTGTCCTTTCTTATCCACCATACCGATCTGTATGTCACCTGTAATGGTATTTTAGTATTGGGACAATTAATTGCAGCATGTGACATGATTATAATTGGACATCATTTAATTGAGCATACTCCAAAATGTTTATCTCTCACTGGATGTATAGGGAAACACACTAAGGGGGTAATTCAGATCTGATCGTAGATGTGCTAAATTTAGCAAATCTACGATCATATACTCAGACATGCGGGGGGGACGCCCAGTACAGGGCTAGACCACCCCGCATGTCTGACTCTGCCCCTCCTTCCCCCGCAGGGGTGCAAAAGCATTGCACGGCGGCAATGCTTTTGCACCCAGTGAGTAGCTCCCTGCCTGCGCAGCTCCTGTGCGCTGGTAGGGGGCTACCCGCCATGTCCCGGGTCGCAGCGGCTGCATGTGACATCAAGCAGCCACCGCGGTCCGCCCCTGCAACGGTACGGACACGCCTGCATTGTCTGGACCGCACCCCCTCACACCCCACAATAGCCTCTGCCTGTCAATCAAGCAGAGGCGATCGCAGCCCAGAGATGCTGTTAGTATCTCACTGTGCTCCCGGGGATTCAGACTGCGATCACTGCAGCTGCAGCGATCCAATCTGAATTACCCCCTAAGGACATAAAGGACTGGAGAAAATACCATTAGATGTATAAGGTAGGATACCTTCAGTAAGTTAACAGTACATGAGAAACAGAAGATTGAGCATCACAGCACACTATGAGGGTTATTCAGTTGTTAGCAAACCAAAAAAGTTAGTAATTGGGCAAAACCTTGTTGCACTGCAGGTGGATCAGAATGTTACATGTGCGGAGACAGTTAGATTTGGGTGGGGTGTGTTCAAACTGAAATCTAAATTACAGTGTAAAAATAAAGTAGCCAGTATTTACCCTGCACAGAAACAATATAACCCACCCAAATCTAAATCTCTCTGCACATGTTACAGATGTAGCCATGCTCATCTATCCTCCGTGTGGCGTTAGTGTGAAAAACAAATCATTCCGAGTTGTTCGCTCGTTGCCGATTTTTGCAACGGAGCGATTAAGGCAAAAATGCGCATGCGCATGGTACACATCGCGCATGCGCTAAGTATTTTAGCACAAAACTTAGTAGATTTACTCACGGCCGAACAAAGATTTTTTATCATTGAAGTGATCGGAGTGTGATTGACAGGAAGTCGGTGTTTCTGGGCGGAAACGGACCATTTTCTGGGAGTGTGTGGAAAAACGCAGGCGTGCCAGGATAAAACGCAGGAGTGTCTGGAGAAACGGGGGAGTGGCAGGCCGAACGCAGGGCGTGTTTGTGACGTCAAACCAGGAACGAAACGGGCTGAGCTGATCGCAGTGTAGGAGTAAGTCTCAAGCTACTCAGAAACTGCTAAGAATTAATTATTCGCTATTCTGCTAATCTTTCGCTCGCTATTCTGCTATGCTAAGATGCACTCCCAGAGGGCGGCGGCCTAGCGTGTGCAATGCTGCTAAAATCTGCTAGCGAGCAAACAACTCGGAATGACCCCCTAAGTCTCCATCGGGTATAATACTGGTGTTCGTCCACCAGGTGTCACTTTTGAAAACCACCATTGCGCATGTATGAAGTCTCCATTGTAAAGTCAGACAATGTTTGTAGTTTAAGAACTACAGTACTTTTTTAGATGATCTCTACATCAATTAGAAATGTGAACACAGAAAAACATTGGCTCAGCGTCTCCAATGCACACAAAGAAAAGCACAGTTCAGAGTTCTACACAGCTCTCTAAAAGAAAAGAAAAATCATCACAATCAGCAATAGAGTTGGGAACCAGCACTATAAAAAAAAAATTACAATGAGGGACATCACTATGTCACTGCTGGTGTCAATCACCTGTCTCCAAGGCTCTCCTGGCATAATGGTATCACCGATGGTTACCATGCCTGTGAGCTAGGGTTCAATTACCGCAGAGGACACACTTATATATTTGTGTAAAAATTAGCATCTACCGGTTTTTCTAGTTTTGACTGTATATCTGTAAGCATGTCTGAGTCTAAATACAAAGTATGACAGAACTAGTTTTGGGAAAATGTGAAAAAAACTTTGAATGCTAATTTTTACACAGATTAATGCTACTTTTTACACAGATATATAATACAAGTGTGGCTTTTCAAATTATGAGAGTGTTATCTTTAGGAGACTGAGTTTACTGTACTTCTTTACAGGCTTCCCCATTGCTTTAATAGGCAGCCTCCCCTACCACTAATCTCTCCCTCTGTGAGACTTGTGATTTAATGAACTGGGTGTACTGCTTAGTAAATGACAAACATAACACGGCTGGTACACTACTGTATGCAAAGTATTCTCAGGCTTCTGTCTCATCTGCCAGAAGATGGATCTACTGACCTGAACTGACAGCTGAGGACATATACTTAGCAGGAGCTATCAGCACAGAAAGACCACCCAAGATGGAGTGGGGGGGGGGGGGGTTTCCTATGAGGGATTCCAGAGAACCCACTGTGGACATACCTCCCAACTTCTACCAGCCGTGGAGAGGGACACCTGTACGTGCCACAGTCATGTGCCTGAAAATAGGGTGTGTGGTCTCATAGCTAGGGGGCGTGGCCTCATGGCAAGTGCTATGATTGCGGGTCACACCCCCGTCTTTGTCATTGTGGGGCATGCCTAGTGCTCTGAGAGCTGCTGGACATGCCCCAAATCCCTATCTCCCGTGAAGAGATGCTGTGCGCATATGCAAAATGTCTATTCACCGCATTTCCCAACTGCCCCCACCGGCAATATTACACCTGTGATCGCACAATGTAAAACCTATGGACTGCGGGTGCAACTATTTGCATGTGCCCGCTAAATTGCACATACATAGTAAAAAACTGGTCACACCCACAAATTACCATGGGTAAAAACAGTAGGCTCTTGTATCTCAGCTGGTGCTCCTGGAAAAGTGGGCAAGTCTCCTGTAGCCACCCACGTCTGGGAGCCCGATTATGAGAAATATGTCATTGCAGCCTGGCTTCATAATGTTGGTAATTGCGGCACTGTGTTTCTGGGCCACAATGATGTGACTGTGCCATCACCCTCTCTTCATGCTGCACCCCTTGAAGAGCCGACCTGTCTGCCCATTTCCACAGGGGGCAGCTACTACTAATTAGGCAAGTATACATTACATACTATTTAGAATTGTTATCAGATGAATAAACATTACCGAATTGGAAAAAAAAAAGCAATTGCTGGATAATGTGATGAGGAAGCAGCTTATTACTGAAGTCATACATGGAGCCTCTGTCATCTATATTCCTACTAAACAACTCAAAATAACTTTTTACTGAAGCCTCCAAACTATGTTATGTGATTTCTTTCTGTGTTATTTATGGTGTCATTAGCTTAGACAGATATGATCTATGTACAAAATGTTCTGTAAACAGCTAGAACTCTGTAGTGAAAACAAATTATATTTCAAGTATGATAATCTTTTCTAAAAGGGGCACTAACTACAAAACATTGCAAATACGGTTTACCTAATTTTATCTATTCAATAATGTAATGGACAAAAAACAGTTTAGAATTTAGACATAATAGCAAAATGAGAGTTTCATTACAATAATTCTGTTTTTGATCTGAAGGTGGGTACACACTGGTAGATATATCTGCCGATCAATTGATCGGCAGATATATCTATGGACAGATCGGGCAGTGTGTTGAGCATACACACTGCCCGATCCGTCGGAGACTGACGTCATGAACTGGGTGGGCGTGTACACACGCCCGCCAAGTTCAGCTGTCAATCACCGCCGACCGCCCGTACACACACAGCGACGCGCCAATATATCGGTAGATATATTGGCCGTCGGCTGTGCAGCGGGGCCGACGCAATACGTCTGTGAATGACAGAGTTCACAGACGTATCGCCCGTACACACTGGCCGACGCACTTGCGATATATCGATTGATCAAGAGAACGGCCGATATATCTGCCAGTGTGTACCCACCTTTAGGTTCAAAATAATTGTAAATCCTTCATGATTGTGTTTTTATTTTACTGAAAGGCTTTATAGCTGTGTGCTTGGTGTTTAGTCTATCATTCATTCTAGGAATTAGGTCTGATACAGTGCATACATAGGCGTTGCATACAAGTCTGGGTCTGTTTAAACAGTCAGCAGAGGATGCCAATACATTATACTGTAACAGGCATTCTAGCACGTAACCCTGTAACAAAATCTCCATGCGAATCAGCCTATTTTTATTCTGTTGCAATTCTCAGTGCTCAGAGTTGCGATTCACATACTGGAGAATCATTGAGCAGTAATCAGATAAAAATGATTTACCCTGCTTCCACAAGGGAGTACAATTCACTCGTCTACAATACTATTACAATTCTGTACATAGACACAGATGTTATCTCTCCTGTGTTCTGGTTACAGCCTTTCCAAATGGTGCGTATCATTTTAGCTGAAACATTTTGAACTTCAGTTAATTTCTATAATTATACTAACATTGAGGGGAAATGTACCAGAGTGCGCTTTGCGTGTCTTCTGTAGTGCAGTTTGTTAACAGTGGGATTTACTGAAGGCAAAAATGCACATCACATTGTATGACTTGCTGCAATTCACCAGCGATGCTGGTAACCAAACCACCAGATGTAATACCTAGCAGTTTGGGGACTTAAAATGCAAATGCCTGGTGATTTGTGATGGATTTAAAAAAGCCATTAACTCCAGAAAAACTGCCAGGAGATTACTCTGGCCAGATTTCTATACTCTATCCACAGTGTAAAAAGGTGCCATATTTAACATATGTATTAAAGTAACTATACTTAATGCGTAATTAAGGGGTCAAAACAAAACAAAACACACAAATATACAGTATATAAAATTTCCCCAGATGAAATCTGCAATATGATAGCAGGAATGAAATATGGAAACACCTTGGAGTAATATTGGGACCTTGTTTCTTCTCTAATGATTCTACAGTAAAGACTCAGATAAGCTTAGTCCTTTTTGGGATTTATATGTTGTGTGTAGTAAATGTAATGGGAATGTACTACACTAATGAAGCTTTGTCTTTTTGGTACCTGCCAGAGTTTGGAAGCAAGTAGCAGTACCTGGTAAGGCAACATAACTTGATTCGCAGATATTATTTATCTTCTTAAGGGCACAGTTTGAATGCACATTGTGCTGTGTACTTTATTTGCCATCATCCATGCTCTGAAGCGGTGGTCTGATCCATGTTTTCACTACCTTTGAAGACAATCCTTCCTTCCTTGTTTTCTTTGCACAACCATATTCTAAGTTATTACAGTAACAGTATTATGCTGTGTTTTTTTATTTTTGTATATTGCACTAAGAAGAAACGGAAACAAGACAGAAACTCAAATGAGCTCTAGCCTGCTATTTGGTGTGCAGGCATTTTATTGCTTTTTTCTACACTAGATGGCGCTCTCTTTAACACAGCTTTATATTGATTCTTTATGACTGCATGAGCAACATCCATATTAGGAGAGGCAACAGTTCATTTTTAATAAAAATTAAATTTGTATTAAATGAACAATACAATATTACATTTAAATGAGACTATAATATTAGTAAATTATTGGGGCAATAATAAATTAAAGAAGCATGCACATGCTGGGACTGGTAGTGCCACAAGTGAGCAAAATAGTTGGTGCTTACATCATTAATTAACATGGTTCCATTTAACAAACAATATGATTGTCCTAGTAATTAAATTACTAACAATATTGGCCCCTTAATATGTATTTAATATATTGATCACTTAATTAAAATGTTACTGCATGTAGTTTGACTGATCTATAGCAGGAATCTTGTAGGAGTTATGTATGTACAGTATTTAGAATGGCAAGAGTTAATACTTAAGGAAAGGTACCAAAAATCTTAATAAATGTAATGGACCTGGCTGGGACACAATCTGCCCCATGTATTATGCAGCCTTTTGGCAGACAAGTTCGCTGAAACTGCATGTTGTGTCAGCTCTCTCATGTTTCAGAATCTGCACCCATCCCAATTCTGACTAGCACTGCGGACATTCTATTACACCTGCCAGTTGGGTTCCAGGGTCAAAGTGTCAAAATAGAAGTGCCTAACGTACAAACAGCCCAAGAATGCTTGAAAAACTACCAGCACAAGAATACACATAGGCAGAAGTATACATTTCTAGTGACACAAATATGTACTAAAAATGCTGGTTGCATCATGAAATAATACACTTTATCCTGCATCAACATTACATTTTTATTGTCCCCATTACAAATCCGATAGCAGTGTCCCCAGTGGGAAATAATAAAATATTACTGTGAGACTAAAACAATTGCTTGTAGGAGAGAGGAGGCAGACGTAATGTGTTTGGAGAGGAAGATAAGCCAGGCAGCTGCATGTAGGACAGACTGGAGTGGAGAGAGGTGGGAGACAGAGAAGCCAGAAAAGAGAAAGTTACAGTAGTTAAGTCTGGAGATGACCAAATAGAGAAAAAGGGTCTTAGTTGCCTCCAGGGTGAGAGGGTCTAATCATGGAGATATTTTTGAGATTGAAACTGCAGGATTACAAAAGGTACTGAGTATGTGATTTGAAGCAGAGGGAGGAGTGTAGTTGCAGGCTAGAGATGGTGGTGCTGTCATTAGATAAAAAAGTTGTGGGAAGTGAGATTAGTCAGGATCTGGGAAGATTATCAACTCAGTTTTAGGCATCTTAAGTTTAAGAAAGCGCTGGGACATCCAAGTGGAAATAGCAGAGAGACAGTTGGAGATATGGGTGAGGAGAGCAGGGAAAATGGGACACGATATTGGAGGCCAAAAGAGCCAATGAGTTCACCTAATGAATGTGTATAGAGGGAGAATAGGAGATCCATGAACAGAACCTTGGGGGACACCTACTGGAAGAGAAAGTGGAGCCATTAGAGGAGACAGAGAAATACATTCAGTGAGGTCGGAGTACAGCTAAGAGAGGGTAGTATCACACAGGCCGTGGGAGTGAAGGATTTACAAGAGAAGAAACTGGTGTACAGTGTCAAAAGCAGTAGAGAGGTTGAAAAGAATAAGCAGAGAGTAGTGGACCTTGGATTTGGCATCAATGAGTTAATTGCTGACCTTAATGAGGGCAGTTTTTGCAAAGCGAAGTAGACGAAAGCTAGAATAAAATGGATCAACCAAGAAGTGGGAGGGAAGAAAGGCAGTTAGGCGGTTGTTGACAATACACTTAAGGGGTTTGGTGGCAAAGGGAAGGAGAAAGATGAGGCAGTAGTTAGAGATAGTATCAAGATTAAGGGTAGGTTTTTCAAGAATGGGGAGACAAGGGCATGTTTGAACGCAGAGGGGACGGTGTCTGATAAGAGGGAGAGATTGAAAAGATGGCCAAGATGGGAACAGGCAACAGCAGAGGGAGCGCAAGAGGTGGGATGGTCAAAGGAGGTGGTGGAAGAATTAAGGACTGGTTTAAGGTCAAGATTTTATCTGGGGGGAAGGAAGTGAGAGCTGGTAAAATGGATGGGGAGGATCGGGAAAAGCAGGCTGGGAAAGAAGGGGATGGGGTATTGAGGGTCTGGTGGGATGTGATGTCCCGGTGTATGGATTCAATTTTGGATGTGACAAAGTCAAGGGCCATAAGTTAAGAGAGGGAAGAGGAGGGAATTGAAAGTGGCAAAGAGAAATACGAATGAGGACAACACTGTAGGTTGGCAGCATAAATCTGAAATGGAGGAAGTCTCATTGGGGCATGATTTCCTCCACTGTCGTTTGGCAGTACATAAACACTTTTGCAAGTATCTGGTGCATTTAGGGCCCTATTCAGTACTGAATGCATCTGAGATGCGTTTGCATTTTCCCGGTTCCTGCGACTCTGCGCACGCGCAGGACCCGCACTGTGCGTGCGTGGGCCGGGGAGATGCGATCGCATTCTGAACACCTCTGCCTGACTGACAGGCAGAGGTGTTCGTGGGGCAGTTGGTGGCAGCGGCGCAGCATTGCAGGGAAAACAGGGGCGGATCGGCACCGTTTTCAGGGCGGTCGCGTGACATCACACGCGCTGCTGCAACTGGAAAAATGACGGCCTTAGCAGCCAGACTGTAGAGGTAGGGGCTACTCTAAATCAGTGATGTGATCGCAATTGTATTGTGATTGCATCGCTGCCCGCCATTAGCATGCTGGGCGTCCTTGCCATGTGCCAGGTGGCCCCTAGCATGCGAGAGATAGCATTCCAGTTTTGCTATTTTAGTATGTTTCTTTCGAAATTATATTATTATCTAAGGATTGTTTTATGTTTTTGTTCTTGTACGTACAATATGTACATCTGTAGAAAATAGTTTTATATATGGCATGTACCCTAATAACATGCTTTTATCTCCTCTTCTGAGACTGTGCTTATTTCATACCATTAAATCAATCCTATCATCTCTACTAATTAGGCAAATCGGTGCACAGTACGGTCAACATATTGAATTGTTTTGCAGCAGGCAAAGCCTCATTAACCTATTTTAAAAGGACACCATACGGCAGAATCAGAACAGTTTTATACTGAGTAATAATCACATTTTCTTGTTATTAACAAAAGAACTAACGCAAATGTAGGTGGGTCATACATGGGGTTTGGAGCATAATGTGTCCATTTTCATGCTGATGTTTGTGTGTCCCCAGTTTATTCAGCACAAGCTTAGGGAAGACTCCATCCAATTATATTAATGAAGGTCTACATTAGCTTATCAATAAGATATAAAAAGTGCAAAGGTGCTATTTAACCTGTTGTGCTCTCCTTTGTGGCAAACAACAGGGCTCTGACATGTCTACTGTGATGAAGTATCCATGCACTCAGAAGGATTCCATTCATTGAACTGGAAGTAAATGTAAAGGATCCTTCAGTAACAAATAAACCAGAACAAAATGATAAAAACAAGGTATAGTATAGCTGCTGTATACAAAAGAACGTACTTGTAAATACAGCTTTTAGGTGAGCATGACACACATTTACATAACATCAGTCTCCACTCAGCATGGGTTTCTTACTCCTCGCCATTCAGAAAAAAGGAATGACAGATTTCCTCAACTCAAATTATTCTCATACTGGTGATCTTACATTGTATAAGTCATTCTCACCAAAAGTGTTCCTGTTTTAAACTTTCAGAGCGGGATGTACTGGCCTTGAAAATGCAGCCAAAACTACAAAATGCTGTTTTCACAGTTTTGACCGCATTCCCATATGTACCAAGATCAGCTTGGATGGGTAACACCATCTTTATGTGGCATTACCCAGTAGAAGCCTATGGGCTTCCCTTTACATTTCCCCATGAGAGGTATGCAATCAGATCCCTGCCAGCAACCTCTGTGGCTCCTGAGGATCACTGTGCATGGGCAAAAGGAGTCCCAGATCTTAAAGCCGCAAATGTAGTGATTGCAAGGACAGTTATTGGGAGAGCTGTCCTTTGCAATTTTCAAATCAAATTTCTAGGTACATACCAGCGTTATGTACCCAGTAAGTGGCGGGATGGATCACATCACAGATGTAATGCTTAGTACATCCTATCCTAAATGTATTTCTCTAGTAGGAAAAACTAAAATAGTGTAACACTGACAGTATAGAAATATTTAAATACAGACATGTATGTGTAAGTGAAGCCAGAGTTCCGAGCTCTTGTGAGTCATGTATATGACAAAGGGACGTCTGTTTCAGATGGCTCTTTAGCACCCAGCATGAGATTGGTGTAAGGGACAAAACTAATGATGATGGTAAGGAAAAACAGTGGCCAGTGAAACTCTACTCATGTACTCACATTAGCCTAATGTAGTAAATTTGCCTGCTCTAGCCATCAGCAGTTTTGGAAGTCTATCTTCCTTTTGCTGATTGGTGAAAAAAAAAGTGACTATACTAAGCAGTGACTCCTACCGGTTGGGAGGCGCAGGACCGGTTCCAAATTGAGTTGTAGATACCCACCTCTCTGTAGTCTGCATATGAACTTCATTGGTTATAAATTCACTACGTGTATAGGAAATTAATTTGCATACCATCCACTTTATTCATGTTCTTTATTTTTCATCACATAAATTACTGATTTATTTAAGTAAATTGTGGTCTTACCCATTGCTGGAGTTGCTAATGTCTGCCGACCGACTAGTTGAGCAGGACCCAGTCCATCTAGGAAGTCACTGAACTGGCTGTCAACCCCCAGTCTTACTCCTGGAAATATTAAACTGCAGAAAACAAAACATACATTATGGTATTGGTAACCAATCGACAGTCACAGCTGTATCCTAACAGCCAACTCAGTGTTGTTCATCCCTTTCAGTTTTTACTATACATTTTTTTAACAATTTTTCCTGTTCGTGGGAAACGGAGAGGTATATTTACTAAAGTACTGCTTCATAGAATTAGAGATGTTGTCCAATTAGATTTTTACTTATCATTCATCTAGCACCTTCTAGAATATAATAACTAGAATTTGATTGGTTGTTATGGCCAACATCTCCACTTCTATAAACTAACACTTTAGTAAATATACCCATAAGAGTGGCAGCAAATTGGTATCATACAGTCACAGAATGAGGAAGCAGTGGTGATCCCTAATGTGTGACACTGTCACATATTTCGTCAAGACAACAGGCGCTGTACTCCTTGCTGAGCTCTTTGGCAATCTCTATAAACTCTATGGGTATAGGTCAGTTTTTAAACATGAACTCTGACATGAGTTAATTTACTAAGAATTATGCATCTCCTATTACAGTGATTGCTAAATTATATTACACAGATTTAAATAGCTCAAGTTAGAAACAAATATTAAATGATAAAAAAGGACTTCAGGCATTAAGAAAAATGGTTAGAAAGCGCCTGATGAGCTTTAAGAAGTGCTTCAAAACTTGCATGATGAAGACACTATGGGGCTAATTCAAACTGATCAGGCACCCTGACATGTGGGGGGACGCCCAGCACAGGGCTAGACCGCCCCGCATGTCTGGCCCTCCCCCCGCTGCACAGGTACAAAAGCATTGTACCTGAAGAGTAGCTCCCTACCAGCGCAACCCCTATGTGAGGGATCCCCTTGGTGCGGCGTGTTTGGTTTGTCTGACATTTTCCAGTAAAACTGCATCATATTGTACATACCTGTTGAATCCATACAAAGTACATTAATTTATATGAATGAATGGTGGCTGTTGGAGAGCCACCACAGATCTGCACAAAGGTTGTACTGTGGTTGCCAACATTTGAAAATTATTTCCAAGGATAATATGTTGCTTGGCGGGTGAACATGTCTGCTGTGTACTGTCAGAGGGAGCTTTTGGGTGCTACATGTTTTTTTGGAATTTTTAAGCATTCTATAAGTCCGTAGAGGATGTTGGGGACACCAAAAGAACCATGGGATATAGACGGATCCGCAGGAGACATGGGCACTTTAAGACTTTCAAAGGGGGCGTGACCTGGCTCCTCCCTCTATATCACCACCCAGACTCAGTTTAGAAAATGTGCCCTGCGAGATGGAGGCACTCGGGGGAGCTCTTAGAGTTTCTCTGAAAAGACTTAATGTTAGGTTTTTTATTTTGGGGAGATCTGCTGGCTACAGACTCCCTGCTTCGTGGGAAAGAGGGGAGAGCAGTCTAGACCCACTTCTAATGAGTTTCAGGGCTCTGCTGCTGCTGACAGGATGCCTTCAGCTCCTGAGGGGAGATGAACGCCGGGATCTCCTGGATGCTCGCTCCCACAGCTTGCCGTCCCCCCTCTTCAAGCCAGAAGACAGGTGAGTATGTGAGGAAAAGACATCTTCTCTTAAACAAAGACGGCATATAGAGGTACCACGCAGCATGATTTGCTAAGTGCGCGCCAGGCTCCCGGACTGTACACACCGCTGGGTGCAGGGCGCTGAGGGGGGCGCCCTGGGGAGCTAAAAATACCTCATAAATAAGGCTGGCATATCTGTACAGTGCCCTGGCACTGCCCGCAAACCCCCGCCAGGATAAACATGTAAAAATAAGCGGGAAGAAGCGCGCCATGTTGGGGGCGGGGCTTTGTCCTCCAGGCTCACTCGGCGCCATTTCCTCCTCCAAGCAGCAGCGCTGGTCCTTCCTCACAGCAGACAAGTACCAGGGGCTATAAAACGAGGGGGGGGGGGGGATTATTTACATACATATTATAGCGCTGCAGCTCTGTGACACTTAATGGTGTTTTTCAGACCTGCACTTTGGCGCTGGGGTGTGAGCTGGCTCCTTTCCTTTTGTTCCCTCACAGGCTTTCTTTTGGGTGCTGTTAGGGAGACAACATGTCTGAGGCAGAATTTTCCTCTCAGGGGGATAATTTATTGGGGACACCAAATGTTTTGGGGGTCCTGTCGGCACCGCCGACTGCTGATTGGTTAACTGCTTTAATTGCTTTAAATGCTAATGTTACTCTATTAAATCAAAAGTTTACTGAGTCTGACTCTCAACTGCAGATTTGGAAGAGATCAGTAGATGACGCTTTATTACAAGGGTCACTAAAACGTGGTGTTGACCAATTAGATGACACAGATACCGACACGGACTCTGATACCGGTGCCAATTATGCTGATTCTAGATTAGATCCTAAATTGGCTAAGAGTATTCAATATATGATTGTGGCTGTCAAAAACATATTACGTATTGACGAGGACCCCTTTACACCAGAAACGAGGGTCCTTATTTACAAAGAAAAGAGACGCTCGGTTTCTTTTCCTCCTTGTTTTGAGCTAAATGACCTTTTTGATGGCATTTGGAATACACCTGATAAGAAATTTCTCATTCCTAATAGGATCAAGGTGGCATACCCCTTTCCCGCAGCGGATAGGGATAAGTGGGAATTACCACCCACAGTAGACAGAGTCCTAGCACGCTTGTCTAAACAGGTAGCGCTCCCTGCGGCTCAGTCGACGACTCTTACAGAGCCGTCTGATCATAAGCAGGAGGCTACTTTAAAAGCTATTTTTACTACCACGGGGACGCAGCTTAGACCGCTTATTGCGTCAGCGTGGGTTAGTAGCGCCATTGAAAAATGGGCTGAAAGTTTATCTGCGGATTTAGATACTCTGGATAGGGATAGCATCCTAGTGACGCTTGGTTATGTCAGGGACGCGGCTGCAAACTTGAAAGAGGCTGCAAGAGATGCTGGCCTCCTGGGGGCTAAGGCTAATGCTATGTCAATTGCGGCTAGGCGTGCGCTATGGACTCATCAATGGAATGCTGACGCTGATTCCCAAAAAAATATGGAGTCCCTTCTCTTTAAGGGTGGGGAACTGTTTGGTGATGGCCTTACTGATTTAGTATCAGCGGCCACAGCGGGTAAATCTACTTATTTACCTAATGCTCCTGCACAACAGAAGAAACCGCACTATCAAATGCAGTCCTTTCGGCCCAATAAATATAGAAAAGGCCGAGGTAACTTCTTCCTCGCTACCAGAGGTAGAGGAAGGGGCAAGAGAACTCCCGCCTCCTCAAGTTCACAAGAGCAGAAGTCCTCCCCGGCTTCCGCCAAATCCACCGCATGATGCCGGGTCTCCCTTACAGGAGACTGCACCGGTGGGGGCACGTCTAAAGCTTTTCAGTCAGGTTTGGATTCGCTCGGACCTGGACCCTTGGGTGTTACAAATTGTGACCAAAGGGTACAAACTGGAATTCCAAGACGTTCCCCCTCGCTGTTTTTTCAAATCACCCTTACCAGTTTCGCTTCCAGACAGAGTTCTAGTCTGTGGAGCAATACAAAAATTATGTCAAAATCAGGTTGTGATCCCGGTCCCCCAGGCACAACAAGGGGAAGGGTTTTATTCAAGCCTATTTGTACTGCCGAAGCCGGATGGCTCGGTACGACCAATCCTTAACCTAAAATCTCTAAATTTTTTCCTGAAGAAATTCAAATTCAAGATGGAGTCTCTCCGAGCTGTGATCTCCAGCCTGGAGGAGGGGGAATTCATGGTGTCTTTGGACATAAAGGATGCCTACCTTCATGTTCCCATTTATCCCCCTCATCAGAGTTATCTCCGGTTTGCAATCCAGGATACTCATTACCAATTTCAGACGTTGCCGTTTGGCCTGGCCACGGCTCTGAGGATTTTAACAAAAGTCATGGTAGAAATGATGGGTTCTCCTCAGAAAAAGAGGAGTCACAATTATCATGTACTTGGACGATCTCCTGATGAAGGCGAGGTCCAAGGAAAAACTGGTACAGGACATTGCACTGTCTCTGTCGCTTCTACAACAGCACGGCTGGCTCTTGATCCTGCCGAAATCACACTTAATTCCAACAACCTGGTTGGCATTTTTGGGTATGATTCTGGACACGGTCCAGCTGAGAGTGTTCCTCCCTCCGGAGAAAGCACTGGAAATTCAGAGTTTGGTAAAACTCATTCTGAAACCACCAACTGTCTCCATTCGTCAATGCATTCGATTGCTGGGGAAGATGGTGGTGGCATACGAGGCCCTCCAATTCGGGAGGTTCCATGCCAGAGTGTTTCAGGGGGACCTGTTGGACAAATGGTCCGGATCCCACCTTCATATGCACCGGAGGATAGTTCTATCCCCCAACACCAGAATCTCACTCATGTGGTGGCTACACAGCTCTCACCTCTTAGAAGGATGCAGATTCGGGATCCAAGTGACCACGGATGCAAGTATCCGGGGTTTGGGGAGCAGTCACACAAGGGGTGACCTTCCAAGGAAGATGGTCAAGTCAGGAAACTCTTCTTCACATAAACGTGCTGGAGTTGAGGGCCATTTACAATGGCCTTGTACAAGTGGAGCATCTTCTTCGAAACCGGCCTGTCCTGATCCAATCGGACAATGTGACAGCAGTAGCGTACATAAACCGCCAAGGCGGCACAAAGAGCAGAACAGCAATGGCAGAAGCCACAAGGATTCTTCGCTGGGCAGAGACTCGAGTAAGCGCTCTATCGACATTTTTCCTTCTGGGAGTGGACAACTGGGAAGCAGACTTCCTCAGCAGACACGATCTACATCCAGGAGAGTGGAGCCTCCATCAGGAGGTCTTCTCCCTACTAACAAATCTATGGGGGGTTCCCCACATAGACATGATGGCGTCCCACCACAACAAAAAACTACTAAAGTATTGTTCTCGGTCCAGGGACCCTCAGGCAGCGGCAGTGGATGCACTGACGTCACCTTGGGTGTATCCGTCGGTGTACGTTTTCCCTCCGCTTCCTCTCATTCCAAAGGTTCTGAGAATCCTAAGAAAATCACAGATTCCAGCGCTCCTTGTAGTTCCAGACTGGCCAAGGAGAATTTGGTACCCGGATCTTCAGGAGTTGTTAGTCGAAGACCCATGGCCTCTTCCTCTTTGCGAGGATCTGCTGCGGCAGGGGCTGTTCGTCTATCAAGACTTACAGCGGCTACGTTTGACGGCATGGCGGTTGAACGCCAGATTTTAGCCTGTAAGGGTATTCCCGATGAAGTCATCCCCACTCTTATCCTTGCTAGGAAGGGTGTGACGTCGAAACACTATCACCGTATTTGGAGGAAATATATTTCCTGGTGCGAGTCCAAGAAAGCTCCAGTGGAGAAGTTTGACTTTAGACGTTTTCTCCATTTTCTACAAAATGGAGTGGATGTGGGCCTTAAATTAGGCTCCATAAAAGTGCAGATTTCTGCTTTCTCAATTTTCTTTCAGAAACAATTGGCCTCACTTCCTGAGGTGCAGACCTTTGTATCCATATCCAACCTCCTTTTGTGCCACCTGTGGCACCTTGGGACCTTAATGTGGTTTTGACATTCCTAAAATCACATTGGTTTGAAGCTTTAAGTAAAGTGGAGTTGAAATTCCTCACTTGGAAGGTTGTCATTTTGTTAGCATTGGCATCCGCAAGGCGGGTGTCTGAATTGGCGGCCTTGTCTCACAAGAGCCCTTATTTGATCTTCCATGAAGATAGGGCAGAATTGATAACTCAGCAACAATTTCTGCCAAAGGTGGTTTCCTCTTTTCATATTAACCAACCTATTGTGGTGCCAGTGGATACTGGCACTTTGGCTGAGGAAAAGTCTCTGGATGTCGTCAGAGCTTTGAAAATTTACGTTGCCAGAACGGCTCCAGTTAGAAAAACAGAGTCTCTGTTTGTGCTATATGCTCCCAATAAACTTGGGTATCCTGCTTCCAAGCAGACCATTGCCCGCTGGATATGTCACACGATTCAGCAGGCTCATTCCACGGCAAGTTTGCCGTTACCTAAATCGGTAAGAGCCCATTCCACTAGGAAGGTGGGCTCGTCCTAGGCGGCTGCCCGGGGTGTCTCGGCATTACAACTTTGCCGTGCTGCTACTTGGTCGGGGTCAAACACGTTTGCTAAGTTTTACAAGTTTGATACCTTGGCTGATGAAGACCTAAAGTTTGGTCAATCGGTGCTGCAGAGTCATCCGCACTCTCCCGCCCGTTATAGAGCTTTGGTATAATCCCATGGTTCTTTTGGTGTCCCCAACATCCTCAAGGACGTAATAGAAAACAGGATTTTAATACCTACCGGTAAATCCTTTTCTATAAGTCCGTACAGGATGTTGGGCGCCCGTCCCAGTGCGTACTGTATCTGCAGTTTAGTTCTGGTTACACACAGGTTGTGTTATGGTTTCTTCAGCTTGTTGCTGAATTTTGTTCATGTCTGTTGGCATGTGTTCAGTTGAATGCCATGTTATTCGGCATGTTTATGGCGTGAGCCGGTTTGATGCTCACCTTGTTGTTAATTCCTTTCCTCAAAATGTCCATCTCGCCGGGCACAGTTCCAAACTGAGTCTGGGGGGGGGGGATATAGAGGGGGGAGCCAGGTCACGCCCCCTTTGAAAGTCTTAAAGTGCCCATGTCTCCTGCGGATCCGTCTATATCCCATGGTTCTTTTGGTGTCCCCAACATCCTCTACGGACTTATAGAAAAGGATTTACCGGTAGGTATTAAAATCCTGTTATTACCTTATATAGTGAGATCCTGTTGCATCTGCTACTTCATGCACAAAGTATTGATGTTCTGTACTTTGCGCATGCGCGGGACCCATTCTGCACATGCGCGAACAGGTCCTGCGACGTAAGAATCAGGACGGCAGCTGACTGTCAGACTGTCACAAGCAGGAGAAGTCTGCTTATAATAGACGCCTCCTGCTGCATTTACATACAGAGCTATAGCTGCTGCTTCCAAAGAAGCAGCAGGGATATCCACTCCAACCACGCTCTGAATTAGACCCCAAGTGTACAGAATAAGATTCACTGAACTGCAGTATGCAGCTGTCAGGATTCTGGCGTTGGTTTCCTGACCGCCGGGAACTCGATAGGCGGCATTTTGACTGTATCCCTTCAGGGGCTGGCTGGTAACTTTCAGCCTTGCGAGGCAAATGCAATCAAGTAGCCCCGGCTTTTCTACCAGCCCTCCCTGCATATCTTCTTGCTGTCTCATTTAGTCCTACCTGCAAATATTCCTGATTGCCCACTCCGTAGCTGTTTCTCGGGGTGGTATCCCAGCAGTTGGGATCCCGACAGTCACAATGCAGGCAGCGGCACTCCCCCATACATCTAATCCCTAAATCCAGATCAGCAGATCAGATACGCCAATGAGCGGCCATCGATGATCAGAGATCCATCAGAGAATTGGGGAAATTCTTAATTTAAAAAAATCCCCAATTTTATGATCCTGACCGTTTTCCATCAGGAATGGAGAATCGAGATTTTTTAAAAATGTTTAATATTCCCGGCCGTCGGGGGATCAGGAAATAGCGGCAATCTGTTGCTAATGTATGGAGGCCATAACATGACAATGGTATTTGTTACACTGGCATACAGTAACTGAGAGTTTAAAGTGTAATCTATGACTGAAGCTTTTAATGTGGAAGCACAAAAAACAATTCTGTACCTATTTTACATGCAAATTCACATACATAAAGGTTAATAAACTATAAAATAGTTTTCTAAAAAATCTAATTTTTATGTGCAGAGTGATATATGTCTATTTATTATACTGATTATATAGAGAAATAATTGTAGGCACATAAATTAAATGTTTTAGGATCTAAAATCCAAGAAATCCAGAAAATATTGTTGCAGACCTGAAGGGAAAGACTGTACAGTAATGTGTTCCACAGACTAGCAATCAGCATGTAACAGCTGTCATTTTGTGTAGTCAGCCTCATTCTCATCTAGACTCTTACCTACAGAATCCAGCATAATGTCCCCTGAGGGGAGAGAAACAGTTTAATTCAATGACCTGAATCTCCTGTGAATAGGAAGAGTAAAATGTAATCTTCCTTTTACATTATCTTCCCTTTTCAAGCTGACCTACGTGGGAACGCCTGATTCTTATTTTAGGCCAAGGAAGGAAATGCAGAGAGATTGTAGACAGGTTGCTATTTATCTTGCTCCACCATGTAACTTACTTTCCCTCAGAGCTGTAGCTGTTAATACTTCCATCTGTCGACTCTCGGCTTGGCTGCCGAACCATACGACTCCTCATTTCAGCTGCCATTCCTGTTTCTGTGCTTCTTTGAATTGTACTTTTGAATTTCTTGTTGCCAGAATCTAGAGAGAACAATTAAGATATCATTAACAGAAACACACCTCAAACTTATGTTATCAGAGCACTGAAACGAACTCCACTGAATTAATACAGAAGCAAATTACAGGTGCGCTATTTAGGGGCGGATTTAATTAGCCATGGTTGAATTATAGCCTGCGCCAGCGGTTGCCGTGCATTTCAGTTCGAGTCTGAGGAAGAACAAACAGAAATCCACATAAAATACCCTGATCGACGGAAGCTGTAAATCCATAGCCCCGGGAACTTATCCCAAATTCTATGGGTTAATGTGCATTAGCGGGTCATTTACCGCATGAGGAAAAGGGGCTTTAATTGAATAGCCTTGGGTGTTAAAGCTCTAGGCTACCGCTCTTTTCCCAGCGCAGTATATATCTGCATGTAATTGAATTGGATCTTAACTGGTTTAATGCCAGTTTTCTTTTAATATTAATACTTTTATTATATTAATACTGTTGGTTCATTTCTGAATTGCATTTGTTTAGAGAAGGATTACCACTGGTTTCTAATACACTTTGATAAGCAGGGTGTGACAGCACAATAAATAAACAGAAAAACGTCACATACACATTACGGCTGTGCTAGAGTCGTCAGTACCATCTATAGGAAATATAGGGGGGGGGGGGGGGGCTCGTGTGCAGACTCTGGGTGGGCCTCCTCTCTACGGTGCAGCAGAGTCTACTGTGAATGTTTGGATCTGCGGAAACTCAGGGGCTGTGTGCATCGCATACACTGCACCCATTACAGCTGCTCCAAAGGGGATCAGTACGTAATCCCGCTGGACGGGATCCCGGCGGTCGAAATACCGACGCCGGAATCCCGACCACACAATCCCGACAGGGGTGGCGAGCGGAATGCAGCCCCTTGCGGGCTCGCTTCGCTTGCCACGCTGCGGGCACGGTGCCTCGCTACGCTCGGCACACTATTATATTCTCCCTCTATGGGTGTCGTGGACACCCACTGAGGGAGAATATGTCGGGATTGTGGCGGTCGGGATTCCGGCGTAGGTATTTCGACCGCCGGGATCCCGTCCAGCGGGATGTTGACCGCATCCCCTCCAAAGGGGCGAATTTAATTAGGAACGAGTTTGTGAAAGCAATTTGCATAATAAAACATACATGGGGCTAAATGTAATAGCCTCTGAGTTGCCAGAAGTGTGTGACTTGGTGCAAGTTTTTCTGTTTTTAAAAAAATCAGCAATCAGTTACTGGTTGGTTTTGTCTTGTAAATGATTGCTGCTTTAAAAAGACGGGCAGACTCGCACAAATTCCTGCCACTCTGTCAATTCGGAGGTTATTACATTTAGCCCATCATGTGACTGCGCGCACCAGGGAAACATGACATTTAGGGGCAGACGTATTAAGCCTGGAGAAGGGATAAAGTGGTGATAAGTGCAAGGTGATAACGCACCAGCCAATCAGCTCCTAACTGACATTTTTCAAATTCGTAACGATTGGCTGGTGCGTTATCACCTTGCGCTTATCACTGCTTTATCCCTTCTCCAGGTTAATACATCTGTCCCTTAGTTAGACTCCTGTTGAGGTTGAGCAACTTTTTCACCAAAAGCAGCCTAGGAGAAAAACATGCAAAAGTGGGGAAAATATCCTGGACCACAAAAAATTGCAAAATGAGATAGCAGGGCCATTAAGCAAATGGCCATATGGAAAGTACTGCAGGTTTGTAAATAGTGTCAAATGGCTGAATTCTTGCATTTTACTTTTTAAATAAAAAAAATGACAGTTGGCATGTTTTTTTTTTTTTTTTTAACAATTTGAAGTCTTTCTAGTATTGTGTAGTACATATAAATGTGTTCAATGTGATCTTCCAGTGTTTTTCTCCCATTTCTCCGTTTTTAGAGAAATTCACCTGAAAACTAGCATGTCTTTATTGGATATATGATACTATTTAAACCCCTCCAAGTACATAAATATTCATTGGAAGGCCTGTATCATAGGTTCTGCACTGAGCCTTAACAGTTCTACTTTAATATAAAGATTGTCCCTATCTTTTAACTTGCTTAAGGAGCTGTGCGCTAAAAAAAATAGAAAGTCTCGAAAAATATAATGCAAGTTTGGAATTGGAATGCAAATGTAATTCATGGTGCAAGTTCACTGTAAGAACAGCTCCCAGAACCCAACTCACTCCAAACTGAATCGACCCGTAAATGTTACCATTTCTCTTCACCTAGGAAAGTTGATGGTGCCCCTAAATCACTGAATTTCACCACCTTAGGGGCAGCTGGACTTACCTGGCCCACAACCTACCTAATAACAGAGGAGGAAGCGCAGGGGGGGGGGAGGGGGGAGTAGAAGGGAGAAACATATGAAGTGGGAGGTGAGAAATGTGCAGGGTTGGTCCCAGAGTAGGGGACAGCACACAGCAACTAGCAAGGGCTGAAGCCTGGTGCAGGGGGAAGGAGTGTTCTGGAGGCAGGGGAAGAAGTGCTGTTGGAAGAGAGGAGTTGGAGCAGTTGGAAAGGGTATTATCTCCATCCCGACACTGCACATGGTCAGGGCCAGATTGAGCCTTGGGGGGGGGGGGGGGGGGGCAGGGCACTTAAGACAGGGGGCCTGGAGGAAGGTAGGGTAGGAGGTTGTTTATTAGGTTGTGTATACCTCCCAACATGACCCTTTCCAGGAGGGACAAAATGCTCTCTACCTGGAATTCCCTCTTAATATATGACTGGCATCACCTGTGTTTTGTTTCATTTATAAGAAAGGTATTTCAACAGAGGTGGTTGCAATCGTAAATTAAGAGGGAAGTGTATTGCACAGTATATAACATTTAAACCAATGGTGTAAATTAGATGTGTATGTACAGTATGTTAACATTTTATATATGTTAACACCATACTGTATATAAAATGAAGATTTCTTCTTCAACCACACAGTGACTACAAATGTTGTGGATTTAGCTCCTGCTGTGCTCTGACTTCGCATTCCAAGTTTTCCAATCAAAACCCTCCCGCTCATTCTCTCTAAGTTTGAAGTCCATACTTTCTGCCTCTTCATTCCATCCTACCTCCACATTCCGGTGTTCCCCCCAGACCCAGTTTAACAGTTCCTTGATAAAAATACCACCTGGCTTTCTCACTCCTATCCACTGACTTACCCACTTTTAGAGGACATCTATATCCCTATCGACAACCCTACTGTTACTGCTACTGTACCTGCAAACACCTTACACTTACTTCCTCCTCTGGTCTCTTCAAGTGAACATCATCTCCCACCCACCATGATGGACATCTCCTCATCGCTGTGCCAACTTTAGTTTTTCTGACATGGAATTCTTGCTCTCAGATAACAATCTCCATTCTATTTACCTCACCTCTCACTCTTGCCTCCAAGACCTATCCTATGCTGCTCCACACTTATAGAACTCCCTACACTATCTAACCACATTCTTCCCCATCCAATCAGTCAAGAGCTCTATTACAACCTGTTCTTTCAATATAGTGTGTTTTCCCTCAAATCATGCAACACTACCTGCATGTTCTACAAAATACTTTACAATCACGTCACAGCTACAGTATGCCCTCTCCCAATAGGTTATTAGCTCTCACGAGCAGAGCCCTCTCTACCCTCTTTCTCATGTCTGCATCTCCTGCATCAACCTCATACAGTGGCGTAAGTTCGTCCAAGTTGCCCGGAGGCAAGTTAAATATTGGTGCCCCCCTATTTCCAATATCAAGATAAATATGTGTGTGTGTGTGTGTGTGTGTGTGTGTGTGTGTGTGTGTGTATGGAGTGTTCTGGAAAAAAATGTATATACTGTATTTATACATTTGTCTTTTATTTTAAATCACACATTTCTTAGCAGCCATACCCAGGATTAGAACCCATGACCTGTTATACTGACAGCAGACACTTTACTGATGGAGCTATTTGCTCCTGTAGAGGAAGCATGAGAATGCTAACTATATGAAGTTACTCATGTGCTTATCCTTTCTTACTTTAATAATCTTCAACTGCACCACATCCAGCAGTCTTCTGCCACCTGATACTTATTCCAGTGTCATCTGCTGATGTAACTATGCTTATTTACCCTGTACTTGTCCTATACTGTCATCAACTGTAAGTTGCTGTTTTCCTGTTTGATTATTTGTTTATGTATTCTGTAATTGGGCGCTGCGGAACCCTTGTGGCGCCATATAAATAAAGGATAATAATAATAATAATAATAATTGTCAGAGAAGTATCTTCATATAGTTAAAATTCTCATATTTCCTATACAGGAGCAAACAGCTGCATCAGTAAGGTGTCTGTTTCCAGTGTAATAGGTTGTGGTTTCTAATCCTGGGTGTGACACCTGTAAAATGTGTATATTCAGTATAATAAAGAGGGTGTGATTTGTAAGGTGCAGGGACCAGTGAGGAAATCGGCCACTGAAAAGACAGCGACAGCTATCAATTAACTTAATTCAATGGTGTCACAGAATGGGCGGAGAGGTGCCCCCTTTCAGAGCAGGAGCCCGGCGGCAGATGACTCCGTTGCCTCCCAAAGTTCTGCCTCTGACCTCATACATACGTGTTGTTTTTGTGTGTAATATATGCAATGTGCCTTATTGTTGGGTCATATTTTGGGTCTTTTGTGAATTGAGAAACACACCTGCTAATCATGGGTCTATTACGGTATGCCGGCACTTGGGATCCCGGCAGCCAGCATACCGGCAACAGGATCCCAACCGCCAGTATACCGGCAGTGGGGCGAGCACAAAAGAGCCCCTTGCGGGCTCGCTGCGCTCGCTATGCTGTGCTCGCCGGTATGCTGAGCGCCGGGATCCCGACAGCCGGCATATCAAGTGCCACCTGCTAATCATGGGTACTTTGATGGATTCAAAATATTCAAAAATTTTATTAATGCCAACAAATTGAATTAGAATTCATAGTGTTAAGAAAACTATAATCATTCAATTTACAATACTAGAAAATGTTAAAAAGCATTTAATAAAATTAACATTTACAATAGGCAGTATTATTATCTACATATTAGTTTAGTATGTAATCCCCCTAAACTAGAACAGCATCAGTTTTGAATTACGGCATCAGGCTTACTTGCACCCTGTGCAAGAATTTTTGGAGTGCCACCTTTCCAATATGTGCCTGTTGTGGGGTACTGTGTCCTCTCAACAAGGAGCGTGGCCTCAAAGGGAATGCCATATGCGTATCATGGGGAGAGGGTGAAGCCTTGGAGAGGCTGAGGGTGACAGTAGAGATAGGGTGATTGGGTGATAGTGGTGCAGGGGAGAGGCAGAGGGTGAGGTTGTGGGTTGCCCATTACACATTATGCCCACACAGAAGACTTGCCCCTTACACATTATGTCCACACAGTAAAAGAGTGTGTGCAATGCATGAGTGCACGGACAAAGAGTCAATTACATCCACATGTAGTATAATTCAGAGTCTGAGTCCAGGGTTACCAGTCACTCACCAATCACCACCACATCGAAGGTCTCGTCCAAATTCCTGCATACCGGTCCAGGTTAATACCGCAGCACAGACCACAGTCCGCTAGCAGCACAGCAGTGTGTGACCACCCACAGCACTTTTGCTGCTCGATTGGATCACGGCCACTGAGGCTGACTGAGCCAGTCAGTCACTGTCTCAGTCAGTAGTGTGGGCGGCAGCTAGGAGGCGGAGCGGGTAGCTAGATGGACAGGACACACACTTCAGCAGGTGCCAGGCAGAGGGAGGAGGCAATATGGCAGGGAAAAATTGGTGCATCCACTAAGGACCACACAGGTTGAATATGCCTGGAGCCGGCCCTGATTATAGTGCAACACGCAATCAATGTTTGCACAATAAGCATTTTGCAGAATTGTGGGTTTGTCTGTTTTTTTTTTCATTTAAAAGGTGTTACTCTTATAATGAACATAAAAGTAGTAAATGTATCTGCATCTCCTTGTGTACAATCCTACTGATTATTTACAATACACAAAAGTATAGTAGGCCTGATTCAGCTACCGATGCAACTTAAAAGCATGTCGCAAAGTACAGATGGGCGTTACTTTTCACAAGCACCAGAACCGTACTGCGCATGTGCACTAGGGGCCTGCGTTCGCACTACGACTGCAGACATCAAGTGATTGGCAGCCATTGGGGAGCAGAAGGTGGGCAGCAGTGGCCTTTGTTTCCCAAGGCGGAGACATGACGCTTCCATGTTGGGGGAGTGCTGAGGCTGGCTCCTCTTGGTAGTAGCTGTGGAGGCTAGCTTGCGTAATCGCATGGGTCACGCAGCTGGCTGATGGTACTACAGGTGATCCAATGCTACATTCTCGAGCACAGCACTTTATCACAAATGCATGCAAGAATTGTCTATTCATACTAGACGTCTCCTGCTGCATTGCCATACTGTACCTGTGCATCACAGCTGCTTCCAAGTAAGCAGCAGCGATGCACAATCCAACCGCATGTGAATCAGGCCCAGTGTGCGGACAAACAATAGTGTTCTGAAATGGTATGGAACAAGCCTTTCTGCTTAATATCTTTGGCAAAGTCACGTAGAGTACCATTTCATTTAACAAGGATTATCAGTATATGAAAGTAATACAACCTTCAACAGCCTGAATTGTACAATACAGTAACTTGTAAGGAAGGGAAAAGTATGTGTTGAACACTTATGAACAGAATTTACAATGTGAATTTATCAAAGGCAATAAGATAATGTTCTAGAAAAAAAAATGAAGTAAAAACTGTAGAACTTTATTTTGGCTATCACTACAATTTTGCCTGTCATGCCACTTGCAGCGTAACTGCAAAATTACTACCTCCTAATGAAGCTTACTAAATATTTAGAAAGCAGCCTATTTCTTGCTTGACTGCAAACAGAGCCAATCACAAGCAATAAATGCTATAATAGACAGCAAATGAGTGCAAAGCTTAGGAAAGCAAGAGCAATAACATAAATCCCGCACAATTACAGTACTTGTTCACAGAAGTGCTCAGTGAACTCATTTCTGAATAATGATATAATGCAAATTGTAATGAATTATCCTGAAATCACTACGCAAAACAAGAGAAAACCCATTAATGTTTGTGCCTTATTGTATAAGACTTATGTTCTATGAACAGTATATTAGCCACATAAGAACTTGGAAATAAACACAATGTTATACTGTATATACATTTTTGCTATACATACAGAAAATGTTATCAGTGGGTGCAATATTAGCGGGGCTGGCCCTGACCAATTTGTTGCTCTAGGCAAGATTCTAAGGGTGCTACCCCCGTAACATGCCCATGGCCTACCCCCTGGCTGAGTACCATGTGCTTAATGATTGATGCCTTGGTGGTCTAGGGTAGAAATAAAGGATGTCCCACTGCAACCTTATCTGCTCTACCGACATTGACAGACACAGAAGGGTACCCTCTACGTCAGACCTTCCCTGTAGGGTTCAGAACCAGTTCTCTGCTTGACTCTTGGTGCTGGCTTGATTCTGCTGGTTACTTGATGCTCGCTGAACTTCATCTGGACAGCAAAGGGCCAGTATAAGCTAATTTGCATAAACCCCCTTGATGCCATGGCTTTTCTCTGCTTCATGTTATTTATGGAGCAGGTTACCGTGGAGAAGTCCTCAACTTGCTTCAATGCTTCCCTGCTCTCTGTTTAGCAGCCATGCTAGCTCCACCCCCCTGACCTCCTATCAGCCACTGCGGCCTCCCAGGAAGGTCAGCTGGTGGCATATACGCAGAAGGACCCGCCGGCTGACTTCAAGACCGTTGAGGTGCACTGCTGGAGGAGACAGCATCACTGGAGCCCGGGTTACTGCATCGCTTTGTCGGAAGGGTGAGTATACATGAATTGCTACTTATAATAGTTATATATCGCATTGGACCAATGCGATATATAGTGATAAGTATCAATTCATTTTTCATTTCTTACATGAATAGACCCCTTAGTCTTTATATTTCTGCATCGTTTGGTCTTCTGGAGTATCGTCCACTCCTCTTCGGGAGCTCTTGTACCACTTCCCCTGCCATCATACTCACTTCACACCAGCTAAAAGAAGATGGATGAAGGGTGCAGAGCATAGACAAGGTGAGCTGTGATTGGTTTGCCATTGTGGCTCCTGATTGGCTGCCGGTCTGCGAGCCACAATTGGCTGGTGGCAAGCACCAAATTTGAAAAGTGCCTCCTTTGTTGGTGCTAGTACCCAATGCCTGGTGACAGTGGCAGCCAAAGATGTGTCCCTAGTGGAACATATCTCTATACGAGTCAGAACTCCGGACAGTATGGTTGCTTTCCGAGTTGTCTCAAGTAATCCCCCTCTGGAGGTAGGACAACATTGGCAAGTGCCTAGTAAAGGAAAATCTGTAACACTAGTAATGCTTGCCAAATGGATATGAAAGGTAAGGTGAAATCACTGGAGCTTTTCTATTGGTTAATACACTGACATGCAGATATTTAACATTTGAATTGTTATATGGATAGGAACGGTAAATTATGAATGTGCAAATATTTGTTTGCCTGGTTTTGTGTTTTTTTGCCTTATGCATCATGCCCCTACTGGGGACAAATGTACCAACTGGGATACACACTGATATACGGTTCAAGATAATGGCACATGTGGATAGATAGAAAATGTTACATCTTCCAAAAGGGAGAATCTGGGAAGATCGGGGAAGCATTCTTACATAAAAGTGGATATGGTACTTGAATGCACATTGTGCCCACATGCAAAAAATAAGATTTTACTTACCGATAAATCTATTTCTCGTAGTCCGTAGTGGATGCTGGGACTCCGTCAGGACCATGGGGATTAGCGGCTCCGCAGGAGACAGGGCACAAAAATAAAAGCTTTAGGACTAGGTGGTGTGCACTGGCTCCTCCCCCTATGACCCTCCTCCAAGCCTCAGTTAGGATACTGTGCTCGGACGAGCGTACACAATAAGGAAGGATTTTGAATCCCGGGTAAGACTCATACCAGCCACACCAATCACACCGTACAACCTGTGATCTGAACCCAGTTAACAGTATGACAAACGTAGGAGCCTCTGAACAGACGGCTCACAACAATAACAACCCGATTTTTTTGTAACAATAACTATGTACAAGTATTGCAGACAATCCGCACTTGGGATGGGCGCCCAGCATCCACTACGGACTACGAGAAATAGATTTATCGGTAAGTAAAATCTTATTTTCTCTGACGTCCTAGTGGATGCTGGGACTCCGTCAGGACCATGGGGATTATACCAAAGCTCCCAAACGGGCGGGAGAGTGCGGATGACTCTGCAGCACCGAATGAGAGAACTCCAGGTCCTCTTTAGCCAGGGTATCAAATTTGTAGAATTTTACAAACATGTTCTCCCCCGACCACGTAGCTGCTCGGCAGAGTTGTAATGCCGAGACCCCTCGGGCAGCCGCCCAAGATGAGCCCCACCTTCCTTGTGGAATGGGCCTTGATAGATTTAGGCTGTGCAGGCCTGCCACAGAATGTGCAAGTTGAATTGTGCTACAAATCCAACGAGCAATCGTCTGCTTAGAAGCAGGAGCACCCAGCTTGTTGGGTGCATACAGTATAAACAGCGAGTCCGATTTTCTGACTCCAGCCGTCCTTGAAATATATATTTTCAATGCCCTGACAACGTCCAGCAACTTGGAATCCTCCAAATCGCTAGTAGCCGCAGGCACCACAATAGGCTGGTTCAGGTGAAACGCTGAAACCACCTTAGGCAGAAACTGAGGACGCGTCCGCAGTTCTGCCCTGTCCGAATGGAAAATCAGATATGGGCTTTTATACGATAAAGCCGCCAATTCTGACACTCTCCTGGCTGAAGCCAGGGCCAGTAGCATGGTTACTTTCCATGTAAGATATTTCAAATCCACCGATTTGAGTGGCTCAAACCAATGGGATTTGAGAAAATCCAAAACTACATTAAGATCCCACGGAGCCACTGGGGGCACAACCGGGGGCTGTATATGTAGTACTCCTTTTACAAAAGTCTGGACTTCAGGAACTGAAGCCAATTCTTTCTGGAAGAAAATCGACAGGGCCGAAATTTGAACCTTAATGGACCCTAATTTGAGGCCCATAGACAATCCTGTTTGCAGGAAATGTAGGAATCGACCCAGTTGAAATTCCTCCGTCGGGGCCTTCCTGGCCTCACACCACGCAACATATTTTCTCCAAATGCTGTGATAATGTTGTGCAGTCACCTCCTTCCTGGCTTTTACCAGGGTAGGGATGACCTCTTCCGGAATGCCTTTTTCCCTTAGAATTCGGCGTTCAACCGCCATGCCGTCAAACGCAGCCGCGGTAAGTCTTGGAATAGACACGGTCCCTGCTGAAGCAGGTCCCGTCTTAGAGGTAGAGGCCACGGATCTTCCGTGAGCATCTCCTGAAGTTCCGGGTACCAAGTTCTTCTTGGCCAATCCGGAGCCACGAGTATCGTTCTTACTCCCCTTTGCCGTATAATTCTCAGTACTTTTGGTATGAGAGGCAGAGGAGGAAACACATACACTGACTGGAACACCCACGGTGTTACCAGAGCGTCCACAGCTATTGCCTGAGGGTCTCTTGACCTGGCGCAATACCTGTCCAGTTTTTTGTTGAGGCGGGACGCCATCATATCCACCTTTGGTTTTTCCCAACGGTTCACAATCATGTGGAAGACTTCTGGATGAAGTCCCCACTCTCCCGGGTGTAGATCGTGTCTGCTGAGGAAGTCCGCTTCCCAGTTGTCCACTCCCGGAATGAACACTGCTGACAGTGCTATCACATGATCTTCCGCCCAGCGAAGAATCCTTGCAGCTTCTGCCATTGCCCTCCTGCTTCTTGTGCCGCCCTGTCTGTTTACGTGGGCGACTGCCGTGATGTTGTCCGACTGGATCAACACCGGCTGACCCTGAAGCAGGGGTTTTGCCAGGCTTAGAGCATTGTAAATCGCTCTTAGCTCCAGTATATTTATGTGAAGAGACATCTCCAGGCTTGACCACACTCCCTGGAAGTTTCTTCCCTGTGTGACCGCTCCCCAGCCTCTCAGACTGGCATCCGTGGTCACCAGGACCCAGTCCTGTATGCCGAATCTGCGGCCCTCTAACAGATGAGCACTCTGCAACCACCACAGAAGAGACACCCTTGTCCGTGGAGACAAAGTTATCCGCTGATGCATCTGCAGATGCGATCCGGACCATTTGTCCAGCAGATCCCACTGAAAAGTTCGTGCGTGGAATCTGCCAAATGGAATCGCTTCGTAAGAAGCCACCATTTTTCCCAGGACTCTTGTGCATTGATGCACAGACACTTTTCCTGGTTTTAGGAGGTTCCTGACAAGTTCGGATAACTCCCTGGCTTTCTCCTCCGGAAGAAACACCTTTTTCTGAACCGTGTCCAGAATCATTCCCAGGAACAGCAGACGTGTCGTCGGGGTCAATTGAGATTTTGGAAAATTCAGAATCCACCCGTGCTGTTGCAGCACTACTTGGGTTAGTGCTACTACGTCCTCCAGCTGTTCTCTGGACCTTGCCCTTATCAGGAGATCGTCCAAGTAAGGAATAATTAATATGCCTTTTCTTCGCAGAAGAAACATCATTTCGGCCATTACCTTGGTAAAGACCCGAGGTGCCGTGGACAATCCAAACGGCAGCGTCTGAAACTGATAATGACAGTTTTGCACCACGAACCTGAGGTACCCTTGATGTGAAGGGCAAATTGGGACATGCAGGTAAGCATCCTTGATGTCCAGGGACACCATAAAGTCCCCTTCTTCCAGATTCGCTATCACTGCTCTGAGTGACTCCATCTTGAACTTGAATTTTTGTATGTACAGGTTCAAAGATTTCAGATTTAGAATAGGTCTTACCGAGCCGTCCGGCTTTGGTACCACAAATAGTGTGGAATAATACCCCTTTCCCTGTTGTAGGAGGGGTACCTTGACTATCACCTGCTGAGAATACAGCTTGTGAATGGCTTCCAATACCGTCGCCCTGTCTGAGGGAGACGTTGGCAGAGCAGACTTTAGGAACCGGCGAGGGGGAGACTTCTCGAATTCCAACCTGTAACCCTGAGATACTACCTGCAGGATCCAGGGGTCCACCTGTGAGTGAGCCCACTGTGTGCTGAAATTCTTGAGTCGACCCCCCACCGCCCCTGAGTCCGCTTGTAAAGCCCCAACGTCATGCTGAGGGCTTTGCAGAAGCCGGGGAGGGCTTCTGCTCCTGGGAGGGAGCTGCTTGGTGCACTCTCTTACCCTTTCCTTTGCCTCGGGGCAGATATGACTGTCCTTTTGCCCGCTTGTTCTTATAGGAACGAAAGGACTGCGGCTGAAAAGACGGTGTCTTTTTCTGTTGGGAGGGGACCTGAGGTAAAAAGGTGGATTTCCCGGCTGTTGCCGTGGCCACCAAATCCGATAGACCAACCCCAAATAATTCCTCCCCTTCATACGGCAATACTTCCATATGCCGTTTGGA
The DNA here is from genome assembly GCF_028390025.1 of Pseudophryne corroboree. Classification (NCBI taxonomy): domain Eukaryota; kingdom Metazoa; phylum Chordata; class Amphibia; order Anura; family Myobatrachidae; genus Pseudophryne; species Pseudophryne corroboree. The sequence continues at coordinate 413,945,525 of NC_086447.1, read as the reverse complement.
ATCCGCATCACCTGACCACTGTCGCGTCCATAAACTTCTTCTGGCAGATATGGACATCGCACTTACTCTCGATGCCGGAGTGCAAATATCCCTCTGAGCATCTCGCATATAAAGAAAAGCATCCTTTAATTGCTCTATAGTCAATAAAATACTGTCCCTATCCAGGGTATCAATATTTTCAGTCAGGGAATCCGACCAAACCACCCCAGCACTGCACATCCATGCTGAGGCGATGGCTGGTCGCAGTATAACACCAGTATGAGTGTATATACTTTTCAGGGTAGTTTCCAGCCTCCTATCAGCTGGATCCTTGAGGGCGGCCGTTTCAGGAGACGGTAACGCCACTTGTTTTGATAAGCGTGTGAGTGCCTTATCCACCCTAGGGGGTGTTTCCCAGCGCGCCCTAACCTCTGGCGGGAAAGGATATAATGCCAATAACTTCTTTGAAATTAGCAGTTTTCTATCGGGGTTAACCCACGCTTCATCACACACTTCATTCAATTCCTCTGATTCAGGAAAAACTACAGGTAGTTTTTTCAGACCCCACATAATACCCCTTTTTGTGGTACTTGCAGTATCAGAGATATGCAAAGCCTCCTTCATTGCCGTGATCATATAACGTGTGGCCCTACTGGAAAATACGTTTGTTTCTTCACCGTCGACACTAGATTCGGTGTCCGTGTCTGGGTCTGTGTCGACCGACTGAGGTAAAGGGCGTTTTACAGCCCCTGACGGTGTCTGAGACGCCTGGACAGGTACTAACTGGTTTGCCGGCCGTCTCATGTCGTCAACTGATTTTTGTAACGTGCTGACATTATCACGTAATTCCATAAACAAAGCCATCCATTCCGGTGTCGACTCCCTAGGGGGTGACATCACCATTACCGGCAATTGCTCCGCCTCCACACCAACATCGTCCTCATACATGTCGACACACACGTACCGACACACAGCAGACACACAGGGAATGCTCTTATCGAAGACAGGACCCCACTAGCCCTTTGGGGAGACAGAGGGAGAGTTTGCCAGCACACACCCAAGCGCTATAAATATATAGGAACAACCCTACAGAAGTGTTGTTTCCTTTATAGCAGCTTAATATATCAATATCGCCAAAAAAGTGCCCCCCCTCTCTGTTTTTTTACCCTGTTTCTGTAGTGCAGTGCAGGGGAGAGTCCTGGGAGCCTTCCTCGCAGCGGAGCTGTGCAGGAAAATGGCGCTGTGTGCTGAGGAGATAGGCCCCGCCCCCTATTTCGGCGGGCTCTTCTCCCGGTGTTTGTGAGACCTGGCAGGGGTTAAATACATCCATATAGCCCCAGGGGCTATATGTGATGTATTTTTAGCCAGAACAAGGTATTATCATTGCTGCCCAGGGCGCCCCCCCCCAGCGCCCTGCACCCTCAGTGACCGCTGGTGTGAAGTGTGCTGACAACAATGGCGCACAGCTGCAGTGCTGTGCGCTACCTCATGAAGACTGAAAAGTCTTCTGCCGCCGGTTTCTGGACCTCTTCACTTTTCGGCATCTGCAAGGGGGTCGGCGGCGCGGCTCCGGGACCGGACTCCATGGCTGGGCCTGTGTTCGATCCCTCTGGAGCTAATGGTGTCCAGTAGCCTAAGAAGCCAATCCATCCTGCACGCAGGTGAGTTCACTTCTTCTCCCCTAAGTCCCTCGTTGCAGTGAGCCTGTTGCCAGCAGGACTCACTGAAAATAAAAAACCTAATAACTTTTTCTAAGCAGCTCTTTAGGAGAGCCACCTAGATTGCACCCTGCTCGGACGGGCACAAAAACCTAACTGAGGCTTGGAGGAGGGTCATAGGGGGAGGAGCCAGTGCACACCACCTAGTCCTAAAGCTTTTATTTTTGTGCCCTGTCTCCTGCGGAGCCGCTAATCCCCATGGTCCTGACGGAGTCCCAGCATCCACTAGGACGTCAGAGAAATTATCATTTTCCGTGATGGGTAATGAAATGGAATTCAAGGGTTGGTGAGGTGGCATTTATAGTGGTGTTCCTTAGCTATTGGGCCAAGACAGAACCCCTGCAAAATAAACATTTTTAAAGAGCATGTAAGTGGCTGTGCAATTCCATACAAATAAAAGGCAAACACAGCAAAAGGCGTCTGTAGGAGATAGAAACTTCCTCCATGAATCTGTGAGAGACGATTGCTGCGTCTTCAGATCAACAGTGCAACCATCGGACGCAACTCGCGATGTTAGCAGTCCAAGGTCAGTCTCTGTAAGTTAAAGCTTACTCAGACTGGCCGAAGGATCCAGGCACTCGGGTCCAGGAAGTCTGCATCCTACGACGCAGATCCAGGGCCCAACACGTCTTTAAAACGGGGGGGGGGGGGGGGGGGGGGGGCATTACACCCCCGTTTTGGAAGACGTTGCCGGTTGACCCCCCCCATGTCATTCATGCTGCAGTTAAGAGGGGTTGCAAGCAAAATTGCTCTGTACATGTGCAGAATGGGTCTTGTGTCTGTGCAGACCCACAGATATCGGATTTGTACATAAACCGTTGAGTTTGCGTATAAATCCGAATCAGGGCCAAAGAGTGGTTTATGGCAATAATCAGGAGTGGATGGAATGCTGTTTTACACTTTCCAGGCATAGGTCATGCAGATAATTAACCTGATATATGCCTAGGTTCCGACACACAGCTGTGACAAATGTAATATAGACAGACACAGAAATTCCTACACTGGAGCTATAAATGAGACAGAAGCGTAACTCCCAGAGGCAATGCAAACGCCTGCCTCCAAGCTCCTGAAGGGGCACATGCATGTACAGCAGGACATGTGTGGTTCACAGCGGGATCCAAGTGTAAACGCTGCTCTTCCAACAAAGCTCTGCGGCACACCCGCCACTGCTGCAGAGTTAATCGGTTCTGTCACAGGAGCCCTTGTAACACCTGCAATAAGAGGACAGTATGGCTCCCACCTGGTACCGCTCAGCCAGTGTTGCAACAAGTGACTGTGCACCTACCGCTGCTGCTGGACTGTGAGATGGGGCCCTGGTGAATGCTCATTCTGCAGACAGCTGAACCCTGTGAATCTGACTCTGACCCACAGGCTGTTGTTACACAGCATAGCTGGAGTCCTCTCAATTCACTGCGGGCTCCGGTCCTTGTAGACCAGCTACAGTGTAAGAGCACTATCTATATAATTCTGTAAGTTATGTATATATGTGTAAATACACACACACACACACACACACACACACACACACACACACACACACACACACACACACACACACACACACACAATATTTGTTTTCCCTTTTTTTAAGGGAGGGCACCAAGCTCTGGGTGGCTGGGATAAACTTGCACTACTGAAATGAGGCTGCATCGAGCTGTATTTTACAAAAAAAAGACAAGATGAAATGAATAAGATGGGTAAAGTCCTAAAGTGACAATAGGCAAGACTCTGGCTTGATATACTGTATGTGCACTTTCCACCATGCCCAGTTTCAGGCAGACTCCCAATGTCACACATAGAGGCACAGATACATTGTACTATATGGCCCTTACTGTCATTACTTCAACATCAATCTTAATCAAACCACTAATAGACATACTTATAAGCTTAGTATACTTATTATTGATTTCTAAATACATATACTGTAGGTCATTGCTATTTCTTTATTATGCTGTTTATAAAAACATAAACACTTCTGAAAACACAAAGAATAGATAGCCTACTGAATAGCTTTCAGCATTATATATAAAGCTGTACTCGATATTACTGTACATTTTCTTACATAAGCAGTGACCACTGTGCAAGTGTACTAGCAATGGCCCTCATGCCGAGTTGATCGCTAGCTGCTTTCGTTCGCAGCGCAGCGATCAGGCAAAAAAAATGGCAAATCTGCGCATGCGTGCACGCGTGTCGTACTTTTACAAAAGCCGATGCAGTTTTACACAAGCTCTAGCGACGCTTTTCAGTCACACTGCTGGCCGCAGAGTGATTGACAGGAAGTGGGTGTTTCTGGATGGTAAGTGACCGTTTTCGGGGAGTGTGTAAAAAAACGCAGGCGTGCCAGATAAAAACGCAGGAGTGTCTGGGAAAACGCAGGCGTGGCTGACCGAACGCAGGGCGTGATTGTGACGTCAAAACAGGAACTAAATAGTCTGAAGTGATCGCAAGCTAGGAGAAAGTCTCGAGCTACTCTGAAACTGCACAATCTTTTCGTTTGCACTTCTGCTAAGCTAAGATACACTCCCAGAGGGCGGCAGCCTAGCGTTTGCACTGCTGCTAAAAGCAGCTATCGAGCGAACAACTCGGAATGAGGGCCAATATGTCCTTGAGGATATGCACCACAAAAGCAGATGTTGTTTTATAAAACATTATGTCGATTCACAGGTCAATGAAAATAAATATACAGAATGTCAAGTAATCATATAATATAGAAGTGCTTTTCATCATTGTGTTATACTGCACGGTCATGTCAAGTTTGGATATTAAAAAATATTAGATTGATTTTCCTAATATATTTTCTATTCCTTAAGAATTAATTGTGAAATGCTAATAAAAAGTCCAATCTTTGTAAGCACACTGAATGCTATGTGGCTGATTCTGTACTACATACTGTATGTGCTTATACATTTATCAGACCAAGTACAACACATTTTCCTGATCTTCCACATTTGCAATTTCCTACACCCTGGCAGAAACCAATTTACATTTCTCACCCTCTCCTACTAAGGCTCCAACACCACTACAGCTTCATACTGTACATCTCAGACTTCAAATACTCTTTCTCATGCCATGTTACAGCTGCCTCAGAGCTATGCCACATCTCCTATGTGATAGCCTCACTACTTCTAACGTACGGCTATTCACCAATGGAATTACCTACCATGCCAATCAGAATCCAGGCTCCAGAACTCCAGGCTTCAAACCTAATGATGTCTGAAAACCCACCTCTTTACTAGAACCTGCCCTAATCCCGCATGTAAGTCATACTGGTACTCCCTTGCTACTGACCAAGGGCATAAGGGGCCACATAGCAACATTCTGATTAGGCCCTATTGCCTCACACGCAACACCGCTCCGTGACAGCTGCGTTTATTAGTTTAGATATATAGTATTTTCTGTTTATACTAGGAAGCATAATATCTAGGTTTCTGAACAGCAAATAGTGAATCCTTCTGTGAATACTGCCGACAGAATAAAGCAGTGCCTATGTTTCAGAAATGTAGCACTCACTGTATGCTGCCTGCCATGTGCAGGATATAACAACATACAAGCACAGATTTCCAGAAGATGGCTAACATGCATGGGTGCAGAAAGCCCTACTGTATGCTAATGCCAGTGTCTGTCCAACTAATTGGGGAATTGTGTGTGTGCAAGTGGAAACCCGAGCCACCGGCGCTGGCTGCCATAACTGTCATTAGTATCTGCACTTGTACCAGCCCCCTGTACACACAACTTGGAATTGCAATGAGCTTTCATACATGCCCATGACACTCCCACAAGTCAGGATGGTTACATGCAATTGCATTGTCACCACCCAGGACACAGCTCAAAATGCCCTATTGCACAGAAATACAGATCTGGCCAAGGTGTGTCAGACATACGTAAAATGCTTATATTCGCTTCTGCGCATGCGCTGTATGCAAATACTCGCTGTTTGCGCCCATGATGGGAGATCTTTGAGACTCAGAATCAGCTCTGGAGTGTCCATGTTTTCACTATTGCAGCACTTTAGTGCCTTACAAATCATCAACAACAATAATACCTGCGGTATAAGAAGCCCATTACAGGTATAGCTTACTAGCATTAGTGTAAGCAATATTATTCTGAAAGTTTTATACAGTAGTAAGCAAATAGTAAAGAAGAAAGAGCAACCAGAGAATAACTAAGTAGGGGAAGCAGTTAGTTTCCCGGCAGTCAGGATACCAACGTCGGAATCCCAACAGCCTAGGAAAACCCGGTGGTCGGAATCCCGACCAAGGCCCGGAATACCCACTCGGGAGTTGCTCCACGCCAGCCCCCAAGGGGGAATAAAGTAGTGTGGCAAACAAAGCTCACCACCGGGCCTGAAGCATGGTCGGGATGCGCTCATGGTCGCGATGCGCTCACCGTCGGGATCCCGCCTGTCGGGATTCCGGTGTCGGTCTTATGACCACCGGGATCCCAACCGTCGGGATCCCATATTGAATACCTCAGTAGGAAGGACTGGGTGCCCAACTATCCCATCTTAGTGGTATAGTAGGGGTCTATTTACAAAGCCTTGGATGGAGATAAAGTTCACAGAGATAAAGTACCAGCCAACCAGCTCCTAACTGCCATGTCACAGGCTGGGTTTGAAAAATGACAGTTAGGAGCTGATTGGCTGGTACTCTATCTCCGTCCACTTTATCTCCATCCAAGGCTTAGTAAATAGACCCCTTAGACTCTGTTGTGCACTCAGCATAGTGGAGTTTGTGTGATGAATAACTTGTTTTTAATTCTAGTTGGTTATATGTCCTCATATACTGTGGCTTCAGTAGCACTAAATAGCCCCTCTCGGTGCGCCATGTCCTGCATCTAATGTCTTTTTCGCTCAAATTGTGCATCGAAGTTTCACCAATATAAAAACTAGACATGATAAAACTACTTTGCTCAGTCACACCGAACATCTCGCAAGGTGGAATGAGGCTAGGGCATATATTTACTAAAGTGCGGGTTTACAAAAGTGGAGATGTTGCCCATAGGAGCCAATCAGATTCTACTTATAATTTATTTAACTTTTCTAGAAGAGATTAGGTAGAATCTGATTGGTTGCTATGGGCAACATCTCCACTTCTGTGTACCCGCTCTTTTAATAAATACAGTATAGCCCTAAAGGCCCATACACATTAGACGATGTCGCTCTGTGAGCGACATCGTCTAACGTTTCCCCCTCCCAGGCCGGCCGGTCGGCGGCCGCCTGTACGCACTGAGCGATATGACCGCTCATATCGCTCAGTGACGTCACGCCCCCGCCAGCCTGCATGAAGGTTGTGGACGACAGTCCACATCCTTCATGCATGCCCTACCGACAGCGACGATCGTTGCCGACCCGCGGGGCCGCGCATCGGTCGTCGCTGGCGGCATACACACTTAACGATAAAATGAGCGACGTCGCTCAAGGAGGGGGAAAATGAGCGACGTCGCTCATTTTATCGTTAAGTGTGTATGGACCTTAAGTGTAAGAGGAAACATCTGTATTTATTATCAAAACGTAAACATTTTTCTTACCGTATTCCCAGACTTACATTTACACGTTCAAGTAATTTAATTTTTTTTACAGTATTCAGATGAACTTGTATTTACTAATTTAATAAACAAAACTGTTATTTTAAACAGAAAATTCTGGTGATGGTTACTTGGAAATAAGAAATGTTTTGAAGTATGTAATATTCAAAGTGATGTTTATCCCCCTGTGCTTTTGTTTGAACCAAAAATACAGTTCATTTGGACATTTATACATTATTATGTAAATATCTTCTGTGGGAAAACCAAGGAATTAATTATAATTTTGTGACTAAAAAGTGACCTCTCTTACTGAAGACTGAGAAACAAATATTCTGGTTATTCTTTGCGGCTTATGCTTTGCATCTATGAAAATTGTGAATGTTACATTTTCTTTTAGAAATTTATGTTGCTGAAATATTTAAATTTCAACTACAAACATAAAAATAAAAAAGGTGTTATACTGAAATAGTTTATTTAAAACAATTAAACTTCTACATACTTGCTCTTGAACTCAACATTTTGAGAGGCTCATTTCCTAAATACTTGTGTGAGCCAGCTATCAACAAATACTGGTCACTGAAAGCATTTCCATTGGGAAATTTGTCCATCTCTTCTTTCTAAAATGCATACCTTTCAGTCAAAATCAGATGATAATCAAATCAATGAGATCTCTTCTGCAGTCTTGTAGTTAAAAATTACGAACAGAGGAGGGGGCCTATGTGGCTCTCCGGGTGGGCCCCCCTCCTCTGTATGGCACAGTAGTCTCTGGCATAGTGCCGGAGTCTGCTGCGCATGCGCAGGTCTACAGAAACATGGCGCCTACCATGTTTCAGAGACCAATTTGGCTACTGTGCATGCGCCGCGGCCATTTTGGCAGCGATTTTTGCAGTGACAGCAGTGCCCGACGCTGGACTCTGGAAAGATAAGTATTAAATTCTTGGTGCAGTGTGTGTGGTGTGCCCCCCACCCCCCATGGCACACCGCACACACTGCACCCATTATAGAAACGCCAATGTACAGTTCTAATAATGATATGTAGTCACCCCACAATCTCTATGCTTATCTGTGCCTGGTACAGGGGAAACTATTTGCTATACACAGCATTACGCTCTCTTTAAACACATTATGAGAAAAGGGCATAGCATAGGCCACAATATTTCTTTTAGGTAACCTACTCCACAAACCTCTGTATAAAAGCATTGCATACTGGATAAAGCATTATGAGTTACTAGCATACAGTCTTCAGGACGGTATCCTATTAGCCGCTGAAAATTACCACCGCTAATTACCTTGCCCGGAGTATCTAATTTATCCTGTTGCCGGCACTTATTGGGGATTTTGTTTTGCCCCACGACAAGAAGCCCTTTCTTCCCTGATGACGGCCACGAAAATACATGGGTCCGAGACTTTTCGCGGATCTTATGTGTTTTTGCAGAAAAGACAACAATTTAATTGGATACCCCTCCCCCCAATTTTTTTTTAATTTTTTTTAATTTTTTTTTTTTAAAGCCAGTTTTTCTTGTCTCAAATTTTTTTGCGGCCGATAGGGTACTCAAACAAGGACCCAACAAGATTTCTACTGAAAAGCAACAGTAAAAGTATGCCATAAAAAGCAAAAAAAAAAACCCCCAGAAAACTAGCATTGACATGAATCACCTTCAGTCAAATTTAGGTGATTTATGCGGTTTAAATATGAGTGTCCACCCTGCTTCAGTGCGTATCAATTATTTGAAGGAGAAATTTAACAATTAATTACACGGATGAAATTACATTGAAATTTTTTTTTTCTGTAATGCAGGGGATGAAAGAGTGTGGGTTGACTGTAAATCCCCTATCTCCAACATGCAGGCACCAGCAAAACTGGGAACACATTCATTTAAAATAATGGAGTCCCCACTATTAAACTACTGTACAGTATATACCCCTCCCCCCCAACATTTGAAAGTTAGAAGTAACAATTTTGACAGCTGTAGGTGTTGTTGCCCATTCACCACAGCCAGGGACAGCGCTGTTCCTGGCTGCAGTCGGTGCCGGTTTCGGGCTGCATGTGAGATCTTCCACGAGTAGCATGTGGAGCGTGCCAGGGAGAGAGACAAAGTGCTATGCTCTCTAGGGGGATAGCTGGAGGGGGGAAATTTTTACTCCCCACGCTTCGGCAAACAAGATGTTCTTATAAGTGTAAATTACTTTCTTTGCTAAAAATCTTGGGTTGACATTTAATTAAAAATTCTGGTCCAACTTGCTGTAACTAACGTTACATGTAATGAGTGATTAAAAGTCACAGCCTTTAGGGGTCATTCCGAGTTGTTCGCTCGTTGCGTAGATTTACTCACGTCCGAACGAAGAATTTTCATCGTTGAAGTGATCGGAGTGTGATTGACAGGAAGTGGGAGTTTCTGGGCGGAAACTGACCGTTTTCTGGGAGTGTACGGAAAAACGCAGGCGTGCCAGGATAAAACGCAGGAGTGTCTGGAGAAACGGGGGAGTGGCTGGCCGAACGCAGGGCTTGTTTGTGACATCAAACCAGAAACGAAACAGGCTGAGCTGATCGCAGTGTAGCAGTAAGTCTCGAGCTACTCAGAAACTGTTAAGAAATTTCTATTCGCAATTCTGCTACTCTTTCGTTCGCAATTCTGCTAAGCTAAGATACACTCCCAGAGGGCGGCGGCCTAGCATGTGCAATACTGCTAAAATCTGCTAGCGAGCGAACAACTCGGAATGACCCCCTTTGTTACAATTACATTTTCTGCTACTCTATATAGTTTATGTAAATGGCATTTATTTGTTTAGTACAGCACTAAATATGATCATGTTGGTATATTTATTTAAATGAAATACCACGAGTTTCAATGGTGTTTAATATTTAATAAATAGATGTTCTTGTAACTAACGTCCCACACATGTAACTAACGTTAAATAGAGAACAAACATAATACATGAAAAATTGTTCTCTTTAAAGTACAATAAGAATAAACTAAATTTTATTTGGTAAATTAGAGAAGTAATGTTTCTCACACATTTTTTTAAACGTTAAGACTACATACCCTAAATGATTAAAAAACCTCAGTATTAAACTTAAAAGCAGAATCTGCTACTGCTGAAGATCGCATGCTGCTGCCCAGCACAGGGCAAGGCCGCCTAGCAATGCACATCACAGAACGGGAAATTAGGGATGTGTATTCAGGCGCATCACCGCCATTTTTCAGGTCGCAGTGGCCGTGTGTGTGATGTCACATGGCCACCCTCGAAAGCGATCCATTTACACCTCCGTTGTCCTGACCATGCCCCCACAACGCACCCGACACTGTCAGTCATATTGTGGATACATCCTTACGGGATGTGACTACAACGCGAATGGCCGCAGTATGGGGGTAATTCCGAGTTGATCGCAGCAGGAATTTTGTTAGCAGTTGGGCAAAACCATGTGCAGTGTAGGGGAGGCAGATTTAACATGTGCAGAGAGAGTTAGATTTGGGTGTGGTGTGTTCAATCTGCAATCTAAATTGCGGTGTAAAAATAAAGCAGCCAGTATTTACCCTGCACAGAAACAAAATAACCCACCCAAATTATACAATTATACATTATATATATATATATATATATATATATATATATAAATTATACATTATACAATACTTGGCCCCAAAAATACTTGAACCATTTTTGTGTCAACCATTGACACATCAACCTTTTCACCCTGTTGACCTTATTCAGAAACAAATGATCTGAAGCAGTTTAGTTACTTTAATCCAAGGGGTCCCATCAGTAGCGGATCTTGCCACGGGCAAGCAGGACTTTTGCCCGGGGTGCCGCCTTCCGGAGGGTGCCCCCCGGAGGGCGCCGCACCAGGGCAAGATCCGCTGCTGCTGTGTGCCCCCCGCTGCCGCTGGCCGCTGCCCCCCGCTGCCGCTGGGAAGGGAAACTAGACGCGTACGCATCTAGTTTCCCTTCGTGGAGAGGTCCTTTACTGTGCGGTGCGCGATGACGTCATGAAGGGAACTAGGCGCTACGCAGGGGGCGTAAATGACCACGCTCCCTGTACGAAGCTACGCCCCCTAATGCCGCCCGGGGCGCCAGAAGCCCCGGAACCGGCCCTGGGTCATATGTTCTGAACTTGAACCTAAAATAATATCCTACCATATAATTGTCAAGACGTACTGGGTGATGACTCACTTCTTATAAGCCCCTCCACTAATGGTCACGGACGCTGCCGCATGGACCCCAGTACGCAGTATGCCGCAGAGCAGTGTCATCCTGGGAGCCAATCAGTGGGAAACGCAGGCAGCTTATACCAATACCAGTACCAAAACCTTATACATACAGCATGGAGGATATTTGTTAAATGCAACGAAAGTCTATGTTTCACGTATGAGGTCCTCTGTCTATTACTTTCTCTGTCTTTACAAAAAAAATAAAAAATATGATAGCACAAAAAAATATGAAAGCACAAAAAAAAAAAGTCCAAAGGGTTCCCATCCATGATGATCATCATCCAACCAATGCTTCCACCTTTTGTGTATTTTAAATTTTCAGAATTTCATTTAAAACAATTATAATTTTCTAGAACCCATGTTATTTTCACATTCCATTTGCTTTAACCCTAGTAGGTTTGTAAAAGAGGACTAAGTGTTAGATAATAACACTTATGTAGCAGATGATATTGACTTAAATACACATGTAAGGTATTTTATTTAATGGCCATCAATGGACATTGAAGTATTGGTTAGATGTCCAGAATCCTCATAAACCTTATGGTATCTAAAAATGACTTTTCTTACAAAGCTGAAGGAAACTTATACATGTTTTGTAACTAACGCTACAAGTTAGTGATAGTGATGTTCACCTTCAATATTCAGACACTGATTGCTCTTGCATGTGAACATGTGATCAACCGCCATATACTAATAGTAACATCGCCTAGTGATAAATTGTGGAACGCCCATCCCTTATCAACATTTTCTTCTTTAGAATTTTGTTAACTTTACATAATGTTCTTTCTACTTAATAACGTAGATACCAACTTCATATTTACGATTAATGTTGCTCCATCTATGCCCTAATTTGGAGTACACTGAAAATAAATATTGAAGAAATAATTTTTTTTTAACCAAATTTGTCCTCTTTTTTTGTGAAATGGCCCTTTTCAAAATAATGGTTGAAAAGAGGCTCCTGTTAATTGCTTGCCCAGGGCCTACAATGCTGTTAAAATGGCCCTGATACACACTTGTTCTCGCTCCAGTAGACTTTTTGCATTGTGGGAGGAAAATAGAGCACCTGTGTAGGAAAACAGCACTCACTGGAAAGAACATAGCAACCGTGGTGCTATCAGTGCGGAGTTTGTTCCATATCCAAACTCCGCATGCGCAGACTTAATACATCGCACAACTGTGTGTGGTATCTATATGATCAGAGCCATAGAAGTAGATTTACTAAAGTTTCTAAAACAGAGAAGTGTTGGTGTTGCCCATAGCAACCAATCAGATTTTAGCTATCATTTCTCTATTGCATGCTAGAAAATGATAGAATCAGATTGGTTGCTTTTGGCAACACCGCCACTTGTCTGTTTGCATAATGTCACTGTTTCCTTGTCTCACAATCTGTGTGCATCTCACAGGCTGTGATGTAATGGAAAGGAATTCTGACTTTTGTCCAAGGTCTTTTGTAACAGGTTGACAAAAGATGCGTTAGCCCAGGAGTCACCAGGACAGGGGCCTCACCAATAAATTTCCTACTGATGAGCTTGAGCAGCGGCATTTATATATATATATATATATATATATATATATATATATATATATAGCGGGTGCAGGGTGTGCGGTGCAAACAGGAAATTTTGGTGCATTCTGAGACATTCCTGAACCCAATTCCACAAGACAACCATTGTTATTGGCACTAAGGGGCATATTCATCATGAAAAATTTGTGAAATGAGAAACTGGTCTTTTTGTGAAGACAGGTTTTTTAGAAAAGTTATACTTTTACGCCTTATTGGCTGCTCCACTACCCATCTGCTCTCCCTCCCTGCATTCTCACCCCTGGTCATAGGTGAAACTAGACATCTGGTAATGGGTTCCAGCACTATGCCACAAAGTATGGCCCAAATTCACATGATGCCACACAGTAGGGTCCAAATACACATAATGCCACACCGCAAGGCCCAAATTCACATGATGCCACACAGTAGGGCCCAAATACACATAATGCCACACATTACTCAAATTTACAGTATGATCCAATACATATTACACATTAGGACCCAAATGCAAATTATGCCACACACTAGGGCCCAAATTTACATTATGCCACACAATAGGACTGAAATTTACATTATGACACACAGTACTATGGTCCAAATTCACAAAATGCTATACAGTAGGGTCCAAATACAACTTATGCCACACAGTAAGGCCCAGATTCACATGATGCCACATTAGGGCCCAAATACACATAATGCCACACAGTAAGGACCGAATTCACATAATGCCACACAGTAGGGTCAAAATACACATAATGCCACACAGTAAGGCCCAAATTCACATGATGCCACACAGTGGGGTCCAAATTCACATTAAGCCACACATTACTCAAATCTACAGTATGATCCAATACATATTACACAGCAGGACCCAAATGCACATTATGCCACGCACTAGGGCCCAAATTTACATTATGCCACACTGTAGGACTCAAATTTACACGATGACACACAGTACTATGGTCCAAATTCACCTAATGCTACACAACAGGGTCCAAATACACATTATGCCATACAGTAAGTCCCAATTTCACATTATGCCACACAGCAGAGCCCAAATACATGTCACACAGTAAGGCCCACATACACATTATGGCACACAGTAGGGCCCAAATACACATTGTGTCACACATTAGGGCCCCTTATACACATTATGTAACACAGTAGGGCCCCTTATACTCATTATGCCACACAGTAGGAACCCTTCTACACATTATGCCACATAGTAGGGCCCAAATACATTTCACAAAGTAAGGCCCAAATACACATTATGCCACATATTCAGACCCTTCAGCAGACAAACGTTATTATGTTTGAAGCTCAGCCAGTAAACCAATTTGGTGACATCTTTCAGGCAGAATGGAGGAAGCCAAGTGACACTGATTGAATGTGGCAGGAATGCAATCCTCAGTTCCGCCTACTAAGGGCTGCAACCACCTCCGGAATGCTTTTTTTCTTTAACAAGGTGCCCGGGATTTGTCGAGCCCTGATATATAAAAGTATACAAATATAGACATATAGGAGAGAAAACTGTTGTTAATTCAAAAACACACACACACACAGAAAACCAGAATTCATATTAAATATATAGAGAAAGCCACATCAGTAACGTATATTGTATAAGAAACCAGATCCAATAAAATACACTAAAAACGTCAGATACACATAAAAATACATTGAAAAATGCCGAACCACATAAAAATACACTGAAAACACATTAAAAAAACAAGATTCACATAAAAATACACTGAAAAAGCCAGGTGCACATACATCAAACATACATTTGAAAAGCCATTTCCACATACAGATGTGTCCCACTTTGCTGCGTATAGCCATGTGCATATGCATCACCACAGGCTCCCATTGTAATGACTGCATAGCGGGAGCGTGTGACTGTACGCACGCAAACTATGCCACGATTGTTGTGGTGCGCATCGCAGCCACAATGTACAATTCTGTAATACATAAAAGAAAAGTCAGATCCACATAATGCAATGAAAAAAGCCAGATTCACACATGTGGGGTGACGGCTGTGACCGGGGACAGAGGTTGTGGGGTGACTGCTTTTGACTGGTGGGTAGATGGTGTACAGTGACAGGCTGTGAGTGGGAGGAGGGACAGAGGGTGAGGTGACAAACTGTAAGTGGGGGAGCAGGTGTGGGGTGACGGTCTGTGACCAGGCGTACAGAGAGTGTCGGGTGACGAAATGTGACTGGTGGGTAGATGGTGTGGGTTGAAACATATAGTGTGAAGTGATGGGGGATGCTGGCTCAGAGTCAGGGACAGAGGATCGAGAACATGGGTGGGGAGAGGAAGGGCAGAAAAAAAATAAGAATTTACTTACCGATAATTCTATTTCTCGGAGTCCGTAGTGGATGCTGGGGTTCCTGAAAGGACCATGGGGAATAGCGGCTCCGCAGGAGACAGGGCACAAAAGTAAAGCTTTTACAGGTCAGGTGGTGTGTACTGGCTCCTCCCCCTATGACCCTCCTCCAGACTCCAGTTAGGTACTGTGCCCGGACGAGCGTACACAATAAGGGAGGATTTTGAATCCCGGGTAAGACTCATACCAGCCACACCAATCACACCGTACAACTTGTGATCTAAACCCAGTTAACAGTATGATAACAGAGGAGCCTCTGAAAGATGGCTTCCTAAACAATAACCCGAATTAGTTAACAATAACTATGTACAAGTATTGCAGATAATCCGCACTTGGGATGGGCGCCCAGCATCCACTACGGACTCCGAGAAATAGAATTATCGGTAAGTAAATTCTTATTTTCTCTATCGTCCTAAGTGGATGCTGGGGTTCCTGAAAGGACCATGGGGATTATACCAAAGCTCCCAAACGGGCGGGAGAGTGCGGATGACTCTGCAGCACCGAATGAGAGAACTCCAGGTCCTCCTTTGCCAGGGTATCAAATTTGTAAAAATTTACAAACGTGTTCTCCCCTGACCACGTAGCTGCTCGGCAGAGTAGTAATGCCGAGACCCCTCGGGCAGCCGCCCAAGATGAGCCCACCTTCCTTGCGGAATGGGCCTTAACAGATTTAGGCTGTGGCAGGCCTGCCACAGAATGTACAAGTTGAATTTTGTTACAAATCCAACGAGCAATCGACTGCTTAGAAGCAGGTGCACCCAACTTGTTGGGTGCATACAGTATAAACAGCGAGTCAGATTTTCTGACTCCAGCCGTCCTTTAAATGTATATTTTTAAGGCTCTGACAACGTCCAACAACTTGGAGTCCTTCAAGTCGTCTGTAGCCGCAGGCACTACAATAGGCTGGTTCAGGTGAAACGCTGATACCACCTTAGGGAGAAAATGCGGACGCGTCCGCAGCTCTGCCCTATGTCGAATGGAAAATTAAATAAGGGCTTTTATAAAACAAAGCCGCCAGTTCAGATACTCTCCCGGCCGAAGCCAGGGCCAGTAACATAGTCACTTTCCATGTGAGATATTTCAAATCCACCTTCTTTAGTGGTTCAAACCAATTTGATTTGAGGAAATCTAAAACTACATTTAGATCCCACGGTGCCACCTTAGGCACCACAGGAGGCTGTATATGCAGTACTCCTTTGATAAAAATCTGGACCTCAGGGACTGAGGCCAATTCTTTTTGGAAGAATATTGATAGGGCCGAAATTTGAACCTTAATAGATCCCAATTTGAGACCCATAGACAATCCTGATTGCAGGAAATGTAGGAAAACGACCCAGTTGAAATTCCTCCATCGGAGCACTCCGCTGCTCGCACCACGCAACATTTTCGCCAAATACGGCGATAATGCTTCGCGGTGACTTCCTTCCTTGCCTTTATCAAGGTAGGAATGACTTCTTCTGGAATGCCTTTTCCTTTTAGGATCTGGCATTCAAACGCCATGCCGTCAAACGCAGCCGCGGTAAGTCTTGAAAAAGACAAGTACCCTGCTGAAGCAGGTCCCTTCTCAGAAGTAGAGGCCACGGATCGTCCGTGACCATCTCTTGAAGTTCCGGGTACCAAGTCCTTCTTGGCCAATCCGGAGCCACTAGTCTTACTCCACTTTGCCGTATAATCCTCAATACCTTTGGTATGAGAGGCAGAGGAGGAAACACATATACCGACTGGTACACCCAAGGTGTTACCAGCGCGTCCACAGCTATTGCCTGCGGATCTCTTGACCTGGCGCAATACCTGTCCAGTGTTTTGTTGAGGCGAGACGCCATCATGTCCACCATTGGTTTTACCCAACGGTTTAATAGCATGTGGAAAACTTCTGGATGAAGTCTCCACTCTCCCGGGTGAAGGTCGTGTCTGCTGAGGAAGTCTGCTTCCCAGTTGTCCACGCCCGGGATGAATACTGCTGACAGTGCTATCACGTGATTCTCCGCCCAGCGAAGGATCCTGGCAGCTTCTGCCATTGCCCTCCTGCTTCTTGTGCCGCCCTGTCTGTTTACATGGGCGACTGCCGTGATGTTGTCCGACTGGATCAACACCGGTCTTCCTTGAAGCAGAGGTTCCGCCTGGCTTAGAGCATTGTAGATTGCTCTTAGTTCCAGAATGCTTATGTGAAGAGACTTTTTCAGGCTCGACCACACTCCCTGGAAATTTCTTCCCTGTGTGACTGCTCCCCAGCCTCTCTGGCTGGCACCCGTGGTCACCAGGATCCAATCCTGCATGCCGAATCTGCGGCCCTCCAATAGATGAGCCTCCTGCAACCACCACAGAAGGGATACCCTTGTCCTCGGCGACAGGGTTATCCGCAGGTGCATCTGAAGATGCGACCCTGACCATTTGTCCAACAGATCCCTTTGCATGGAATCTGCCGAAAGGGATTGCTTCGTAAGAAGCTACCATTTTTTCCCAGGACTCTTGTGCATTGATGTACAGACACCTTTCCTGGTTTTAGGAGGTTCCTGACCAGGTCAGATAACTCCTTGGCTTTTTCTTCGGGAAGAAAAACCTTTTCTGAACTGTGTCCAGAATCATCCCCAGGAACAGCAGACGAGTTGTCGGCATTAATTGGGATTTTGGAATATTCAGAATCCATCCGTGCTGCTTTAGCACCTCTCGAGATAGTGCTAAACCCATCTCTAGCTGTTCTCTGGACCTTGCCCTTATTAGGAGATCGTCCAAGTATGGGATAATTAATACGCCTTTTCTTCGAAGAAGAAATATTATCTCGGCCATTACCTTTTGTAAAGACCCGAGGTGCCGTGGACAAACCAAACGGCAGCGTCTGAAACTGATAGTGACAGTTTTGTACAACGAACCTGAGGTACCCCTGGTGTGAGGGGTAATTGGAACGTGGAGATACGCATCCTTGATGTCCAAGGATACCATAAAGTCCCCTTCTTCCAGGTTCGCTATCACTGCTCTGAGTGACTCCATCTTGAACTTGAACTTCTTTATGTACAGGTTCAAGGACTTCAGATTTAGAATAGGCCTTACCGAGCCATCCGGCTTCGGTACCACAAAAAGAGTGGAATAATACCCCTTCCCTTGTTGTAGAAGAGGTACCTTGACTATCACCTGCTGAGAATACAGCTTGTGAATGGCTTCCAAAACCGTCTCCCTTTCTGAGGGGGACGTTGGTAAAGCAGACTTCAGGAAACGGCGAGGTGGCTCTGTCTCTAATTTCAACCTGTACCCCTGAGATATTATCTGCAGGATCCAGGGATTTACCTGCGAGTGAGCCCACTGCGCGCTGTAATTCTTGAGACGACCGCCTACCGCCCCCGAGTCCGCTTGCGAAGCCCCAGCGTCATGCTGAGGCTTTTGTAGAAGCCGGGGAGGGCTTCTGTTCCTGGGAAGGAGCTGCCTGTTGCTGTCTCTTCCCTCGTCCTCTGCCTCGTGGCAGATATGAATAGCCCTTTGCTCTCTTATTTTTAAAGGAACGAAAAGGCTGCGGTTGAAAGGTCGGTGCCTTTTTCTGTTGGGGAGTGACTTGAGGTAGAAAGGTGGATTTCCCGGCCGTAGCCGTGGCCACCAAATCCGATAGACCGACCCCAAATAACTCCTCTACGCATCGCCTGTCCACTGTCGTGTCCATAAAGCTCTTCTGGCCGAAATGGACATAGCACTTACCCGTGATGCCAGTGTGCAGATATCTCTCTGTGCATCACGCATATAAAGAAATGCATCCTTTATTTGTTCTAACGACAGTAAAATATTGTCCCTGTCCAGGGTATCAATATTTTCGATCAGGGACTCTGACCAAACTACCCCAGCACTGCACATCCAGGCAGTCGCAATAGCTGGTCGTAGTATAACACCTGCATGTGTGTATATACCTTTTTGGATATTTTCCATCCTCCTATCTGATGGATCTTTAAGTGCGGCCGTCTCAGGAGAGGGTAACGCCACTTGTTTTGATAAGCGTGTTAGCGCTTTGTCCACCCTAGGAGGTGTTTCCCAGCGCTCCCTAACCTCTGGCGGGAAAGGGTATAAAGCCAATAACTTCTTTGAAATTAGCAGTTTTTTATCGGGGCACCCCACGCTTCATCACACACGTCATTTAATTCTTCTGATTCGGTAAAAACTACTGGTAGTTTTTTCACACCCCACATAATACCCTGTTTAGTGGTACCTGTAGTATCAGCTAAATGTAACATCTCCTTTATTGCCAAAATCATATAACGTGTGGCCCTTTTGGAAAATACGGTTGATTCGTCACCTTCACTACCGGAATCAGTGCCTGTGTCTGGGTCTGTGTCGACCGACTGAGGCAAGGGGCGTTTTACAGCCCCTGACGGTGTTTGAGGCGCCTGGACAGGCACTAAGTGAGTGTCCGGCCGCCTCATGTCGGCAAACGACTGCTTAAGCGAGTTGACGCTATCCCGTAATTCCACAAATAAAGGCATCCATTCTGGTGTCGACCCCCTAGAAGGTGACATCCTCATATTTGGCAATTGCTCCGCCTCCACACCAATAACGTCCTCATACATGTCGACACACACGTACCGACACACAGCAGACACACAGGGAATGCTCTATACGAAGACAGGACCCACTAGCCCTTTGGGGAGACAGAGGGAGAGTCTGCCAGCACACACCAAAAAGCGCTATATATGACAGGGATAGCCTTATGATTAAGTGCTCCCTTATAGCTGCTTTTATATTAATATATTGCCATTTATTTTGCCCCCCCTCTCTGTTATACCCTGTTTCTGTAGTGCAGTGCAGGGGAGAGACCTGGGAGCCTTCCTGACCAGCGGAGCTGTGACAGAAAATGGCGCCGTGTGCTGAGGAGATAGGCCCCGCCCCTTTTCCGGCGGGCTCGTCTCCCGCTATTTAGTACATTTAGGCAGGGGTAAATATCTCCATATAGCCTCTGGGGCTATATGTGAGGTATTTTTAGCCTTTTTAAAGGTTTACATTTGCCTCCCAGGGCGCCCCCCCCCAGCGCCCTGCACCCTCAGTGACTGCCGTGTGAAGTGTGCTGAGAGGAAAATGGCGCACAGCTGCAGTGCTGTGCGCTACCTTAAGAAGACTGCAGGAGTCTTCAGCCGCCGATTCTGGACCTCTTCTTGCTTCAGCATCTGTGAGGGGGCCGGCGGCGTGGCTCCGGTGACCATCCAGGCTGTACCTGTGATCGTCCCTCTGGAGCTTCATGTCCAGTAGCCAAGAAGCCAATCCATCCTGCACGCAGGTGAGTTCACTTCTTCTCCCCTCTGTCCCTCGTTGCAGTGATCCTGTTGCCAGCAGGAATCACTGTAAAATAAAAAACCTAAGCTAAACTCTCTAAGCAGCTCTTTATGAGAGCCACCTAGAATTGCACCCTTCTCGGCCGGGCACAAAAATCTAACTGGAGTCTGGAGGAGGGTCATAGGGGGAGGAGCCAGTACACACCACCTGACCTGTAAAAGCTTTACTTTTGTGCCCTGTCTCCTGCGGAGCCGCTATTCCCCATGGTCCTTTCAGGAACCCCAGCATCCACTTAGGACGATAGAGAAAATATATTAAAAAAGCCAAATGAACAATATGTATATTCACTTGAAATCTATATGCTAAGGTAAAAGCTATGTGACTGGCCCGGTCTCCTCTGCCAGGAACAGGCAGCTGTCAGCAGTCCTCATTGTTTTGCGCCCTTCTTTGCCATGGGTCCACAGCTCCACCAAAGCTCTCCCTTTCCCTTTACCTGAAACAGCAACACAGAGTGAGCGTGGGTGATGTCATTGTGTCGTGCGCGTAGAAGGGCCGGGTTTCCACTAATCAGATGGCAGGGGAGGCAGAGCGTGTAAATCCTGACTGGGCGGTCATGGCTGATCGGCGATCTAGCTAATGGGTGGTCCAGTGTACACCCGGACCACCCCCTAGTTTCGCCTATGCCCCCAGTGTCTGCTTTCCTTCCCCCATTGTCCCGCGCTCCCCGCATCCTCTTATCAGTGTTTCTGCTTACCCCACAACTCCCACCACAGCCTCTGCCCCCTTTGTTAGTACTTAGCACCCGGAGCAGGGGACACAGCTGACACCCTGGGCTCTGCAAGATATCCAGGGAGCCTCTACCCAGTGTTTCCATAGCCCCATACACCCCCACCCCCACTGCATCCTCACCCCCGATGTGTCTGCCAATGTTTCCTCTCCCTCCGGTGTGTGCTCCTCTCTCCCGTTCATTGTCCCCGGCGGCAGAGTGCTGTGGCAAGCTGAAGCTATGAAGGGGGGGTCCGTTCTTTCTGTACAGAAGAGAGTAGCAGGGAGTGGGGCCACGGCAGAAGCGGTCACTGAGGTGGGGAGTGATCTGTGAAGGCTATCGGGGCAGGACACCATCTCAGAATGGCGTACAGTTTCACTGTCAAGTTTCGATAAAAAAGCATTTTTGGAACCTGATGAATTAAACAGTTTTTACACCCCCATACTTTAGTATGGAGAGTGCGGAAATTATCTTGGCAAGGCTGTAACAAGGAGATATGAGTGATATCTCCTTCGTTACAACCTTGATTTATAAGGCTGCAACTTAAAAATTAGATACAGGCAGTGGCGGCTCCATATCTATCTATCGATATATATATATATATATATATATATATATATATATGTGCAAAAAAGATAGTATAGCGCCACTTGTGAGGTTAAAATCTCAGTAAAACTATATGAATGAATTATAAACTTTTGTTAAAAAAGCTACAAGCCCACGTGACCTTTTAAAATGGTGTCAGCCCACCCCTAAAAATACAACACTGGTATGGTATTGTTAGAGAGTATAATAAATGGGGGGATAGGGGTACTGGCGACGAGTGTGGCTAAAAACAATGTTTTTGTATGCTTATAATTAGAAGCCAAAAGATATTATAAAATAATAAAAATAGATTTTAATATATACGAGAGTAAAACAGTTTCAAAGAATGGTTTTACCCCTTGACCCCTTGAAGAAGTCTGCTGAGACGAAACGCGTTGGCCCTGTACTGACCACCCACTGTTTTCAAGCTAAGTTCTGAATTCCTATCCTTTTATATTTCTCGTTTATTGCCAAAAGTTTTTTATTCTTGTTTTTAAAACCATTCTTTGAAACTGTTTTACTCTCGTATATATTAAAATCTATTTTTATAATTTTATAATATCTTTTGACTTCTAATTATAAGCATACAAAAACATTGTTTTTAGCCACACTCGTCGCCAGTACCCCTATCCCCCCATTTTATATATATATATATATATATATATATATATATATACACACACACACACACATACACAGGTTGAGTATCCCATATCCAAATATTCCGAAATACGGAATATTCCGAAATACGGAATTTTTTTGAGTGAGACTGAGATAGTGAAACCTTTGTTTTCTGATGGCTCAATGGCCCTCATTCCGAGTTGTTCGCTCGCAAGCTGCTTTTAGCAGCTTTGCACACGCTAAGCCGCCGCCCTCTGGGAGTGTATCTTAGCTTATCAAAATTGCGAACGAAAGATTAGCAAAATTGCGAATAGACACTTCTTAGCAGTTTCTGAGTAGCTCCACACTTACTCGGCAACTGCGATCAGTTCAGTCAGTTTCGTTCCTGGTTTGACGTCACAAACACACCCAGCGTTCGCCCAGACACTCCTCCGTTTCTCCAGCCACTCCCGCGTTTTTCCCAGAAACGGTAGCGTTTTTCGCACACCCCCATAAAACGGCCAGTTTCCGCCCAGAAACACCCACTTCCTGTCAATCACATTACGATCACCAGAACGAAGAAAAAACCTCGTAATGCCGTGAGTAAAATACCTAACTGCATAGCAAATTTACTTGGCGCAGTCGCACTGCGGACATTGCGCATGCGCATTAGCGACTAATCGCTCCGTTGCGAGAAAAATATAACGAACGAACAACTCGGAATGACCCCCAATGTACACAAACTTTGTTTAATACACAAAGTTATCAAAAATATTGTATTAAATGACCTTCAGGCTGTGTGTATAAGGTGTATATGGAACATAAATGAATTGTGTGAATGTACACACACTTTGTTTAATGCACAAAGTTATTAAAAATATTGGCTAAAATTACCTTCAGGCTGTGTGTATAAGGTGTATATGAAACATAAATGCATTCTGTGCTTAGACTTAGGTCCCATCGCCATGATATCTCATTATGGTATGCAATTATTCCATAATACGGAAAAATCCGATATCCAAAATACTTCTGGTCCCAAGCATTTTGGATAAGGGATACTCAACCTGTATATTATATATATATATAAAAATATATGTATCTACACACACACACACACACACACACACACACACACACACACACACACACACACACACTAACTAATATATTATTATTATTATCCTTTATTTATATGATGCCACAAGGGTTCCGCAGCGCTCAATTACAGAGTAGGTATGCACATAATCAAAACAGAAAAACAGTGACTCACAGATCAACACAATATAGGACAAGTACAGGGTAACTAAGCATAGATACATCAGTAGACGGCACTGAGATAAGTATCAAGGTGGCCGAGAACTGCAGGATTTGGGCAGTTGAGGATTATTAAAGTAAGAAAAGGATAACCTTATGAGGGAAGTGAGCCCTACTTGTGAGAGTATACATTCTAAAGGTGAAGGGCAGACAGCGGTGACACAGATGGGGTAGACCGAGAGGGTTAGGATGAGATGTGGCTGGGTTTGGTGAAGAAGTGGGTCTTGAGAGCCCGTTTGAAGTTCTGTAGAGAGGTGGAGAGTCTGAGGGGGAGAGGTATAGAATTCCAGAGTCAGGGAGCAGCACGTGAAAAAATCTTGGCGGTAGGAGTGGGAGGAAGTAATCAGAAGACAGGAGAGTCGGCATGCATTAGCAGAGCGAAGAGGACGGGTGGAAGAGTAAAGGGAGATAAGGTCGGAGCTGTAAGTGGGAGAGGAGTGGGTGAGTGCTTTGTAAGTGAGTGTGAGAAGTTTGAATTGGATTCTAAAAGGGAAGGGAAGCCAGTGAATGGCTTGTAGGAGAGGGGAGGTGGATGTAGTGTGTTTGGTGAGGAAGATGAGCCGGGCTGAAGCATTGAGGATAGATTGGAGTAGAGAGAGGTAATTGTCCGGGAGGCCAGTTAGGAGATTACAGTACTCCAGTCTAGAAATAATTAGTGAGTGGATAATGGTCTTGGTGGCATCCTGAGTGAGAAAGGGTCTGATCCTGGAAATGTTTTTGAGATGAAAATGATGAGTTTGTGAGAGGTACTGAATGTGTGGTTTGAAGGAGAGGAAGGAGTCAAGGATTACGTCAAGACAGCGTACTTGGGGGCTAGAGGATATAGTCATGCCATCAATGGATAATGAGATTGTGGGAGGCGAGGTTGTGCGGGAGGGTGGGAAGATGATCAGCTCAGTCTTGGACATGTTGAGTTTAAGAAAGCGCTGGGACATCCAGGAGGAGATAGCAGAGAGACAGTTGGAGGTACGAGTGAGGAGAGCCGGGGAGAGATCAGGGTAGGAAAGGTAGATTTGAGTGTCATCAGCATAGAGGTGATACTGGAAGTTAAAAGAACTAATGGATTCAGCTAGAGAGGACGTATAGAGAGAGAAAGGGAGAAGACCAAGAACCGAACCTTGGAGGACACCAACAGTTAGTGGAAGTGGGAGGGAGTTAGTGTCATGAGAGGAGACAGAGAAGGAACAATCAGAGAGGTAGGAGGACAGCCAGGAGAGGGCAGTATCACGCAGACCAAGAGAGTGAAGGATTTGCAGAAGGAGAGGGTGGTCCACAGTGTCAAAAGAAGCAGAGAGGTCAAGAAGAATAAGCACAGAGTAGTGGCCCTTAGATTTGGCTGCATGGAGGTCATTGCACACTTTTGTGAGGGCAATTTCAGTGGAGTGGAGAGAACGGAAACCAGACTGCAATGGGTCAAGCAGTGAGTGGGAGGCAAGAAAGGCAGTGAAGCCGTTATAGACAATACACTCAAGGAGTTTGGAGGAAAAAGGGAGAGAGATGGGTTGATAGTTGGAGAGGGTGTTTGGATCAAGGGTAGGCTTTTTAAGAATAGGGAGATGAGTGCATGCTTGAAGGCAGAGGGGGCAGTGCCTGATGAGAGGGAGAGATTGAGAAGCTGGGCAAGATGGGAACAGGCATAAGGAGAGAGGAAGCGGAGGAGGTGGGAGGGGTTAGGGTCAAGTGGGGATGTGGTGTGGGAGGAGGAATGGATGAGGGCCATGACTTCCTCACCAGATACATGGAAGAAAGTTGGTAAGAGGGAAGGGGAGGCAAGGATTGGGTGGTGGCTGGTTGCTGATCTGGTGGGATGTGATGTTCTGACATATGGAGTCAATCTTGGATGTAAAATAAGTGGCAAAGTCAAGAGCAGACAATGAGGAAGGGAGAGAAGGTGGTAGTGGGCAGAGCACGGCAGCACTGAAGGATGAGAGCATGAATTTGAAATGGAGGAAATCTGCCTTAGAGCGTGATTTCCTCCACTGACGCTCGGCAGTACGTGAGCATTTTTGAAGATATCTGGTGCATTTGGTGTACCATGGTTGAGGTGATGATCTGCGAGGGTGAATAGTGGTTGGTAGAGCGACTGAGTCAAGAGCAGAAGTAAGAGATGCATTGTATATGGATGTGGCTTGTTCAGGGCATGTGTGAGAGAGAATAGCAGGGAGAAGCGAGTCGAACAGGGAGGATAGGGATGAGTTGTCAATAGCTTCAATGTTATGCTTAGTGATGGTAGCCTTAGGAGGGAGAGATGGGGAAGCAGAGATAGATAAGTTGAAAGAGATCAGGTGGTGGTCAAGGAGGGGAAAAGGGGAATTGGAGAAGTCATAAATATCACAGCGGTGAGTGAAAACCAGATCCAGTGAGCTCCCATTCACATGGGAGGGTGAGGTGGTCCACTGGGAGAGACCAAGTGAAGAGATGAGGTTAAGGAGTTTAGAGGCTGGTGATTTTGTGGGGTTATCGATAGGGATTTGAAATCACCTAGGATATTGGAGGGAATGTCAGAAGAGAGGAAGTGAGGTAGCCAGGAAGCAAATTTGTCAAGGAATTTGGAGGAAATGCAAGGTGGACAGTAAATGACAGCAACTCGAAGATTAGTAGGTTGGTAGATGCGTATAGCGTGGACCTCAAATGTAGAGAATGTAAGGGATGGTTCTGGAGGTATAAGTTGGTATGTGTAGGTAGACGGTAAAAGGATGCCAACACCACCACCATGGTGACCCCCGGGTCGGGGTGTGTGTGAGAATGTGAGGCCCCCAGCAGAGAGAGCAGCAGGAGAAGTGGTGTCAAAGGGAGTAATACAGGTTTCTGTAATGACCAGGAGGTACAGGGAATTGAAAAGGTCATGAGTAGGGGCCAGTTTGTTGCAAACAGATCTGGCATTCCAGAGGGCACAGGGTAGGGGGTAGGAGTCTGTGGGAGAGATGTGAATGTGATTATCCGGGAGCATTGACGTAAGATTAATTTGGAAGGAAGGGATATAGAGGGTGTAATGATGATGCTGGGTCCTTGGCTAGGAAGGGAGACTGCCGGAGAGAGGCATGGAGGGAGTGTAGAATGATAGTGGTGGAGGAGAGGTGAGGTGACAGGCAGAGGAGGGAGAGAGCAGGGTTGAGTAGTGGGGTAAAGAGCCTGTGAGGGGGCAGAAGTAGATTGCAATTGGGAAACAGAAGAAGAGGGGAAGGGAGGCAGAGGGGAGGATGGGAGGTAGAGGATAGGAGAGGAGAGAGGATGAGATGTAGGAGACTGGGAGAGAAGGATAGAGGTGGTACCAGGGGACAGAATAAAGGATTAGGAAAACAAGGATTAATGGGGGATGTTGCCAGCCTGGCCATAGTGTGGATGGGTTAAATAGTGATAGTAAAATGAGAATAGGAGGATGAGTGGTGGCTGAATGAGGGAGCAGTGGAACTGCAGAAATAAAGAAGATTTGCAAGTATTTAAAATGTGGTTAATGTCTACAGGTTAACAGTAAGGCAAATGTTTTGCTGATGTAAGATGGAAAATGACACAGTGTTAGCAAACAGCAAGTCGGTGTTCCTTCATTATCTATGCTTCTTGGTGCAAGATAGTTTTTTTCTGGAATTTGTAGGGTCCAATATACACAGAAAGCTCCAATTCGATAGGTCTGTGTTTAACTTCTACGTTACAAAACACCCTACAGTAGACAATACATTACATGACATAAATTTGCATTAATGTTCTAAATAGTTGTCAGGAGAGGGCACTTAAATTATTTTAGCTCAAATATAAATATATGCACATAAAAGCCTGCAGTCACAGCACATTGCTAAAATTAACAGAACGTTGCATACTTTCAACATAAAGACCTCATACCAGAAATTCAAAAACAATGAGCAGAAATAGTAAATCATTAGAAATACAATTTTCCTTAAAAGAAGAAAACATTGAATGTCTGGTTCATTTATCGTGTACACATTAGGTTGCAGTGAAGACTATCCACTGTCATGGTGATAATTGCTGAAACAAAGGACTTTAAATAGTTTTTATAAAAAAGTTTATTTGTTAAGTTGACACATGACAAATAATACAATTACATACGTCAGTTAAAGGAAATAAAAAATAACTAGTATGCAAGAGGGAGGCAGCTCCTTGGAGGTTTGTAGGAAAGAGGGGGTAGGCGAAGTGGGTTTGACGTATTTAGTACTAAGTGGCAGGATGTGCCCTCCTGAAAGAGCCAGGAGGGCCAGAGTTTAGTAAATAGGTCTGGCTTGTCATGGCGGCCAGGTCATATGAAAATGTCAAATCTTTCAAATGGAAAGCAATAGTCGATTTAGCTGCCAAGAGAATATGCACAGCAAGTTTAATACAGTGGTTAGAAAGGGCTTGGGGGAATACGACAGTAAAAATATCCAAGGGTCTTTAGCTATAGGTGTCCGTAAATACTGTAAAGAACAGATATTTTGGGCACATCCACCAAATAAGGGGAAATGTTCCACATTACCTAATCTGTCATGTTTATAATACCACCTATAAAGTACTTTATGAGCTGTTCCTTCAATCATGGTTGAAATTAAGACAGCGCTATCCAATTAATAATTTCCTCCAAGCAGTCATTTCCTGGAGGGGATCCATGAATAGACTCACACTCAGCTATTTTATTGTCTATAATACAACAAGTAGAGTTCAAGAGTTTATTATAGATGATGGAGATAATACTATTTAACAGAAGGATGAACACAGAATAAGGGACAGGGAAGGGTATGGTCAACAAATGGTGCAGCAATTTCAGGAGAGTATTAATTTTAACTGCAATGATCCTGCCCAGCCATGATATGATCACAGACTTTCAGGAAAAGCAATGTCGCTTAAACTTCTACAAAGAAGCAGGGAAGGATGAGGAGGGATGTTCTGGTATAAAGTAATATGTACGGACAGGGCCTCAGACTTGGATCACTTAATATTATACCCAGAAGCTTTATGGTAATCTTCAATATATTTATATAAATTGGGGAAGGCATATGTATAAGGGGGGGGGGGGGCTGAGTGGGGGATGTCATCAGCAAAGAGAGGTAGTTTATAATCTGAATCGGCCACCTTCGCTCCACGGGCATCTGGAGAAGACCATGTCAGGGTGGTCAAGGGTTCGGATAAATATTAATGAGGACAAAGGACAGCTTTGGTAAGTGCCATTACAGATTCTAACTGAGTTTGCGAGATAACCATTGATCAGGATCTTGGCAGTTGGAAAAGAGTATAGAGCTAGAAGACCTTAGGGATGCAAAAAAATTGCCAATAGATCCTGTTAAAGGCTTTCTAGGCATCAAAGAGTAGACAATGACTGAGGTCAACATTAATTTACATAAAATCAATCATTTGCCTCCTATTAACCCCAGCCTGACAACAAGGAAAAAATCCAACTTGGGCATAGTGGATCAGGACAGAGAGAACCTGGTTCAACTCCCTAGGCAGATTTTTTGAGTTTGGTGTCACAATTAAGGAGAAATATTGACATGGGACCCTTAATGCAGTGGAAGGCAAAAGTGTCCTGAAAGGATGAGTTGAATAAGGACTTATGTGGGAATTTGGAGAATTGGTGGGGTAAGCTCAATTTTAGCTAGAGAAGTATTAATCTGCTGCTCACCTAGTAAAAACAGCAACTCTGAATGAGTTGGGAGGTATTATACAATTCAGTATAATATATATAGAATGCCACACAAAAGAATGGAAATAGGGTCATACATACTGTAATGGCACTACAAGAATCTCAGATATATATAGGATTATGATCTGAGTTACTAGCCATGCAAAGATATTTTTTTTTATCAGCCTTGTCTGCTTTTTCATAGATTGATTGCTTAAGAAATTTTAGTATCAACTGAAGTGAGAAGGTTTAATTCACCCTTTACTTTTGTGCGGTTCTGCAAGATTAGGGGATCCAAATAATATTTTTGATAGTCTTCCAGATCACGAAGTTGATAGGTTAATTTAATGTTACTGCAAGGTTTAGATTTCTTTTTTTGCAAAGGCCAAATTTATAAGATGACCCCTGGTCACAGGTTTACAAGTTTCCCACATTATACCCTAGGAGACTTCTGAGGAATTACTGTTGTCATGGTACCTGAAAAGTAGTTTGGTTAGTCTTCTGACAGTTTCTCAGTCAAAGTGGAGTTTTTCATTAAGTACACAAGAAGAAGAAAAAGAGGGAAGGTAGTAGACCAAATTGGAGAGGTCTGCTGTAACTTGGTACAGTCAGACCATGTAATGGGATGCACTTTGGGAATGTTGAGTGCAATACCATGGCTGAGCAGGGTCATGTCAGTCCTGGAGTAAGAGGAATGGACATTTGTGAAGAAAGTGTACTCTCAAATCAGAGGTTCCTTCCCTCATGAGGAGTTGTATAGAGCTGCAATGGTAAAAATGCTGTAAGAGCCTTAAAGCGCTTAACCTCGTATTTTTCAGGTCAGAAGGGAAGATCTGTCCATCTGTCAAGGACTGCATTTAAATCCCCTGCCACTACCTACTTACGAAGAAGCGAGAGTTTAGATCCCAGAGCAGAGAAAAAACAATGTAGAACCTGGTTACGAGCACACATGTTAACCAATGTGCAAAGAGAGATAAGTTTGTCAATTAGAATAAGATAGTGGCCATGCTTATTAGAGTGAGTTTATAAAAGCTCAAAAGTGATATGTCTAGCAATCATAATTGCTACACCATGGTCTTTGATCGAAGTGTAGAGGGGAGTTTGTGGGGAAAATAGGTTTCCTGAAAAAATCTAAATCCCAAACAAGGATATGAGTAGGTGAAGCATTAACCTCTCTTATGAAAGTTATTGAGCCCTTCAACGTTGAAAGAATCCATACATAGGGGCATAATGGTGAATGAGAACTAATGATTGAGCAGTGACACAAGTGTAGGTGAGTGGCGGATTGAAAGTGAGAAATCTGGCTGGGAGTAGATGGGAGTGGAATGGGAAGTGAAAAAGGAAAGAAGACAAAACTAATGAGTGCAGATAGCACTGGCCTAAGGTACTGGCGGTAAAGGAAGAAACACAAATATTATTTATTATCAAGCATAACATGTATATATTATAAAATACATCTAATGTTTAAGTACAAACAGTGTGTCAAATTATTCATAAAGTAGATACAAGTCTAACAATGAATTCAATAAAAATCATGTTCTTGAAAACAACACTGAACTGGTGGTCTTACTGCTCAGTAATTTTCCTAACCAATTTGGGAGAAGACTAAATACACGTGGGGTATTCAATTAGCTCCAACAATTTCGGAGCTATCAAATTCACCCCCCCTACGTATTCAATTACGGTCCGTTTTCGCCCGTTTTTAAGGCATTTTCGCAAAAAATGCCTCAAAATTGTCAAAAACGGCCTGCATTATTGCCGGCGCACATCAAAATCACGTTGATCCACATGTTTTTTGCTCGGGACGATTTTTTTGCCAAGGCAAAAAAAAAGGTCCTAATTGAATACCCCCCACAATATATTAAAGAGACTTTGTCAGCAAGGGAAGGTAAGGTAAATTTACTTTTTAACTATGCTGTTTAAAACACCAGTAATACACAAAATAAATAATAAGAACTTCTACCTTTCAACCACTGGTAACTCAAATTATATGTAATAGTGAGCTGCGTTCTCCTCTCTAACAGGTAATTTCTTCCTCATCACTTACAGTATACCATGGCTTCCAATGTCCTATGACCATGTAGTACAGTGCATTTGTTAGAAAATTTCCGCTTAGAACCTGACATATGCCTCAACTTGCTAATTGTCAATCTTGGGAGACAATGCATTCAATAGCAAGCAGCGCAAAATCCTTTTAGAATATCCCCTAGGTAAGATGCAGAGACCTTTTTTTCTTTTTCTTTTTAAAAATGAATTATATAATAAAAACAACATCATGCAATCTCCCCTCCATTTTAAATGTGTGCACTGCAACTCCTTCAAAACTGTATGTGCCAAATGTGGTTCTTCTAATAAAACTGCAAATAAACTTAACATTACAACTACATTGTTAAACATATATGTGACAATCCCAGGCTAAGTGATAGTCCGGCGTTAAACATATACTGTACAGTACATGACTATACCACACTATGTAGAAAATAAATCGGAACAATTATGGAATACATTTAAAACCCAATGCAACGGTTTGCAGAAAATGTTTGATCATTATAAAACTTGTATGACATTCCCTATATCATCTCTATATTTATGTGACCCTATAAGCCGGCATTGTGACACAAAATATGTACCTCAATTCACAGATTGGGCATCTAAAGCCTCAATGGTATGATTTCACTTGTACTAGACATTGGTAACTTGGTACCATTTTCTGAAATATTGTTGTATATAATCAATATGCAAATAAAATGTACTGAAATAATATCCCACAAGATGATTAAAGAGGAACAAAAGAAGAGTGCAGTGATGCCATCTCAGCTATTGGAAACAATGGTAAATATAATATTCTGCCACTTAACATATTTTAGTTTAATATCATAATGCATTAAATGTAAGTATAAAAAGTAACAATTCAGTCCGGGAGAAAATGCATTGTCAAGCAGCAGCACAATGCACAACACAATGCTTATCAATGGTTAAATGGAAACAAATCTAAGTTCAAGATGCGTAAAATACACTCACACTTCAACACGTCATTTCATGGTACTGTAAGTTCTTTCATGGAACAATTACAGGGGCATAAAATAGATACTTTGTGTCCCAGGGGAGCATTTCTGATATGAATGGGACTGCAGCTCTCCATAAATAGCTTCCTAGAAAACCAAAATTTCAACACACATTTGAGAATCTTTGTAAACTGCTGCCAAATTGTCCACCCTGTATGATACCCAATAAAATAACCATTCAATTACTTTGACAAGAAAAGACCCTAAAGACAAAGACTTACCTGTTTGTGCTCATGGAAGTGAGCTTCAGTGGAATAATGCACTGAATATTTCCTTGAGAACTAAAAGCTTCACCTTGCTTAATGTGGTAATCTGCTTCCAAGTACAATTCCAAAGACTCCTCTGGTATGTCGCCTGTTTTTTTTTTTTTTTGCACTTGGCACAGCATGAGGTGTCCAGCTCCCTCTATTAACTGGATCTCTTAACAGCTGATCATATGTGGGCCATGAAATAATAACTAAACAGCTTAAGGGCAATTTATATATCAGTAGGTATTACTGAATATATCACAGTGTGAGATATAAAAAAGGTTATGAGGGTACTCAGAGATGAATGCAGGTGGCTGAATACGCAGCCGGATCTGCAGTCATCTCTGTACATGCTGAGGGCCGCCCAGCACAGGGCAATCTAATTGTGAACGCATCGGATCTAGGGTTGACACATGGCAGCGCAGCATTATTTTTTCAGAGCGGCTGTGTATGATGTCATGCAGCCACATTGAAAACGGTCCAGGCCACAGTCAATCACATTGCAGTCGCAAACATCGTGGATCTGTGGGTCCACGCAGCCGCAATGTGGTCGCTGCACATGCCGTTTGCCGAAATCAGCAAACTGCGTTGCGAGACGCATTAGTGGCAGGGTCTGAATGACCCTCTATGTCTCTAGGTTTAAGTGAAATGATCAACGCTCATGTACAGACACATGAAATGTATGGGATAGTGAGCAGTCATTGAAGTTGAACATTTCAACATTTTGTTGGAAAAAAAGTTACTTTTTTTGCAAGTTTGGCTTACTGTACATTTAAAGTGCTTGAATTCTATACATTACTGTATTCCTGTACATAGGCCCTCATTCCGAGTTGTTCGCTCGCTAGCTGCTTTTAGCAGCAGTGCAAACGCTAAGCCGTCGCCCTCTGGGAGTGTATCTTAGCTTAGCAGAAGTGCGAAGGAAAGGATCGCAGAACGGTACCAAAATATTTTCGAGCAGTTTCTGAGTAGCTCCAGACCTACTCCTAGCTTGCGATTACTTCAGACTATTTAGTTCCTGTTTTGACATCACAAACACGCCCTGTGTTTGGCTAGCCACTCCCCCGTTTCCTCAGGCATGCCTGCG
This sequence comes from Pseudophryne corroboree, assembly GCF_028390025.1. Taxonomy (NCBI): domain Eukaryota; kingdom Metazoa; phylum Chordata; class Amphibia; order Anura; family Myobatrachidae; genus Pseudophryne; species Pseudophryne corroboree. The sequence goes on along the minus strand of NC_086447.1, from coordinate 413,911,657 downwards.
TTTGTATCTGACATGCCTGCGTTTTTCAGCACACGCCCTGAAAACGGCCAGTTACCTTCCAGAAACGCCCCTTTCCTGTCAATCACTCAGCGGTCAGCAGTGCGACTGAAAAGCGTCACTAGACCTTGTGTGAAACTACATCGCGCGTGCACACTGCACCCCATACGCATGCGCAGAAGTGCCGCTTTTTTACCTAATCGCCGTGCTGCGACCAAAAGCAGCTAGCGATCAACTCGGAATGAGGGCCATAGTTCACGGGTGTGGTTCATCAAATCGACAGTATCTAGGTCGACAATGTTTAGGTCGACCACTATAGGTCGACAGTCACTAGGTCGACATGGATGGAAGGTCGACAGGGTTTCTAGGTCGACATGTGCTAGGTCGACAGGTCTAAAGGTCGACATGAGGTTTTGTTTTTTTTCTGGTGTCGTTTTCTTCGTAGAGTGACCGGGATCCCAAATTAGTGCACCGCGTCCCCTCGCATGGCTCGCTTCGCTCGCCATGCTTCGGGCATGGTTCCTTCGCTCCGCTACCGCTTGGCACAGATTACCGTTCCAATCGTAGTCCACGTGGATCGTTAAGTATGAAAAAATTCAAAAAAAGAAAAAACTCATGTCGACCTTTAGACCTGTCGACCTAGCACATGTCGACCTAGAAACCATGTCGACCTTCCATCCATGTCGACCTAGTGACTGTCGACCTATAGTGGTCGACCTAAACATTGTCGAGCTAGACAGTGTCGATCTTCAGACCGGATCCCATAGTTCACTACTTAGTTACTAGTCATTGGTTATTAAACATTATTTGACTTGTTTTAGATTATGGATACTAACTGAAAATTACATGATTTTCCTTTGTTACAAAAGAATATAGCTAAAAACGCACACACATAAAGTATATATGTACTGTACTTGGAAAAAAGTGGGCACTCCAGCAAAAGGTATGAGTCCATACAGGACAGGATGCCAGGACAGGGTGCCAAACCAAATTATTTTAATGTAGCAAAAGGAAAAGCTGCATTCCAATAATAAATTGCATAAACACTCAGGCCTACTTGTAAACAGTAACGTTTCGGACCACAAAGGTAAACGCTTGATAAAGGACTTTTGTGGTGAGTGTTTAAGCAATTGATGTTAATTTGTCTATCTATCTATCTATCTATCTATCTATCTATCTATCTATCTATCTATCTATCTATCTATCTATCTATCTACTGTATCTACAGCAATGGTTCTCAAACTCGGTCCTCAGGACCCCACACGGTGCATGTTTTGCAGGTCTCCTCACAGAATCGCAAGTGAAATAATTAGCTCCACCTGTGGACCTTTTAAAATGTATCAGTGAGTAATTAACACACCTGTGCACCTGCTGGGTGACCTGCAAAACATGCACTGTGTGGGGTCCTGAGGACCGAGTTTGAGAACCTGTGATCTACAGTATCTATCTGTGCAGCAGATGCATTGCACTGGGGCCCTTGAGGACTAAGGGGCCCATTGCTACCCAGACCAGCAATGAGTTATCCACTGTATAGAGCAGGTTGGATGCCACTGCCTGAGGAACCTGCCCCTTACCTTAGGGAGGTGCGGCTGACCTTGTGTGGGCTGGACTGATAGAGGGGTCCTGATACCTATCAGTGCTGATGATCACAGCCACATACTGTCTCTAATTAACAGATATTTTTTCTGATTCACTGCTGTCTGTGAATTAAAGGCAGCTCACAACCGGTGTAAATAGCACTGTCAGTATCTGCCCGACCAAGTGGCAAACTGAGCAAAGCACAAGGAGCAGGGGTCTCTGTAACAGACAGAGCAGAGGCAGCTGTGTTACTGCCCCCATCACAGTACATGCCCTGTTATCCACATAGCAAGGGACATTGTGCTTGTACCCAAGCCACCCACTGTCTCTCCCTGTCACCCCATGACCCCCACTCTCACCCTCTGCCTCCCCTTGCCTTCCATTATCACCCTCTGCCTCCCCCTGCCTTAAACGGTCACCCTGTGCCATGTGGCATACTGTGAACTTGGGTTGCGGTTGAGGAGGGGGGCCCAAAATATTTTTGCCCACCACTCACAAGATCGATCTATCTATCTATCTATCTATCTATCTATCTATCTATCTATCTATCTATCTATCTATCTATCTATCTATGTCTTACAAGGCATGCTCTAGGCATTTTTTTCTATTTCTGGTATTTTGCTAAGGCGTTAGATGTATAACACATAACATCTCAAAAATAGCTTTAGTGTACCTTTATACAGTACATTCTTGTTACATAACAAGAAAAACCTTTGGTTTATAGTGACTGCAGAAGACAAGCATTCTGCATTCTAGCTAAAATCAGTCAGCCATTTAAAGTGAGCTGCTAATATTACACATCACATAGTACTGTATACTGTAGATAATGTACAGTATATATAATGCATCAGCACAAACCTAAACACATAGAAAGCTTATGACCACCCACTGGAGATAGGAAAAGAGGACTGTGCTTCTTATGCTTGGCTGGACAAGGTGCAGTACACGGAAACAGAACTGTAGCAGCTCCAGTGATTATTTACCACACCAAACAAAAAGTGTCTCTTCTAGCACTGAATGTATAACAGCAGCACTGTGGAAATTGTTGGAAATATTGCACAACATAAGAAAGCAGCTGCTAGTAATATTTCTGCCTATATATAGACTGTCATGTCTTCTTACAAGCAACATCCACGTAAATGTTTAACTGCAGGAGATAAATGCCTTTCTTTTGTTAAAGCTCAAGGTAATGAACAGTAGAATACAGGCACTGCTGTAGCTTGTATAACACACTTACGTTCATACATTTTAAATGTGCTCTATTTTTACTTACCTGATCTGTTTTATTTCTTGGCAGCTCTTATACCAGACAAGGGAGCATCTTGCTTGGTGTTATAAAACACAGGCTTGTGGCCTTTTACAGCTTGGAGATAACACTCTCTGCTCTCTTTTTATCTGTACAGTTCATATACAATGATTTCCTTCACTGCTCTATTTCCTAATTCTAACTAATCAAACACCTGTTTTCAACAAACCATTTACCATGTACATACAGTGTTAAAGGGACCAGGGGCAAATTCAGGGGTCAGGCTGCCCCTAGGCATAACATTATTGGCCGGTCCATCACGTCACTGCCCCTATCACCCTTTTTATGTTGGGGTCAGTTCTGATGCTTCCAGACCACCAAAGTCACCCCAACCTAACTCTCCACACTTCCCACACCACAATTTACTGCCCATTGCCCGCACCACCACCTGCCAATTGCACATAAAAAAAAAAAGTTCTAATGAAAAATAAAAGGATCATCTTGCCAGCAACCTATCAGGGCTCTCATGCAAGGGCTGTGCCCCCCCCCCCCCCCCCAGCAAGTGGCACCCTTAGGCATGTGCCTAGTGGGGAATCCACCAATGACAGGGATCCTTACCTGGTTGGTGCAGCCTATTACAGTACGTGTTACTTTTAGATAAGACCTTAGCTGGAGAAGGCTAAATCCCAGCAGTTCCTACAGTGGGCTTAGTTATGGCACCACAGATTCTCACCATGCCCAGAGGCGCTAAAGCTGGGCAGTGACGCCATATAATTTAGAAGGCATCACAGTGAGTGACAAAAAATATAGAGTATCGCAGTGACCGCCATATAATAGAAACCATTACAGTAAGTGCCATATAATACTACAAGCATTGCAGTGACAGCCAAATAATACAGAGAATATCAGTGACCACCATATAATATATCCATATAATATAGCAAGCATTCAAAATATCATCATACTTTATAAAGAACATTGCAATGAGTGCCATATAATAAAGAGAACTCCAACAATCCACTTAAAAATACAGAGGACATCACAGAAGTTGTCAGGCTTAATTACAGCACCACAGATTTCAGCATACCCAGAGCTACTTAAACCTGTCAAAATGGCTAATGTAAAGAGTTATTTACTAACATTGCTCAAAAGTGTCAAAATGTACTAATCTGGGAAATTGGGGAAGAGGTATCAAACCTTCAAGAAATAAAGTGAAGAAGTTGCCCACAGCATATACACATCATGTTCCCTTGAATAGGCTTACCATAATATCCTTTTAAACCGAGAAGCTCATGAATTACACAGGTTACTGTGTGTGGCTGATTAAAACCAGGTGAAATGCAGGCTTGAACCTGTGTAATTCATGAGTGTCCTAGTTTAAAGGGATAGTACGGTAAGCGTATATACAAATGGAGGTGGCTCCATCGCATACGTGCACTCCTGGCATGACTAGGCGATCTGATCTCGGCAATAGCCCAGGCACGGACGAAGCAACGGATAGCATGGATCCATCTGTATATATATACTGTATATATATATATAGAACAGACAGTAGAGGCACTCTCCAGAATTCATAAAGATGCAAAAAGGTGAATTTATTTATACGTTACACAATACACTCGAATGGTATTCCTTGATATGTCCTCAAGCGCTTTCGGCCCACAGAGGGCCTTCCTCAGGAGGCAGTATGTAATAATTCCATCAGAACATAAGACCAAACACAGGGTCTACCCGGATATCCAGCAGTAAGCTGGGTTATGCCTGACAGGCTCTATATACACCAGTGATCAATTAGAATTTGGCGCTAAACACGCCCCTAATATGACCTCATATCAAATGCGACATAATTATACAAACTAACATCTAAAGCAATCAGTACAAAATAAATACCAAAATTTCCCAACCAAGAAGGGGTAATGCAGGACACACTTATACTTAGCGGCCAGGCTCCATGTGACACAAGTGGGCAAAGCCCGTCCGTTGTAAACACTAATAGCGGACATTCCCCGTCCACAGCTGCTGAGTACAGACGGACCGCAGTGACGTGCGTAACTAGGCAACAAGCCGCACTTCCTGTCTGTGAAACGCACGTGTCACAAAGACGGAAGTAAAGCTGGAACGCATATCGGAACTCTCTTAGACAGAATAAAGACATCCAGTCTGTCAAATCCAAGTAAATTCTGAATTAATTCACTCCAATACGGAATCTATATTAAATAACATGGGACCTAGCCAGTTTAGTGTGTACCTCATTCCCCGGTGTAAAGAGCCAATCAGCTGCAGTTAAAAACCCCAAAGTTAAAGATAATAAACACACAATATACAAACCATAAGGGAATATACAAAAAATACACAAAAGAATTTAGTATTGATCAGACCATACAATGGGTACCCACTATTGCTGTATTATCTCTATGCAAAACTTGATATATAAATAAATAGGATACCTCTTCATACAAAGATGAAGAAAATCTTATGATCCAATTAGTGGGTAACCCCAGTCGACCAATATTAAATCAAAAAAAAACAAAAGAAACAGCCTTAGCTATAAAATATCATAATCACCACATATCCAGACAATAAAAATTCCTACATATGTATATACATATACCTATAGGTGTCGGTCAGAGCATATCACTACCCCTAATCAAAGATAATTTTTTAAAACAAACATCTATACGGGAAGATATGTATCAAAAGTGCTATTGCACAATCTGTATCCACCATAGTCAACGTAGAAAAAAATTAAGAGGGTTAGATTCATTAAGTCCATAGGGGGACACTGAACCCAGTCTGTGGATCCACCTCGCTTCCAACTTCTTTAATAGGAGTGATCGATCCCCACCCCTCTTAGGAACCGGAACCCAGTCAATGATCCGGCACTTCAAGGACGCCACTTGATGTCCTAATGTAAGGAAATGTTGGGCCACCGGTTTGTCAGTCTGTCCTGTCAACAATGCCTTGTGGATTGAACTCCGATGGTTCGCCATCCTCTCCCTAAAGGTGCATGTGGTCATTCCCACATAGGGGAGGCCACAAGGGCAGAGGAGCATGTAGATTACATGATCGAGTCGGCAATGCAGCCGAAATCTAATATTAATCATTTTCCCACTTCGGGGATGCGGAAATTTATCTCCAACCAACATGGAACGACATGTCACGCATCCAAGACATTTTACACAACCCTTCTTTTGTGGTTGCAGCCAACCACTTTCTTCCTTGGTGAGTCGCTTCGCTGGGTGCATGAGGAGCTGTTTCAGACTACGGCCACGTCTGTATGCCATCATGGGCGGTTGTTCAAACAGTCCCTTTAGTTTAGGGTCAGACTTCAATATTGGCCAATGTCGTCTTAATGATGATCCAATGTTGGTGGATTTACCATCAAATTGTGTAACGTATATCATACGTGCCTCCTTCGGTGGTGCAGACCTTTTGCATTTTGTTCGTGCCCTCATCAAGCAGGTATCAATAGTACTCTTTTTGTACCCCCTTTCCAAAAAGCGGCTCTTCATCTCCAGAATCTGTGTTTCAGCTTTTACTGGATCAGTATTGTTCCTCAATACCCGCATGAACTGGGAGATGGGTAAGCTTGATTTTAATGCCGGTGGGTGGTTACTTGTTGCGTGTAAGATCGTATTCCGATCCGTCTCCTTTCTGAATAGGGTGGTTCCTAATTTATTCCCCTTACGAAAGATTGTGAGGTCCAAAAAATTGATAGAATCCCCACTAATCTGACCAGTGAAGCGTACTGTGGATTCTAAACTGTTTAAGTGTTCCAACATACAGTTAAATTCAAACTCAGTGCCGTCCCATAGCATAAATATATCGTCTATAAAACGCTTATAATAAATGATTTTACTGCCATATGTAGGTAAGATATTAATCATCTCATATTGATGCATAAAAATGCCTGCATAGATAGGGGCCACATTGGAACCCATAGCAGTTCCTGAGCACTGTATGAAATAATCATTTTGGTACATGAAATGATTATTCAACAAAATCAATTCCAAGAATTCCAATAACCCCTCAATGGGGATTGACAAAGTCCCTACTGTAATAAGTAGCTCCCTTACTGCTTCAAGACCCAGATCATGGGGAATTATAGTATATAATGATGACACATCAAGTGTCGCCAACAGAGTTCCTTCGTCTAGGTCACCAAGTTCCATGATTTTAATAAGGAAATCCCCAGTGTCTTTTAAGTAGCTAGGGATAAATGGGGTCAGTTCCTGTAAAAAAGAGTCTACAAACATCGCTAATGGTTGTAAGAGAGACCCTCTGGCTGATATAATCGGCCTTCCCGGGGGGCTGATCAAGGACTTATGAATCTTGGGTAGAGTGTATAGTATAGGACAGATGGGCTGTTCAACCTTCAAAAAAAGGGATATCTGTTCAGTCAGCCACCCCTGGCTGACCGATCTATCAACCAGAGAGTCAACCTTCTTTTTAATAAATGGCATCGGATTGGTATCACATTTAGTATAAGTATTCACATCGGATAACTGGCGCCTGACCTCAGCATCATAGCTCTGAAAATTCTGAATGACTACGGCCCCACCTTTATCGGCGGGCCTGATGACGATACTATCATTGTTACGTAGATCATTCAGAGCCTTGCGTTGCTCAGGCGTCAGATTCCCAAATGTTCTATCAGGCATGTTATTGAAATCGTTCTCAGTCATTCTCAGGAACGTCCGTATGCTAGCGCTACAGGTCGGTGGATCAAAGCTACTAGGTTTCTTCAGAACAGCAGATCTAGTTGTCCCTATCTCAAGATTCCCTGTTTTGTCACTGAAAAACTCTCTCAACCTTAGCTTCCGGCCAAATTTATATTGGTCGACTGCCAGGTTAAAGTCATCATGTCTGGCTGTTGGCACAAAAGATAAACCGAGAGCCAAGAGGGAGGTCTCATTAGTAGTGAGATTATAATCAGAGAGATTAAAGATATTGGTTAAACTTTCTTCCTTCTCCCGCTTCTCTTTAAAACCGCCTCTTCTTGGGTGGGGTCTTCTATTTCTACTCGGTTTTTTGCTGCCGCCACCGGTCTGCCTCTGCCTAAAAAACCACTTGGAGGTCTAGATCCCAGGGAATCTGAATCTGAAGCTGAGTGGGATGTCGATGAGTCTGCACCCGGTTGGTATCTATTACGGAAAGGTCTATTTTGTCTAAACCGTCTAGAATTACCTGTCCCACCCGTTAACCATCTGTATACCTGATGGGTAGCATAGTCATGATTCACCGCCTGTAGCTTTTTCCTTTTAAATGTTACCAATTCGTCTTTAAACGTATCAACCTGTGTTTGAATCTTTTCACACCAGGTATCGGTTTTATCCGATTTCAAAGTCTGGTGATGGGTTTTTTCAAATTTGACAATTTCTTCACGAATTTTCACCAACTCCAAACCAACCTCTTCAATAACTAATAAAATGAGATCGAGTGAGCACTTATTTAATACTCCACACCATTTGGTGCAAAAAGCAGCGTTGGTTCTACCAATGGTGGGAGTATTGCTCACCCGAAATCCTCGTGGTATTTTTTTGGAGCGGTGATATTCGGAAAGGAACTGGCCATGGAGCGTAAGCTCAACCTCCCGACGTTTCAAACGAGTAATTCTATGGAATAAATCAATGGACTTCTCAGCAGGTAATGATTTAAATTCAAGGTGATCAAAATACACTTTTTCTGCATCATCATCTGTTAATGAAACTACTTGATTTTCAGCTGCTAAGAGGAGGCCTTCATCAAAAGAAGGAGTACCTGATTGGGTCATTCTCAATAACCTAACAACATATGGTGGCTAAGGGGACTAGACTCTGAAGTATAGCCCCAAAACACCTAGATCTTTTACAGACAAAATACAATCACATATCTCAAAGCAAAGAGCCTGAGCATACTATGGGACGACACTGAATCTTCTGACCGACACCTACAAAAAAAGTGTATATAAATACACAAAACATCAAAAAAAGCAAAATTAGACCATAAACATAATTAAAATTGTTAAAATTGGGGAAAAAGATAACTGCCGTAGAGCCCACTCATACGGCTCAAGATATCCCAACAGGTAAACTTGAAAATGAGAAAAAAATCAGGTGATGGGTGTCCAACCAGAAACCAGTTTTATAGAAAAAACCGAATCCATATATATCCAAAAAATGGTCGCACTCACATCTTCGAAGATGTGAAGATGTGAGTGCGACCATTTTTTGGATGTATATATATATATATATATATATATATATATACACACACTGCTCAAAAAAATAAAGGGAACACTTTAACAACACAATGTAACTCCAAGTCAATCACACTTCTGTGAAATCAAACTGTCCACTTAGGAAGCAACACTGATTGACAATCAATTTCACATGCTGTTGTGCAAATGGAATAGACAACAGGTGGGAATTATAGGCAATTAGCAAGACACCTCCAATAAAGGAGTTGTTCTGCAGGTGGTGACCACAGACCATTTCTCAGCTCCTATGCTTTCTGGCTGATGTTTTGGTCACTTTTGAAAGATGGCGGTGCTTTCACTCTAGTGGTAGCATGAGACGGAGTCTACAACCCACACAAGTGGCTCAGGTAGTGCAGCTCATCCAGAATGGTACATCAATGCGAGCTGTGGCAAGAAGGTTTGCTGTGTCTGTCAGCGTAGTGTCCAGAGCATGGAGGCGCTACCAGGAGACAGGCCAGTACATCAGGAGACGTGGAGGAGGCCGTAGGAGGGCAACAACATAGCAGCAGGACCGCTGCCTCCGCCTTTGTGCAAGGAGGAACAGGAGGAGCACTGCCAGAGCCCTGCAAAATGACCTCCAGCAAGCCACAAATGTGCATGTGTCTACTCAAACGATCAGAAACAGACTCCATGAGGGTGGTATGAGGGCCCGACGTCCACAAGTGGGGGTTGTGCTTACAGCCCAACACCGTGCAGGACGTTTGGCATTTGCCAGAGAACACCAAGATTGGCAAATTCGCCACTGGCGCCCTGTGCTCTTCACAGATGAAAGCAGGTTCTCACTGAGCACATGTGACAGACGTGACAGAGTCTGGAGAGGCCAAGGAGAACGTTCTGCCTGCAACATCCTCCAGCATGACCGGTTTTGGCACAGCCCTCCATGTGCTCGCCAGAGGTAGCCTGACTACCATTAGGTACCGAGATGAGATCCTCAGACCCCTTGTGAGACCATATGCTGGTGCGGTTGGCCCTGGGTTCCTCCTAATGCAAGACAATGCTAGACCTCATGTGGCTGGAGTGTGTCAGCAGTTCCTGCAAGACAAAGGCATTGATGCTATGGACTGGCCCGCCCGTTCCCCAGACCTGAATCCAATTGAGCATATCTGAGACATCATGTCTCGCTCCATCCACCAACGCCACGTTGCACCACAGACTGTCCAGGAGTTGGCGGATGCTTTAGTCCAGGTCTGGGAGGAGATCCCTCAGGAGACCATCTGCCACCTCATCAGGAGCATGGGCAGGCGTTGTAGGGAGGTTATACAGGCACGTGGAGGCCACACACACTACTGAGCCTCATTTTGACTTGTTTTAAGGACATTACATCAAAGTTGGATCAGCCTGTAGTGTGTTTTTCCACTTTAATTTTGAGTGTGACTCCAAATCCAGACCTCCATGGGTTAATAAATTTGATTTCCATTGATAATTTTTGTGTGATTTTGTTGTCAGCACATTCAACTATGTAAATAACAAAGTAGTTATTAAGAATATTTCATTCATTCAGATCTAGGATGTGTTATTTTAGCGTTCCCTGTATTTTTTTGAGCAGTGTGTATATATATATATATATATATATATATATATATATACACAAATGATCCTCTGCACTCCGTTACCAAAAAAATGGTGCAGCCTGCCAGGTGCCCTCCACAGCCAAACAGCAATATAGAAATGTAATTGGCGGCACTCCTGGGACTAATTCCAGTGAATAAACGAGACCACCCCGTCTATTCCAGCTTAACGTTTCGGTCTTTATTGACCGTCTTCAGAAGCAACAATATATATACATACATACACAATGCAGAAGACCCGGCACTCCACGAGGTAGGTACAGCTGGGTTTGGTTCCCTTACAAGTAGAAAGTACAACAGCGCAGACGTACGGCACTCAAAACCACTTGGCAAGAAAATGAGAGAAGCACGTTTGCTTTACAACGTTTCAAACTCTATTTGAGTTTTTCATGATTACCTGATGAAAAACTCAAATAGAGTTTGAAACGTTGTAAAGCAAACGTGCTTCTGTCATTTCCTTGCCAAGTGGTTTTGAGTGCCGTACGTCTGCGCTGTTTTATATATATATATATATATATTTCTTAGAAAGACAGAATAATTTGGAACTCACATAATAACAATGTACTTGCTCCATTGCCATCCTCACAAATGGCATAAAGTGGACCCCACGGGGAGACAGGAGGCACTCAGCGAATTTGTACTTATGAAGTCTCCTAGTGCCTTCTGTCTCGGAGAGAGAGGGAGAGAGAGAGAGAGAGAGAAATGTCTGGCACTCCAATTAAAATATATGGCTGAACCCTGTGCCCTCACAGAAAGAGGCACATAGGGGGTAATTCAGAGTTGATCGCAGCAGCATATTTGTTAGCAGTTGGGCAAAACCATGTGCACTACAGGTGGGCCAGATATAACACTTGCAGAGAGAGTTAGATTTGGGTTGGTTATTTTGTTTCTGTGCAGGGTAAATACTAGCTGCTTTATTTTTACACTGCAATTTAGATTTCAGTTTGAACACACACCACCCAAATCTAATTCTCTCTGCACATATTATATCTGCCCCCCTGCAGTGCACATGGTTTTGCCCAACTGCTAACAAATTTGCTGCTGCGATCAACTCTGAATTAGGCCCATAATGTGCACTAGCAGGTGTGGCACTCAAGGCTGTAGTGGAGAAAATAAACTCACAAAACCACCATGGTTTTTCAACATTTCAATCTTAATGCAGATGTTCTTCCACTGAGGCAGGGATGTGCTGCTGTCAGTGAGGCAGGGATGTGCTGCTGTCGGTGAGGCAGGGATGGTCTTCTACCAGTGAGGCAGGGATGAGCTGCTGTCAGTGAGACTGCGATGTGCTGCTGTCAGTGAGACTGCGATGTGCTGCTGTCAGTGAGGCAGGGATTGGCTGCTGTCAGTGAGGCAGGGATGCGCTGCTGCCAGTGAGGCAGGGATGCACTGCTGCCAGTGAGGCAGTGATGCGCTGTTGCCAGTGAGGCAGGGATGGGCTGTCTTTCTGTGAATAGTGTCTGTGACTGATGCTGTTGTCTACAGTTGGATATGTTTACAGATGGTTATGTGACAATTGAAAGTAATTCAGGTGTGCAGTTATGTTAAGAAATTTATTTATTTATATATTTTTTCTTATTCTTATTATTACCCTTTATTTATATGGCGCCTAACAAAGTACATAAAGAAAAGAACATCCCCATCTCAATTACTGTGAGGAAAACACAAGGCAATTTGTTTGCACCAGGCTGCGGGCACGGAAATGCACAAAAAGAGCACATCTGACAAAACCTTCATGGCTTCCAAATGTCAATTGTTTTCCTCGCCTAGCCTTTTTGGCTTGTAATCTATTTAACTAGCTATCTAAATGTGGGAGATTTTCAAGATTTACTAATATGATCTTTTGCACATTTACCTGATCTATACCTATAACAAAGACATTGGTTTGTATTTCAAGGATTTGTTGTGAGGGGAGAGTTTGAAACCAGCTCATTTACAGTACAGGTCAATTTGCCTTTAACCCTTTCATGCATAGAGACCACTACAGTGGACAGCTGTTTTTAAGTCATTATCTCCTATAGAAACTCTCTTTTGACAACACTAGTGCATGGTGTCCTCTTCTTTGGACTTCTACCAAACGTAGAAGGTATGCCACCTAAAGTAGTTGCAGCCTTTAACTCCTACAAAAACAGAAAGGTCAAAATAAAATGGCTAAGAGAATTTCTTCAGCACCGAACACTTCAGAGATTTGTGTCAAATATTTTAGTTCAAAGATAGCAGAGCTGGTAATAACAAAAAAGAAAAAAAATGAAGGAAAGTGAAGTTCAGGGCATAATATAGTAGATGTTTTGATCAAACACTATATTTTTTCATAGATGATGTACAATCATATGTTCACTGCAGTGGATGTCACGCAATATGAGGATCCATACTGCATGCAAGGCTTAGCCTGGCATGCATGCCTAACCTACATATTTTCCTCATATAATAGCCATATATGCCAGTTTTGATAGCTGATAGCCTTCTATGTATCCTTATATGTTATCTTATTTTTTTTAATTGTAAATGATTTCAATGATCAATAGTAGCAGCTGTGGTAGTAGTAGTGGTGGATGCTTTATTAGTATTATTTTTATTTTCTCCGGACATGAAGAGCATTAGCAACAGGGTTAGGTACAGAGTAGTACAGGTTGAGTATCCCATATCCAAATATTCCGAAATACGGAATATTCCGAAATACGGACTTTTTTGAGTGAGAGTGAAATAGTGAAACCTTTGTTTTTTGATGGCTCAATGTACACAAACTTTGTTTAATACACAAAGTTATAAAAATATTGTATTAAATGACCTTCAGGCTGTGTGTATAAGGTGTATATGAAACATAAATGCATTCTGTGCTTAGATTTAGGTCCCATCGCCATGATATCTCATTATGGTATGCAATTATTCCAAAATACGGAAAAATCCGATATCCAAAATACCTCCGGTCCCAAGCATTTTGGATAAGGGATACTCAACCTGTATAACACGCACATGGTGGGAGTGGATCTCATGGATTAGGGTGTGGCAATGGGCCCAAACCTACAGAAAAACAGGAGATGGTACATTTGGGTGTTCTTTCACTTTCTTGATGTGACTTGGCTGCTGTACTGATGTGACATGACTGCTGTAGTGACGTGACATGGCTGCTGTAGTGACGTGACATGGCTGCTGTAGTGATGGGCATTGGCTGCTATAGTGATGTGACATGGCTGCTGTACTGATGTGACATGACTGCTGTAGTGATGTGACATGGCTGCTGTAGTGATGTGACATGGCTGCTGTAGTGATGTGACATGGCTGCTGTACTGATGTGACATGGCTGCTGTAGTGATGTGACATGCCTGCTGTAGTGATGTGACATGGTTGCTGTAGTGATGGGCATTGGCTGCTGTACTGATGTGACATGGCTGCTGTAGTGGTGTGACATGGCTGCTGTAGTATGGGCACTGGCTGCTGTAGTGATGTGACATGGCTGCTGTAGTGATGTGACATGGCTGTTGTACTGATGTGACACGACTGATGTACTGATGTGACACGACTGCTGTAGTGATGTGACATGACTGCTGTAATGATGTGACATGACTGTTGTAGTGATGTGACATGGCTACTGTAGTGATGGGCATTGGCTACTGTAGTGATGTGACATGGCTGCTGTAGTGATGTGACATGGCTGCTGTAGTGACGTGACATGGCTGCTGCAGTGATGTGACATGGCTGCTGTAGTGACGTGACATGGCTGCTGTAGTGATGTGACATGGCTGCTGTAGTGATGGGCATTGGCTGCTATAGTGATGTGATATGGCTGCTGTACTGATGTGACATGACTGCAGTAGTGATGTGACATGGCTGCTGTAGTGATGTGACATGACTGCTGTAGTGATGTGACATGACTGCTGTAGTGATGTGACATGGCTACTGTAGTGATGGGCATTGGCTACTGTAGTGATGTGACATGGCTGCTGTAGTGATGTGACATGGCTGCTGTAGTGACGTGACATGGCTGCTGTAGTGACGTGACATGGCTGCTGTAGTGATGGGCATTGGCTGCTATAGTGATGTGACATGGCTGCTGTACTGATGTGACATGACTGCAGTAGTGATGTGACATGGCTGCTGTAGTGATGTGACATGACTGCTGTAGTGATGTGACATGACTGCTGTAGTGATGTGACATGGCTGCTGTAGTGACGTGACATGGCTGCTGTAGTGATGGGCATTGGCTGCTGTACTGATGTGACATGGCTGCTGTAGTATGGGCACTGGCTGCTGTAGTGATGTGACATGGCTGCTGTAGTGATGTGACATGGCTGCTGTACTGATGTGACACGACTGATGTACTGATGTGACACGACTGCTGTAGTGATGTGACATGACTGCTGTAATGATGTGACATGACTGTTGTAGTGATGTGACATGGCTACTGTAGTGATGGGCATTGGCTACTGTAGTGATGTGACATGGCTGCTGTAGTGATGTGACATGGCTGCTGTAGTGACGTGACATGGCTGCTGCAGTGATGTGACATGGCTGCTGCAGTGACATGGCTGCTGTAGTGATGTGACATGGCTGCTGTAGTGATGGGCATTGGCTGCTATAGTGATGTGATATAGCTGCTGTACTGATGTGACATAACTGCAGTAGTGATGTGACATGGCTGCTGTAGTGATGTGACATGACTGCTGTAGTGATGTGACATGACTGTTGTAGTGATGTGACATGGCTACTGTAGTGAAGGGCATTGGCTACTGTAGTGATGTGACATGGCTGCTGTAGTGATGTGACATGGCTGCTGTAGTGACGTGACATGGCTGCTGTAGTGACGTGACATGGCTGCTGTAGTGATGGGCATTGGCTGCTATAGTGATGTGACATGGCTGCTGTACTGATGTGACATGACTGCAGTAGTGATGTGACATGGCTGCTGTAGTGATGTGACATGACTGCTGTAGTGATGTGACATGACTGCTGTAGTGATGTGACATGGCTGCTGTAGTGACGTGACATGGCTGCTGTAGTGATGGGCATTGGCTGCTATAGTCATGTGACATGGCTGCTGTACTGATGGGACATGACTGCAGTAGTGATGTGACATGGCTGCTGTACGGATGTGACATGACTGCTGTACTGATGTGACATGACTGCTGTAGTGATGTGACATGACTGCTGTAGTGATGTGACATGGCTGCTGTTGTGATGTGACGGCTGCTGTAGTGACATGACTGCTGTAGTGATGTGACATGACTGCTGTAGTGATGTGACATGGCTGCTGTTGTGATGTGACATGGCTGCTGTAGTGATATGACATGGCTGCTGTAGTGATGTGACCTGACTGCTGTAATGATGTGACATGACTGTTGTAGTGATGTGACATGGCTACTGTAGTGATGGGCATTGGCTACTGTAGTGATGTGACATGGCTGCTGTAGTGATGTGACATGGCTGCTGTAGTGACGTGACATGGCTGCTGTAGTGATGTGACATGGCTACTGTAGTGATGGGCATTGGCTGCTATAGTGATGTGATATGGCTGCTGTACTGATGTGACATGCCTGCAGTAGTGATGTGACATGGCTGCTGTAGTGATGTAACATGACTGCAGTAGTGATGTGACATGACTGTTGTAGTGATGGGCATTGGCTGCTGTAGTGATGTGACATGGCTGCTGACTGATGTGACATGACTGCTGTACTGATGTGACATGGCTGCTGTACTGATGTGACATGACTGCTGTAGTGATGTGACATGGCTGCTGTAGTGATGTGACATGGCTGCTGTTGTGATGTGACATGGCTGCTGTAGTGATGTGACATGACTGTTGTAGTGATGTGACATGGCTGCTGTAGTGATGGGCATTGGCTGCTGTAGTGATGTGACATGGCTGCTGACTGATGTGACATGACTGCTGTACTGATGTGACATGGCTGCTGTACTGATGTGACATGACTGCTGTAGTGATGTGACATGGCTGCTGTAGTGATGTGACATGGCTGTTGTAGTGATGTGACATGGCTGCTGTAGTGATGTGACATGGCTGCTGTACTGATGTGACATGACTGCTGTACTGATGTTACATGACTGCTGTAGTGATGTGACATGGCTGCTGTTGTGATGTGACATGGCTGCTGTAGTGACATGACTGCTGTAGGTATGTGACATGACTGCTGTACTGATGTGACATGACTGCTGTAGTGATGTGACATGGCTGCTGTTGTGATGTGACATGGCTGCTGTAGTGACATGACTGCTGTAGGGATGTGACATGACTGCTGTGGTGATGTGACATGGCTGCTGTTGTGATGTGACATGGCTGATGTAGTGATGTGACATGGCTGCTGTAGTGATGTGACATGGCTGCTGAAGTGAATGTCTGGAACCAATAATGAGAATCAGTTGTAATTCAAAACATCCATTGCTCAAGGATTGATCAATGCTGGCTCTATGGAGAAATGTCAGAGGAAGACCAAGTGAGACACCACCTCCGCTAAAGAGCAGGGCCATGTCAGATGCCCCCGTGAAATCAGGATAAGTGTGGGATATCAAGCCAAAGCTTACAGATACAACACATGCTAACAGGTGCCACGATGCAGCTTGGGGACGTAAAACCAAGTACATCTGCATGCAGTGTCTTGATCATTTGTGTCCAAGGTGCTTCTCCAACTCATACGAAGCATTAAAATCAGTCAAATTCAGTTTGTGAAAAGGGCTGGCTTTCTAGCTATGAAGCAAACTCAGAAGTTCTAAATACTGAGGACATTTTAGTTTCTGGATGAATATATCCATAAATAGGCTTAAAAAAATATTGTTTTCAACTTAGATGGTTTTTTTGTTTTTACGGAGAAAAAAATACAGTAAGCAACATGATAAGAAATAATTGGAAGCATACCAGACATTTGTTTTTTTTCATGTTATCATAGACTTACCATACAGTGGGAATAGAACCTATGGCATGGCTGGGATCCCGGCTTTGGGATGCTGACCGCCGGGATCCCGGACGCCGGTAACACAACACCAACCCTGGTAGACAACCTCCATGGCTGAAGGTTATTAATAGCTCTTTAATACAATGTATCTTGTATTTTAGATTTAGTGGTTTATTAGTTAACTATACAAAATCTGCATATTAGTTAACTATACAAAATCTGCAAATATGCAGATTTTGTATAGTTACATCTATGCTATCGAATAGAGTTGTGCTAGGTGAACTATGAATTGAAATTCTGCTGCTTCTGGTTAATATATAAATATGTGTTGCACAGTATGTTTAATAAACAGTTCCACATGAAATGTCTCTGTTTTAAACAAAAGAGGCAGCACAAATACAGATGACTTTCACTCTAACAGAAACTGTGTATATGAATAGAAATGATGAAGGTCGTTAATTAGAATAACACCTACTTTATATTGCCATCTTTCGTTACCACACAAGGTATAACCAGTGCAACAAAGTGCGTAATGTATTTATTTCCATTATAATACCTCATTATAAAGCCACAATCTTCCTATTGGGTAGTGTACGTGTGGATCCTTTAAGAAACTCTGATGTCACTGGAGGTAAAGGAGTCTATTTACTAAGCATTGGGTGGAGATAAAGTGGACGGAGATAAAGTACCAGCCAATCAGTTCCTAACTGCCATGTGTTTGAAAAATGACAGTTAGGAGCTGGTTGACTGGGATGTTATCGCCATCCACTTTATTTCCGCCCAAGGCTTAGTAAATAGACCCTAAAGTCACTGGGTGTAGTCTGACCATGGATTAATCATAACATAAATAACTGTGCCAAATGTGAATCACACCTCAATCAACATGGGGGCCCATTCCAAGAGGTCCTGTGTTGGTCAACTTGAGGTTTATTGCCATTACCATAAGAGATCAAAAAAGGTGTGGCAACTAGATAGGATTGTGAACCACAGTTGACTTCTCTGTTTATATGTTGCTTTAAGGAAACTAGAAGAGTTGTCTATTTTGCATTTGACACTACGAGCTAAATGTAATAGCCTGTGAGAAGCAGGAAGTGCGGGATTTAAAGCAACCGAAAACTTCAAAAAAAGTCTGACAACTTTAAAAAAAGAGTCGGATTGGCATTGTCGGGAATGGGACAAACCTGTCGGGTTTGGCCGGGCATTGAAAGGATCCAACATGAATTGAATACACCCCTAAGGCCACATTAATTTGAGAAAATTCTACAAAGACAGAAGAGAGTGGTAAATAGTCATGTGCCTGGTGATAAAATAGCTGCATTCAAAGAGGAATTGTGGGCCTGCAATTTCGGGGTTCATAAATAATTTATAGTGCCCTTATCCAAACAGGTTGGCTTTCTCCTTTTATAGAACAATTTTTGAGAATGTACCTGTATATAAAGCTAACACACACACACACACACACACACACACACACACACACACACACACACACACACACACACACACACACACACACACACACATTTATCTACACACACACATTTATCTATCTATCTGTCTATCTATCTATCTATCTGTCTATCTATCTATCTATCTATCTATCTATCTATCTATCTATCTATCTATCTATCTATCTATCTATCTATCTATCTATCTATCTATCTATTATCTGATACAGTACCAATATACCTTATTTGGCTATCAGGATATAAACATAAATGGAAAAGATAATGCTATGCAAGATAAATATACAATTAACAATGCTCTTGTAAAATACTAAACAGAGCTAGAATAGGATTAGTTCCTGAAATACAGTGACACACTTTACAGTCATGCATGTTATACTGCAATTCATTACAGCTGGCTATATACTTACTGTACTTGTGCTGACCGTGATCCAAAGAATACCCAAACACACAGTGCAGGGAGAGCAATAAAAGAGTAAGAAAGTAACTTAAAATCCAAACTTTGCACTGTGATCGCTGTTACACTTCTCTTTCTCATGGAAGAAAAGCAAAATATGCACCATGCCCTCACACACGCAGAAAGGTTTTTTTTTTTAAATGCTAGCCCTTATTAGGAAATCTTTTTTGAAGATGAGTAAGTAGAATTGAACGGTGTCTGTAATCTATTAATGGCAGGGAATTCTTCAGCCGCACATAAACATAAAAGAACATTTGCTTACGATCGTTCTCTTACTGAGGAGTGACGAGTACAATGCCGAAGTACAAATACCAAATATTAAATGCTTGAAAGCATGAACGCAGCATTAGAAAAAAAACAAAACAACTGATCAGTGTTCGTAGATAAAAAAAAATAGTAAATGTAAAAATAAAGGGCCAGATGCCATTTTAGTTGGTCAGAGGAGTGAGTTTCCGGCCGAACTATGACTTTTTATTTAAAGCGGCAATCATATATAACTCATAATTTTGCCTTGTAAACAACAATTGCCGCTTAAAAAAACAAAAAAACATGTCCGAGTTCGTCTGGCAACCCGCACCACCTGACAACTTGGACGGCATAACATCCAGCCCAACATTTTAAGAATAAAACACTACATAGTTATATTAAAATTGAATTAAAAAGAAAAACAGTTTTAAATACAGTACATAAAAGGAATACTTTATATTAATGCATGCAAAATTAAAAAAAGAGGATGGCTAAGGATGTTACATGTGGCAGTAATTAGCAGGTCCAGGGAGGTGTCAAATGAGGACACTCCTTTGATCCTAATGATTTTGCAAGTAAATAGAGCAGGCAGCTCTTTATACTAGAGAACTACTATATGCCAGTTTACAAGCTTTAACTTGTACTTACAAAGGGTGTAGTATGGTATGCTGGCGGCCAGCATACCGGCGCCGGGATTCCGACCGCCGGCATAACGGCAGCTGGGCGAGTGCAAAATGAGACCCTTGCGGGCTCGCTGCTCTCGACACACTGCGGGCACGGTGGCGTTTATTCTCCCTCCACGGGGTTCTGGACCCCCAAGAGGGAGAATAGTTGTTGGTATGCCGGGTGTCGGGATTCTGGTGCCGGTATACTGAGCGCCGGGATCCCAACACCAGGCATACTGAATACCACCCCTTACAAATGCTATCAAAATAAAACATTTTTATTTTTTTTCAATGGATAAGGGACCATACACAACTCCCTTACCCAACTTTTCCATTTCTGGGATGTTGCCTTGGGAATAGAAAACCATCTGGGTGGCATAGTGTACCGTGTTTCAAACCAGGATTGTTGGGAAGTGTGTTTAAGTCAGTTCTGCAAATAATTTGACACAAAAATGTGAACAAAAAATTGGCTACTGAACATTGAGTTGTAATAGACAATGGCCCAAATGTATTAAGCCTTAAAAAGTGAGTGATGTATAAAGAGTGATAAATAACCAGCCAATCAGCTTCCTATAGCGGCATACAAACTAAACGATTTAAGTGGACGATATGCACGATAAGACAAAGATATTCTCATGCATATCGTCAAGTACTGTATGTATCAGTGGCGTGCGGTAAGCAGCAAGGTTGCACAGTGTAAGCCACTGCTGCCAGGTGTGTGTGTGTGTGTGTGGGGGGGGGGAGGTAGGGTAGGGGGGGGCAGGGGTCACAGTGCAAGCCACAGCCTGTTCATGCCGGGACTAAAGGAGATGCATTTGACTGCTGCTAGGTCCTAGTGCCTGCCGCCTGCTGCGGCGATGGCTTCCCTTTCATATGGAGGCAGTGCAAAGAGGGAGAACTGTGGCACCAAGTACCCGCTGGCCTTCCGATGGGTCCTAGTGCCCAGTTGCAGCGCTGTAGGGAGGACTGGGGCACCTCTAAGCTGGCCTAGTTACGATATATGGTGTGTGTGTGTGTGTGTGTGTGTGTGTGTGTGTGCGTGTGTGTGTGTGTGGGGGGGGGGGATGATGATTTGAGTAGTGGGTAGAAGGTGGCTGTAAAACATGATAGGGGTAGTGGTGGTGGAGAGCAGGGGCAGGATGGAAGTAATGGGGCAGAAGGCAGGATGAGTTAAGTATTAAGGAGCAAGGTGCAGGATGGGTGTGGTAGTAGACATTAGGGGTCAGGATGGGAGTAGTGGTGGACAGCGGGGGTCAGGATGGGAGTAGTGGTGGACAGCAGGGGTCAGGATGGGAGTAGTGGTGGACAGCAGGGGTCAGGATGGGAGTAGTGGTGGACTGCCGGAGTCACGATGGGAGTAGTGGTGGACTGCTGGAGTCAGGATGGGAGTAGTGGTGGACAGCAGGGGTCAGGATGGGAGTAGTGGTGGACTGCCGGAGTCAGGATGGGAGTAGTGGTAGACAGCAGGGGTCAGGATGGGAGTAGTGGTGGACAGCAGGGGTCAGGATGGGAGCAGTGGTGGACAGCAGGGGTCAGGATGGGAGTAGTGGTGGACTGCCGGAGTCAGGATGGGAGTAGTGGTGTACAGTAGGGGTCAGGATGGGAGCAGTGGTGGGCTGCAGGGGACAGGATGGAGTGGAAGAGACTTACCCTGAATGCTGCAGTCTGTCATCCCACTCGTGCCTATGCTGCTGGGGGTCACCTCCTGTCTGCTGCTGCCGGGTCCCGAACGCTCTGCCTTCCTCCTTGGACAGCACGGACGCTGACTGCAGCCATACACAACAGAGGAAGACGCCGACCGGGTAAGTAAGCTCCGGCGTCCCCCTCCTCCTGCTCCCATTCACCCTGCAGCAGCCACAGGGGATGGGTCATTCTGAAGACAGGCAGCAGGCAGCGGAGGCTGAGGGCCGGCGCGGCGCGACGGACTACTGGATTTTTTTTTTAAAGAAAGACCCAGAAATTCCCGGGGGGGCTCCCTCCCTGTACAGCACTGACAGTGACTGGATACAGTCACTGTCAGTGCTGAATATGTTGCCCAATCACATCTGCCTTCTTTAATGACAGGGGCGTGCTTTCATATGGGCTGAAAGCACGTCCCTGCACTGAGGCACTTGTATGGGTGCCGTTTACACAGTTTTTTCAATGGGCTTTTACAGCCCTCTGCTTGGTCCCGCCCCCTACCCGCCCCCTGCTTTCGGACACTTACTATTGGCAGCGGGAGGCACCGCTCTTGGTGCCTACGAAATAAATTTAAACACCTATTTACACTGAAAATGATTACCATAATATAAGAAAGATAGTTATGACACAGAATATGTGTCATAAGTGTCTTCTTTGTATTATTATGATCATTAATGACAGGGGAATGACAGGGGAGGCACTGCCTCCCATGCCTCCCCTGACTGCACGTCCCTGGTATGTATGCACGATAACAATGCGCTCTCCCAGTCTGATGCAGTCAGATCCAACCAAACCTGAATCAGGCACATGGTTTGATCCAGATATAAAGAAAGAAACATAGAATTTGATGGCAGATAAGAACCACTTGGCCATCTAGTCTGCACCTTTTTATCATTTAGGAATCTCAACTCATTTTGAACCTTAGTTCTTTGTATGGCTATTCATCTGACTATCCCAAACATGTTCAAATTGCTCTAATGTCTTAGCCGCTACCACTTCTGATAGGTCGGGACACTTGCAGGGGTGCATTGGGGATTGATGCTTTAGAGGCAATTTAAATGATTTAATGTAATAGGTAAAACCAGTGTTGGTGGCTGCCAATCATAAAATATGTGGACAAACAGAAACAAATCCTGTCCCTCACCATAAAACTGAGCCTAAGGATGATATATAAACAGGGCCGGCTCTACCATTAGGCAGCTTTTGGCAGCTGCCTAGGGGTGAAAGACCCTGGAGGGCGCCATTGAATTCATCTAGAAAAAAACTGAAGGATGACTCTGCATGCTGCTGTAGGTCTAATTAGGTGCAGAATTAGGCTGTACCACATAATGCTTCAGCGCTTTCTCCGTGCCGACACGTGTAACATCAAGTTATGTTAAAGCACATAGGAGGTAACCCACGGCTGCTCCTCATATTCCTGATGCATCTCTTCCAGGCCCCTGGATCCTGCCTCTCAAGCAGCACCTGACTACATGTCTGCACCTAGCAACATTGCTGTAATGCTGCTGCCGTCTGTAAGAGAAACCATGCCAAATATGAAAGAAAACAAGGATGCAACTTTTAGGTAAGTAACCTAGGGGATTTCTGTGGGATTACAGACAGTACAGACAGGGCCGGCAACATAAATCTTGGGGCCCGGTACACCAATATCTCTGGGGCCCATGCAACCCCCTCTGCCCCCCCCCCCCCCCTTTCAAAGCAGAGGGTGGCTTTAAAAAAAAATGGATTTTAATTACCTACCGGTAAATCCTTTTCTCGTAGTCCGTAGAGGATGCTGGAGTCCACATTAGTACCATGGAGTATAGACGGGTCCACTAGGAGCCAGTGGCACTTTAAGAGTTTAACAGTGTGGGCTGGCTCCTCTCTCTATGCCCCTCCTACCAGACTTAGTCTAGAAACGATGCCCGAGGAGACAGACAACTTAGAGAGAAGGATTTTACACAGATAGTGGCGAGATTCACACAAGCTCACACAAATGAGGCAAACCAAGCTAACTAGCTTCAAAACTCAGCAACAGCTGAATATCATTACTGAACCAAGTAATATCGCAGTACTTAACTAAGAACAAAGCAGTACTGAATCAAGTAACCACCGCAGGATAACGAAGTGCTGGGCAGGCGCCAAGCATCCTCTACAGATTACGAGAAAAGGATTTACCGGTAGGTAACCAAAATCCTATTTTTTCTTATGTCCTTGAGGATGCTGGGGTCCACATTAGTACCATGGGGATGTACCAAAGCTCCCAGAATGGGAGGGAGAGAGCGGAGGCTCCTGCAGAACTGATTGACTGAACTTCAGATCATCAGAGGCCAAAGTATCGAACTTGTAGAACTTTGCAAACGTGTTCAACCCAGACCAAGTTGCAGCTCGGCAAAGTTGTAACGCCGAGACACCCCGGACAGCAGCCCAGGAAGACCCCACCTTATGAGTAGAGTGGGCCTTGACAGACGTAGGACATGGCAAGCCTGCCGTAGAATACGCATGCTGGATAGTGAACCTGATCCAGCGAGAGATCGTCTGCTTAGAAGCAGGATACCCAAGTTTCTTGGGATCATACAGGACAAACAGAGTCCGATTTTCTGTGATGAGCAGTACTCTTCACATAGATTTTCAGAGCCCTTACAACAGCCAAGGACTTTGACGGAATTGAGGAGTCAGTAGCAACTGGCACCACAATAGGTTGGTTGATATGAAAAGCCGACACAACCTTCGTAAGGAACTGCCTGACGTGTTCGGAGCTCAGCTCTATCTTTATGGAAGATCAAATAGGGGCTTTTACAAGACAAAGCCCCCAACTCCGACACACACCGAGCAGAAGCTAAGGCCAACAAAGTGACAACCTTCCACGTGAGAAAGTTGACTTCAACCTCCTGTAGAGACTCGAACCATTTCGATTAGAGGAGTTGTAACACCACGTTAAGATCCCAGGGTACCGTAGGCGGCACAAAGGGAAGCTGGATGTGTATAACCCCTTTCAAAAAAGTCTGAACCTCAGGGAAGGAAGCCATCTGTTTCTGTAAGAAAATGGATAAGGCCGAAATCTGGACCTTTACGGATCCCAACCTCAGGCCCATATCCACACCTGCTACTTCTTGGATTCACACCAAGATACATAATTTTTCCAAATGCGATGGTAATGTTTAGAAGTTACTCCTTTCCTAGCCTGTATCAGGGTAGGAATAACCTTGTTCGGAATGCCTATCCGAGCTAATATCTGGCGTTCAACCTCCATGCCATCAAACGTAGCCGCTGTAAGTCTTGATAAGGGAACGGCCCCTGTTGTAACAGGCCCTCCCAAAGAGTAAGTGGCCTCGGATCTTCCAGCAGTAGCCCCAGAAGATCTGCATACCAAGCCCTTCTTGACCAGTCCGGAGCAATGAGGATTGCCTGAACTCTTGTTCTCCTTATGAGCTTTAGAATCCTTGGAAAGAGTGGTAGTGGAGGAAACACGTGCACCGACTAGAACACCCACGGAGACACCAGAGCGTCCACCACCACTGCTTGCGGGTCTCTCGACCTGGAACAATACCTCCGAAGCTTCTTGTTGAGTCGGGAGGCCATCATGTCTATCTGAGGAACCCCCCAAAGATGTGTCACTTCTGTAAACACCTCTGGATGGAGGCCCCACTCCCCTGGATGGAGATCGTGTCTGCTGAAGAAGTCCGCTTCCCAGTTGTCCACTCCCGGAATGAAGATTGCTGACAGCGCCAACGCGTGTTTTTCTGCCCAGAGGATGATTCTTGTTACCTCTGACATTGCAGCTCTGCTCTTCGTTCCGCCCTGTCGGTTGATGTAGGCCACCGCCGTTACATTGTCCGGCTGTACTTGAATGGCACGATCTTGCAGAAGATGTGGTGCTTGGAGAAGACCGTTGTACACAGCTCTTTGTTCCAAAATGTTTATTGGAAGACTGGATTCCAGACTTGACCACCTTCCTTGGAAGGTTTCCCCTTGAGTGACTGCGCCCAAACCCTGGAGACTTGCGTCCGTGGTCAGAAGGATCCAGTCCTGAATCCCGAACCTGCGGCCCTCCAGAAGGTGAGACATTTGCAGACACCAGAGGAGTGAAATCCTTGCTTTCGGCGACAGACGTATCCTCAGGTGCATATGTAGATGAGACCCCGACCACTTGTCTAGGAGATCCAGTTGGAAGGATCGAGCATGAAATCTTCCGTACTGTAGAGCCTCGTAGGAGGCAACCATCTTCCCCAGAAGGCAAATGCACTGATGAACAGATACCTGGGCTGGCTTCAGAACATCCCGGACCATTGTTTGAATCACCAACACTTTTTCCTCCGGTAGAAACACCCTCTGCACTTCCGTGTCGAGGATCATCCCCAGGAAAGACAATCTCCTTGTCGGCTCCAAATGTGACTTCAGAAGATTCAGGATCCAATCATGTTCCCTTAGCAGATGAGTCGTGATAGCAATGGACTGCAACAAGGTCTTACTGTCGATGCCTTTATCAGCAGATCGTCCAGATATGGAATTATGTTCACTCCCTGCTTGTGGAGGAGAACCATCATCTCTACCATCACCCTGGTGAACACCCTCGGTGCCGTGGAGAGACCGAATGGCAGTGCCTGAAACTGATAGTGACTGTCTAACAGTGCAAACCTGAGATAAGCCTGGAGCGGCGGGCAAATCGGAATGTGGAGGTACGCATCCTTGATATCCAGGGAAACCAGAAACTCTCCCTACTCTAGACCTGTGATCACCGTTCTCAGGGACACCATTTTGAACTTTAACTCCCTCAGATAAGGGTTTAACGATTTCAAGTTCAAAATCGGTCTGACCGAACCATCCGGTTTCGGTACCACGAAAAAGGTTTGCATAGTAACCCTTGTTTTGCATATGCGGTGGAACTGAACCAATGACTGCTGACCTTTCCAATTTTTGAATAGCTTCCTGTAGGACAGCCCTGTCTATCAGTAAAGCTGGCAAGCCTGATTTGAAGAATCGGTGAGGCAGGAGTTCTTGAAACTCCAGTCTGTACCCCTGGGATACAATATCCTGTACCCAGAGGTCCAGGCCGGACGACACCCAGACGTGGCTGAAACGTCTGAGCCTCGCACCCACCAGACCGTCCTCCAGGCTGTGCGGTCCACCGTCATGCTGAGGATTTTGAGGAATCAGAAGCAGGCTTCTGGTCCTGGGAGCTTGCAGGTGCAGGCTTTTTGGATTTTGCACGCTCACCTCTAAAGAAAGTTTTAGGGGGCTTGGACTTTTTTTGTCTTAGCGGTCCGAAAGGACTGCGATGCAGATGAAGAGTTTCTTAATAGAAGGCGTAGCTGAGGGAAGAAAAGGTGACTTACCTGCGGTTGCTGTGGAAATCCACGCATCCAACGCTTCCCCAAATAGAGCCTGACCTGTGTAGGGTGTTCTCCTGGATATCGCGTCTGCCGACCATTGGCGTAGCCAGAGTTCCCTGCGAGTTGAGACAGACATGGAAGATATCCGTGCATTCAGCGTACCCAGGTCCTTCATGGATTTCACCATGAACCCCACAGAATCCTGTATGTTATGTAAAAACAGTTCAATGTCACTTCTATACATTGTATCTAAATCTTCTAGTAACGTGCCTGACCACTTTACTATAGCTTTTGAGATCCATGCACAGGCAATAGTAGGCCTTAACGCCACCCCTGAAGCAGTGTATACGGATTTGAGTGTAGGGTCAATCTTACGATCAGACGGTTCTTTTAATGCGGTAAATCCAGGGACAGGTAAAACCACCTTTTTTGACAGTCTAGAGAAAGATGCGTCAACTATGGGTGGGTTTTCCCATATTTTTCTATCCTCCTCAGGGAAGGGAAAAGCAACCAGGATTTTTCAAATAAAGCATTTAATTCTTTAGACGCAGGAAAGATTAGCGAGGCTTTCTTATTGTCTGTGAAGTAAGCCTCCTCAACCTGCTCAGGTGGTGTGTCAGTAATGTTTAACACATCTCTAATGGCCTCAATCGTGAGCTGCACCCCCTTAGCCAGGGATGACGCCCCCCTCAGCACATTCCCCTCACCGTCTGCCGTGTCAGAGTCGGTATCCGTGTCATTTCGCATAATCTGGGCAAGTGCACGTTTCTTTGGGAATATGCTAGGGGATTGAGAAGGAATAGGAACAGAACCTGACCAAACAGCCATAGAATTCTTTAAAACCTGAGTTTCCGTCTCAGTATGAGCTACCCTAGTAGAGATCTGAGAGATCATTCCCTTAATAGAAGTCAGCCATTCTGGCTCTTTAATAGGAATCTGAGGCAATACATTACATTCCTGGGTACATGAAATGGATTCCTCTGGGGAAGAAATATTCTCTGCAGCATAAGACACAGAGTCCCTGGACATGGCTATGTGAGAGAGCATACACCCACACACACAGGAAACGTCAGACACAGTTTTTTCCCCAAGAACTTTCAGAGAAACACAAAGCTTGGAGCCAGCACACACAAAGCGCTTAATTAGGTAGATATAACAAAATACCTGGCGCTGACTGTGTACCCTTAATAGACTACACAGAAATTTACAGCCTCCCCCCCCCCTTCGACAACCCCTTGGTACCGCACAGGATAGCTGGAGTCGTGTGGAGGGACAGCACTCCCTGTCAGCGTCTCTGCAGGGAGAAAATGGCGCTGAACACTGCTGGGTTCGCTCTGAGGAGAAGCTCCGCCCCCTGGAAATGGTGCCTCTTCCTGCACTTTCAAAAGATTATACTGGCCTGTGGATTTTACTAACAGCATCACCGAGGTCCCTGGTAGCCTTGAGTGACCAGTGTAGGGTATCTGCGCTGGCTCAGGGCGCCACCTCATCGCACCGCACTGTGTACCGCTGAGCTCTACGGAGCACATTTAGTACTGCGCTCCTACCCTGTTGCCGCCATTCACACTGGCTCCCCCACCTGTCAGGGGCGCCGGTGACTCACTCGCCACTGGAATCTTCTGGCTGTTAGGGGGTGGCGGCATGCTGCGGGAGTGTGCGGTCACCTCAGGTGGCTAACGATCATCACCCTCAGGAGCTCAGTGTCCTGTCAGCGGAGATAGCGGCCATTAACCTCTCAGGGTTTGACACTACTCTCCCCTAAGTCCCTCGAAACAGGGAGGCTGTTGCCAGCAGGCTCCCTGTGCCTAAACTCTAATGAACATAATAAAACTAGAAAAACTTAAAGTACCAGTGGTTCCTAGTGGACCCGTCTATACCCCATGGTACTAATGTGGACCCCAGCATCCTCTATGGCGAAAGAGAAAATTAGTGCATATATATACACACATATATATATACAGTATATATACACACACACACACACACACACACACACACACACACACACACACACACACACACGTGATTGAAAGCTGGACGGGTTCAAGTGATTAAATTGTGTTTTATTTTATTACCATATCAAGTAACTTTGATCCTCTGTGTGAACATACAGGCAAACACACTCACCACAGCCAGGGGCTTGGACCGCGGATGCGGGCTGCTGCTGTGTGGAGCCTCTGACACAGTGTGCCCAGCGAGCAGCAGCTTTCATGCTGGGCTGTGGTTGCCTAGCTCTTCGGCTGAGGTGGAAAAGACATGCAGGGAAGAGCCGGGACCCGGCAGAGCTTCATGCGTGTCACACCCGGCAGAGCGTCATGCAACGGGGACTTTTGTTCAGCCCGGCAATTGTTTTTTGTGGACAGCTAGAGTTAGTGTTCAAAAAGCATTATTAGGCGCTGCTGTCCATTTTTTCTGTCCCTGATCATTGGGGGCCCCCCTGGAGTACAGATGGGTGGTTTACACTTGTAAATAGCATAACAGGGAAAGCACAGGCACTGGGGCACAACACAGGAGTACATATGGAGGAGGGGGGGGGGCAGTAATGAACTTACAGATGGGGGATGGAACACAATAAGGAGCATACAAATATATGTATGTGTGTATATGGGGTGTGGTATGGTATGCCGGCCGGCCGGGCTCCCGGCGGCCAGCATACCGGCGCCGGAAGCCTGACCGCCGACATACCGACAGCGTCGCGAGTGCAAATGAGCCACTTGCGGGCTCGCTGCGCTCGCCATGCTGCGGGCACGGTGGCTATTCTCCCTCCAGGGAGGTCGTGGACCCCCACGAGGAAGAAAAACTGTCAGTATGCCGGCTGTCGGGATTCCGGCGCCGGTATACTGTGCGCCGGGATCCCGACAGTCGGCAACCTGAAGACCACCCTGTATATGTGTACGGGTGTGCCCTCACACATCTTTGCTAAATTTTGCATGTTGTGGCGTTCCTGCGCTGTGTATACATCACGGGACCTCGCACCACCATGTCCCTTTCATTTGCTAATAATCGCGGTGTGTACGTACGCATGCTCCCACGATTACTGATTCCTGTAACTTGGGTAACAGGTGCATAAAGTCCCGCTACCCATTCTTATTTATTTAAACCATGTCCCCTCTTCAGAGCGCAGGAAGCAGGAGCATCCTAGTCTCGCTGCCTGCGATAGCGTGGTGTTGGTTTCTTCTCACATAGCGGGCGTGTAAGTGTGCCCGTCCCCGCGAACGCCACGGTATGCTGCGTTCTTTGACCGGCGATGCAAATACGCAAAATAACACATCTCTATGTCTACACATACAATTAAATATCCCCACCAGCAAATATATGAAATTGGTCTCAGTGTCCTATACAACTCCTAACATGCCAGCTAGTGTGTATACATAGACAGAAAGAATGGTCGTAACTCAAGACTTCGAAAGTAAAAGTATATTGTAAACTAAGGGGTTTATTCAGAGTTGTTATCAAACCAATAAAGTTAGCAATTGGGCAAAACCATGTTGTACTGCAGGTGGGGCAGATGTAACATGTGCAGAGATATTTAGATTTGGATAGGTTATATTGTTTTTGTGCATAGCAAATTCTGGCTGCTTTACTTTTACACTGCAATTTAGATTTCAGTTTGAACACACCCCACCAAAATCTAAATCTCTCTGCACATGTTACATCTGCCCCACCCGCAGTGCAACATGGGTTTGCCCAATTGCTAACTTATTTTCAATTTGCTAACAACTCTGAATAACCCCCTCAGTCACAACATTTTATGACTGTTTACAATATGCTTTTTCACTTTAAAAGTCCTTGAGTGTTGTCCCTTTTCTCTGTATATGTATAATGATGCAATTCATCCCATTTAATATTTATTTACTATAAATGTAATATTTATTTTATACATTTCTGAATTACAAACTGACATTTTTGGCCTAGGGGTGCCATGAAAAAAATTCTGATACTCTAGGATGCCTTGATTAAAAAAAGTTTTGGAACCACTAGCCTTTCTGTGAAGCAATTTTTTCTTAAATTTCTCCTGAACTTGCCTCCCTCCAGTTTCAATGTATGTCCTCGAGTTCTAATGCTTCACATCCTTTCAAGAATATTTTCTTCCTGTACTTTGTAAAACCCTTGGTATAGTTGAAAGTTTCTATCATGTTCCCCCTGGTTCTTCTCTGATACAAACAATACATATTAAGATATTTTATTCTTTCCAGGTATATTTTGTGATTTAGTCCATGCACCATCTTAGTTGCCCTTCTTTGTATGCTCTCTAATGTATTTATATCCTTCTGGAGATATGGTCTCCAGAACTGGACACAGTATTCCAGCCGTACCAATGACCTATAAAGTGGAATTATTACTTATTTTTCCTGCTACTGATTACTCTCCCTATGCAACCAAGCATCTGACTTGGCTTTCTCATTGCCTTGTTGCATTGCTTTCCTGCTTTTAAGTCACTTGAAATAGTGACTCCTACTGTAAATCCCTTTCTTCCTCAGCAGTTTCCATTATGGTACCCCTAATACTACTATAATTAGCCTTTGAATTTTTGAGACCCAAGTACATGATTTTGCATTTTTTTAGCATTAAACTGAAGTTGCCACATTCTTGACCATTTCTCAAGTCAACCAAGATCATCATTCCTTTGTTTTACCTTCCCGAGGTGTCTACTCTGCTACATATCTTTGTGTCATCTCCAAAAAGGCATACTTTCCCTTTAATGCCATTTGCAATGTCACCAACAAAGATATTAAAGAGCACTGGTCCAAGTACAGATCTCTGGGGTACTCCACTGGTAACATTTCAATCCATAGAATGCACTCCATTTACTACAATGTTTTGTTTCCTATCATGCGACCAGGTTCTTCTCCATTTAACTGTTTTATAATCCAATCCCGCGCATTCTTAGCATTCTGTGATGTGGGATAGTGTCAAATGCCTTACTAAAGTCTAGATATGCTACATCTACAGCCCCTCTTGATCTACTATTTTAGTCATGGAGTCAAAAAAGTCAATAAGATTTGTTTGGCATGATCTCCCACCAGTAATTCCATGCTTTCTTGGCTCCTGTAAGAAGTTTAAGAGATTCTACAACTTTGTCTTTTAATAGTGTTTCCATTACTTTCCCTACTACTGGTGTGAGGCTCACTGATCTGTAGTTATTTGCTTCTTCCTTGCTTCCCCCTGTATCTATTGACTTGTTGAATAAGTCTGTTAATGATGCTACCAGCACATCTTTTTAGTTTTTTTTAGTATCCTTGGATGTATCCCGTCTGGCCCCAGTGATTTATGCACTTTCAGTTTTGAGAATTAAACTAGGATGCGGTCACAGCAAATGAGGTGCAAATACACCTAGATGTGGCCAGGATGTTAGCTAGAACATTGGTGTTTGTTATACTGTAGATGAATGTGTTTTTCATCACTCTCCTCATGACCACATTATAGACTGTGATTCCACTTATAATCTGCCCATATTTGTGAATAAATTGATTGTCTTTTGCATTTTGAATGATCCATTGTGGTGTGAACTGTAGCCAATTGTCTTCTCTTTGTTCTTCTTTGATGCCCAATTCTATTTGTGATTATTCAAATGTAATGCCAATTAACTAATCATCATCTTCAATCCAAAATTCATTGCGGCTTAATAAAAAGACATCCTTTTGGAATTGCAGACTCACTCCTGTTTCATACTAGTCTATTCTACATCTCTGAGCATGGAACTATAGGACATTGTACGGGGAGAAACATTTCAGGGTAAAGGTCCATCACATAGCAACCCAACACCTGTGATACCTCTCTCAACCACTTAAGGGCCCCATACACTACAACAATATGTCTGAGGCTGAAGTCGGAGGCGATTTCCCTTGAACTCTCCCAGGAGCTTCCCGGGAGTGGTTCCATACGATTTGGTACATTTTGCATGCAATATATCTTATGCGATCCCAGCCATGCCTGCGGGAACTGACATATTAAGACATACCCCGCCAACACAGGGGTTACACTGGTGCCATGTTGCTGCTGTCAATTTGGGATGTTTTTAAATGGAAGTGACAGTCAGGCGTGTAACCAGAACATTGTGGCTTGTAGGAGCCACCTGTTTTCATAGCGTTTGTTTACAGATGTGTCCTAGTTAATTTTATGCCTCACTTTATGCCCCCTAGTTCATTCTACCACACAGTGCCCCCAGTTCATATTATGCCACACTGCAGTGCTCCTAGTAAACATTATGCCACAGTGCCCACAGTTTATATTTTTCCATTCTAGTGCATCCATTTCATTCTGTGCAACATTAGAGCTAATTGCTCATATTAGTAAGGGCCTTCAAGGCTGAGAATATTGCAATTTACCTTGAGTGTAAAGACAGGTGAAGAAAAGGACCAACTAGCTACTTGAGAGGGATACTAAATGCAGGAAATTCCACTTTGAGTAGAAATCTTCTAAATTTCAGCACAATGGGCCTAATTCAGATAGTCGCCGCCCATAGAGTGAAAACCCGCCCCGTGCAAGTGTGCAAATGCATACGTACGCCATGCTAAAACTTCCCCAGACAGCGGACAGCTGCAAATCCGTTCACAACTCACTCACCATCTAATGATTTTTCCAGTCTGTGCAGTTTGTGCGTAGCCCAGGACTTACTCTTACAGTGTGATGGAATCAGGTTGTTCGGGGCCAGAGCTAACGTCACACACCCTCCCAGATAATGCTTGGGAACGCCTGCTTATTTCCTGACACTCCCAGAAAATGGCCAGTTACCACCCCCAAATGTCCGCTTCCTGTCAATCGCCTTGTGTACGCCTAGCGTTCAAAATTTTTGCACCATTCTGTCAGTGTTTGGTGTTGCGCCTGCGCATTGTGGTGTATACACATGCGCAGTCGTTCAATAATCGCACACTGTGCGATTTCGCACAACAGCGGTCAGGTCTGAATCGGGCCCAATGTCCCTTTCTGGGATAGTTCTAATCTTGTAGCTCAATCGTGCTCACGTGCATAAACCTGGGATTTTGATGCATGTCTGAAAGGGGTAATACATGAGTCCTGCTCCCACTCAGAATCTGCAGTAAACATGTCTCCTGATTACTGTAGATAACTTACAAGCAATTAATAATTTCAGGTGCTGTGTTTACACATATATCCCAGCTATTTTTGCTTCTGCTACTCATTTCATGGGATTGCTTTTGCTCCATCTAGATGCTTTAAATTGGGGAAAAAGATTAAACAATATAATTTAAAAAGTACTATTATAATGATGAAATGAAAATAGCCTCAGTAAAATGAATTATATGATAATGATACAAAAGGAATTTAAAGTTTCAATTAAGTAAGAAGGTGGTCTACAGCAACAGCAGGCAATAATATGAACATACAGTACTTTATTCATTTCCCAGTAAAAATGCAGTGCTAGAGTAGACCACAGAAATGCAAAGTCGGGGACGCACCTACTGTATTTTTCATCTTCACCTTCAATATTTGTGGTATGCAAATGGATTTTGTCATATGAAATTTGTAATCCCACAATTGCATTATCCATACCCCCCAACATGACCCTCTCCAGGAGGGTCAGGATGCTCTGCTCCCGTACTTGACTCTTAATTTGTAATTGCCGACACCTGTGTTGAACAGGCTAAGTGTAGGGCCACACATAGCGGCCAAGCTTGGCCAGAAGGAGAGTGCACATGGGACCCGCTTGGCCGCTATGTGTGGCCTTAGCCTAATGGATAAGAAAGGTGTTTTACCACAGGTGATGGCAATCATACATTAAGAGGAAAGTCCAGAGCATTCTGTCCCTCCTGGAGAGGGTCATGTTGGGGAGGTATGGATTATCTGTTATAGAATCACATCACTATTTTAAATCAGTGGTTCCCAAAATCGGTCCTCAGGGACCCCCAACAATTCATGTTTTCCAGGTCACCAAGCAGGTGCACAGGTGTATTCATTACTCACATACACATTTTAAAATGCTACAGGTGCAGCTAATTATTTAACTTGTGATTCTGTGAGGAGACCTGGAAAACATGAACTGTTGGGGCGTCTTTGAGGACTGAGTTTGGGAACCACTGTTCTAAATGAATGGCTCTGATTTCTTCCAGCATGTTCACAGGTCAGACTTTTCTGGAAAAGGTCAAGTAGAAATCTGTAAACACACAAATTAAAGATGCACAGTATATCACATAATTAAATTGGGAGGTTATCCTCATTTTGTGTGTCTATATATTTGGTAGTTTGACTTTTTAAACTCTCTTTTCTACTAAAGTCACAGGATAAAACAAATATGCATAAATAAGCAGAACAAATCAGAAACAAGTATTTTTTTCCTTTCAAGCACTGAAGGCCTAATTCAGCATGGGTTGCAGTTGTGCGAAAAATTGTACTACTATAACCTTTTACACTTACATGCGGAGAGATGCTTAGCACAGGGCAAGTCCGCCCCGCATGCCAGGTCCCCGTCTCTGCTAACATGCAAGCGCTCACATGATAAGGGTAGTCCTCTGCTTGCGCAGCCTAGCTGCGAAGGCAGACGGCTACCTGCCACCTTTTGTGATGTCATGCAGCCACTGTGACTCGCCCCCCAAATGGTGCATCGACTCCCACAAAATGCTGCGTTGATGCTCGTCACCGCCCCATGCCAGGTCTTAGACTGCGTTCTAAAGAGAATGCAGTTTAAGACCTTGCACAAGTGCGCACTGGCGTGCGTGCATGTGCACAGGTTATGAAATCGCTGAATAAAGGGATTTAAGCACCATTGCGATTCATGTTGAATCCGTCCCTGAATGTGCAAACTGATGATGGAACATCCAGATCAATAGAAACAATCACAACTATTTCCTGTACCAGGATGGCCAAACCTGAATGTTACGTGGTGGAATGTACAAATGGAATAGCGTGCTGCGCTTGAAAAGTACCTTAGCGGGCTCAGTTAAAAATATCATATTGGGATCAGGTTCAGCATGGGCTGGTAACGAGCACTATATGTGTTTCTGTGCTGTGTAAGAGGACAAATTGCATGCAGACATAAATACAAAATAAATAAACTAAAATAATAAACTTGAACTACATTTAAAAAAAAAAAATATACATACAGTAATGTTTAAGCTCTTTTTGGCGGTTGTGGTAGGGTTGAAGCAGTAAAGTCAATGGGAGCAGCGCCACCCTGGCGTAAGGTAGAGGAAAGCTTTTCCTATCTTACCCTACGGCAAGCGATGCTGGCTTGCCGGGCACGACGGAGCGGAACTTCTGGTCGCGGCTCGCGGCTTCTTTTGTCACAATAAAAAAATCAGACAAGCAGGACCATATTCAGAGTTGGTTATAAACATAAATTGCTATTTTTTTGGGCCGCAAAGTGCTCTTTTTTATTTAGTGAATATACTCATTCATTTTACAATGCTGCCCTTTTTCCAGGCAAGTTACACTTGTAATTACCTAAGACAAGGCAGCTAGCTAGGGGGTGTGTAGATGCAGCTAAAGTAAAGTAAGTAGCGGTGGAACCACTAGTGGTGCAGCCGATACATTGCACCAGGGCCTGCAGCCGACAATAACACTATTAATACTGGGGCAGATGTATTAACCTGGAGAAGGCATAAGGTGATAAGGTGATGTGCAAGTTGATAAAGGCACCAGCCAATCAGCTCCATT
This sequence comes from Pseudophryne corroboree, assembly GCF_028390025.1. Lineage (NCBI taxonomy): Eukaryota > Metazoa > Chordata > Amphibia > Anura > Myobatrachidae > Pseudophryne > Pseudophryne corroboree. The sequence goes on along the minus strand of NC_086447.1, from coordinate 413,874,690 downwards.
ACGTAAATTAACAGTTAGGATCTGATTGGCTGGTGCTTTTATCACCTTGCACATATCACTGGTTTATCACTTCCTTATGCCTTCTCCAGGTTAATACATCTGCCCCAATGAGTCTGAATGACTCATTATAGTATGCCGGCCAACCACTGCGGGCCGTAACGTAGATGGCGGTCCAGCCGGAGGAGGGCTAACAGAGGGCATCCAATCTCTGCTGTGCCCACCTCCTCTGGAAGTACGTGAGGGCTGGTCGCTCCTTCAGGACTAGTCACATGTGTACTGCTACTGCTGTACCCAAGAGTACTTCCTCCTTTTTGCAGGACCAGGCCAACCACCTCCACTCAGCGGTGAAACTACCAACTCACAAGTGATGCCCCTGGCCTGACAGTGGTAAACTTTCCCCGGCTCCCCTAACCTGAGCCCTCTTGATCTGTGGATAGCGCTGCCACAGGTGTATGTCACATACACGGGACGAACAGCAGCAATGAGCCATCAAGCAAGAGGAGTGCCAGGTCAACTAGGCACCTGCCTGTAAGAAGAACTGTAGTAAAGAGAGGACAGGAGAAGGTAGGAAGAAAAGAAAAAGAATAAAAGAAAAAGAATAAGCAGCAGCAGAGAGCAGGTAAGTAAAAAGACAGATGTTTCAGCGGGGAGGGGCACCAAGCCATTAAATATATATTACTGAAGGGGTGGGTGGGTGCTACCAAACATGAGTAAATACATAAGGGAAGGGGTGGGTGAGCATAAAATAATTATATGGAAGGGGTAATATATCTATATATGTAGTGCAGTGTACTGATAAAGTGCAGCATATAGAGGGATCTAGTGTAGTGATATTGGTGGTCATTCCGAGTTGTTCGCTCGCAAGCTGCTTTTAGCAGCTTTGCACACTCTAAGCCGCCGCCTACTGGGAGTGAATCTTAGCATATTAAAATTGCGAACGAAAGATTAGCAGAATTGCGAATAGACACTTCTTAGCAGTTTCTGAGTAGCTCCAGACTTACTCGGCATCTGCGATCAGTTCAGTGCTTGTCGTTCCTGGTTTGACGTCACAAACACACCCAGCGTTCGCCCAGACACTCCTCCGTTTCTACAGTCACTCCCGCGTTTTTCCCAGAAACGGTAGCGTTTTTTCACACACTCCCATAAAACGGCCTGTTTCCGCCCAGAAACACCCACTTCCTGTCAATCACATTACGATCACCAGAACGAAGAAAAAACCTTGTAATGCCGTGAGTAAAATTCCTAACTGCATAGCAAATTTACTTGGCGCAGTCGCACTGCGGACATTGCGCATGCGCATTAGCGACTATTTGCTCCGTTGCGACAAAAAAATAACGAGCGAACAACTCGGAATGACCCCCATAGTGCAGTGTATTGGGGCACGTAGTGTAGTGATGTTGTGCAATGTATAAAGGGGGTGTAGTGTCTTTATGTATTGCGGTGTGTAGGGGGATGTGTGTAGTGATGTAGTGCAGGGTGTAGGTGGATGTAGTGTAGTGCAGTGTATATAGGGGCACGTACTGTAATGATGCTGTGCAACATATGGGGGATGTAGTGTAGTAATGTAATGCAGCACATAAAAGGGCATGTACAGTAGTGTAGTTAGTGCACTGGTGTAGTGCAGCATATGGGGGGATGTAGTGTAGTAATGTAGTACAGGTGTATATGGGGATGTAGTTTAGTGATGTAGTATAGTGTATATGACAATGTAGTGTAGTGATGTAGTATAATGATGTAGTGCGTCATATGCGGACACAGACGGGGACATATAGTGGAACATGCTGCTGGTGGACCATGTGACAGAGAAGCTAAGGGCATTTGTGGCACACGCTGCTGAGAGGCCATGTGACAGATGCTTAGGGCATTTGGGGTACACAGGGGGCATGTGGGGAACATGCTTCTGTGGAGGGGACATGTGAGGGTAACACTGGGAGTATTTGGGGAACACAAGGGGGGAATGTAGGGAAAACTGCTGTGGAGGGGGCACAGGCACACACTACAACGAGGTACTAACTGCCTCCTTTTCTTTAGTGTGTGTGTGTGTGTGGGGGGGGGGGGGGTCTACATCATATTTTTGCATCTCAGTCTAGCTCTCGCTAGTTCAGCCACTGAAAGTAAGGATATGTCAATGCAAAATGCGGGAATGGTTGCTGAAAAAGCATAATTACGCCTGTTTGGAGGAATGTGATTTATGGTGCAAGGTGTGAGCTGATGACAGCCGCTGGCAAATAATGCAATTTAAGTAGAACTGCTGCTGCTGTGATTTATAAAAGATTTACAGTTTACTGAACACTTGTTTTTGCAAAATATAATACATGTCTACTACTCTTTAGAGAATGGCTATCAACATGTTTATTAGTATGAATTAAAGTAAAGCAAGTTTAAAAGTGATATATTATGTCTTTTTCAATTTGCATTTAACAGGCACTTGAGTACTACAAGTGACTTGAGTACAACTTATCTACATTTTCTTCCCATTTACTGAAATATGTATGTACTGTGTACTGTTTTTGAGTATTTTTGTACTCACAGTGAAGCCACACCTCCTGTTGTATTATTGGAGAACATGCTCCTATTGCTTGCATGGAAATGGAGTCGTATTTGCTACTAGGGTTACCACCCGTCTGAGATTACCAAGACAGTCCGGAAATTGCTAGTCTGGAGGCTTGGTCATCCAGTACAGTTGGTGTCTGGAATTCTTCAGACACAGCCATTCCTCCTTCAGCATGCCTCCTGGCTACCTAACTCCCACCCCTTCATGATTTCCATCTGCCCACCTTCTGTAGTCAGTATGGAAAGAGACCAGGGGAATGCGCTCAGCTACAGGGCCCCAGACAAGACAGACAACAGTCAGTCAAATCAGTGGTAAGTGCACTGCCCATGGATGCATCTGTGTCAATTAAGTAACCAGTAATATAGTTGCTGAGGTTGAAAAAAGACAATTTGTCCATCGAGTTCAACCTATTTGTGGTCTCCTGTGCTGTATTATTTTTAGGACTAATTTTGTCTGTTGTTGGCTGTTGTATTAAGTCCACTTTATATATATATATATATATATATTGCTGGAGAAATAGGTACAGGTGCGCTGGTGATCCTATAATGAGAGTTTGTCAGTCCACAGTGAATGAATCCCTGGGCTGTAGCACTGGTGTAACCAACACCGCTGCAAATCTCCAAATGAAGCTCAGAACTCATTGAGCAAATTGTGTCTGGAAAAAATCAGGAGAATGCGCCCATAGTGCAGATAAATTTATTTCACACATAAATTAAAAACAGGACATTCCATGGATTATAAAAGACTCGTACCATAAAAGACCCACTATTTGGGCCAATTAAAACACATGAAGCAATCCACCAGGCTATCCACCAAACCTGCTGCAGTCAAAGACCGGACCATGCACCGCGCCGGTAGAAGCCGAACTCGTCAGGTCACTCACAGTGAAGCAGCCGGGATGTGTGAGCCGGGTAGGAGCCTCCTGACGAAGTAACTACGAAACGCGTAGAGGCGGGGCTTGCCAGACGTGCGTCTTCTCCCACCCGGCTCACACATCCCGGCTGCTTCACTGTGAGTGACCTGACGAGTTCTACCGGCACGGTGCATGGTCCGGTCTTTGACTGCAGCAGGTTTGGTGGATAGCCTGGTGGATTGTTTCATGTGTTTTAACTGGCCCAAAGAGTGGGTCTTTTATGGTACGAGTCTTTTATAATCCATGGAATGTCCTGTTTTTAATTTATGTGTGAAATAAATTTATCTGCACTATGGGTGCATTCTCCTGATTTTTTCCATATATATATATATATATATATATATATATCTATATCTATAGTGGCTGACTACGCACCATATCCCTGTATATCCTTATCTGTTAGGTATTTATCTAGCCCATTCTTAAATGTGTTGACCGAGCCCGCCATTACTACTCCCTCAGGCAGGGAATTCCAAACACGTATTGTCCTTACTGTGAAGAAACCTTTACGTCTCTGTGTGCGAAATCTCCTCTCCTCTAATCTAAGCGGTTGTCCACGTGTCCTCTGTGTTGATCTTGCCAAAAACAGATCCCCCGCAAGCTCTGTGTATTGTTCCCTTATATATTTGTAAATGTTGATCATGTCCCCTGTTAGTCTCCTCTTTTCCAGTGTAAACATGCCTAGCCTTGCAAGTCTTTCCTCGTATTCCAGCGTCTCCATCCCCTTAATTCCAGGATATCCTTTTTGTAGTATGGTGCCCAAAATTGTGCACAGTATTCAAGATGAGGCCTCACTATGGATTTATATAATGGGAGTATAACACTGTCATCCCTTGCATCAATTCCCCCGCTTTATACATGCTAATGCATTGTTAGCCTTCTTTGCTGCAATCCTACTTTGGGTACTGCTGCTTAGTTTGCTATCTATGTGAACACCTAAGTCTTTTTCCAGTACAGAATCCCCTACTTTTACCCCATTTTGTATGTAGGTGTTATTTTTGTTCTTGCTACCACAGTGCATTACCTTACACTTGTCTGTATTGAAGCTCATTCTCCATTTTGCTGCCTATGCTTCCAGTTTGACTAAGTCGTTCTGAAGAGACTCCGCATCTCCCTCCGTATTTATAACCTTACACAATTTGGTATTGTCTGCAGAAATTGACACCATGCTCTTTAGATCTACTGCTAGATCATTAATGAAAATGTTGAACAATAGTGGTCCAAGTACAGACCCTTGTGGCACACCACTTAGTACTTCAGTCCAATTTGAAAAAGTTCCATTTACCACAACGTGCTGCTCCCTATTAACTAACCAATTTCTGACCCAAGTGCATAATGTGCTCCTTAGCCCTAGTTTTTGTAACTTATAAATAAGTCTCATGTGAGGCACTGTGTTGAAAGCTTAAGCAAAGTCTAAAAGATTACTTCTGTATACCATCTCTTAGAATACCCTCCAGTACTTTCCCCACTATAGATGTAATTACCAGGTTCAGCTTTACTTCCCTTTTTGAATATCGGCACTACTTCCGCTATATGCCAGTCTTTGGGAACAATGCCTGATGTAAGTGAGTCATTGAAGATCAAAAATAGCAGACCTTCTAGTTCAGAGTGAAACTGAGAAGGAAAGGAAATTACCCTAGGGTAATTCGCTCCTGGCACTGGATAGGGAGGTTCAACACAGCAGCTAAACAAAAAAAGTGGTTGGTCAGACCCCAAATAGAATATGTGAATGAATAGGGCATGCAGTGCTATTAGGTCATAGATGAGATGAGTAGGTCATAACAATACACATGTTCAATTGAATATTCAGAGCAAAAATCCACAATTGAATAAAATGAAAACACTGATAATGATTAAAACTCAATTAAAAGAAAATGCATGCAGTGCTGTTCCCATTTAAGATATCACATGGATCATGAAGAGTTCAACGGACCTGTTCCATATATATAGTCCCCTTAGTCCCATGTGGATCTAGGCAAAGTGAATCGTGGGTGATAGTTACCACAAACGTGTTTCGAGGCGTTTAAGCGGTTGAGCGTCCCGCAAGATGACAGTCCCTTGATCAATATAGCAAAGAAATTTCGACGGTGTGGGGGTACCCTCCAGCAGAGGTCCAAATGGTATACTGGCGGGGACTTGGTCCAGGTCTCAGTCTTCTGTTATTATGTCCATGGGAATAGGCACAAAACAGCAGCCTTCACCAACGCGTTTCGTTGTGTTCACGCAACTTTTTCAAGGTATTGACAGTGCTGCTGGTGAGGGTTTATATACCTTAGCAATATGGCTGCTCATTTGCATGTGTAATTGATTCTGACCATCTCATCCCATTATATGACCAAATAATGACAGACACAGTTTCTTATAATAAACCTTATTCAAATATATCATCATATATACATTAAATGTATTAATATTTCTAATATACATCCAAAGATTATTTATATAGTGCGGTCAACTGACCGCTGTTTCACAGATGAACATGTGTTACACAAAAACCTGGTTAATTATAACTATAGTGACAATGTGGGCACAGACAACCGCCGTGTCCACATATTAAAAGCGTCCATTAGGTGGAGATCTCCGCCTCCTCATTTGTATGAATTTTGTCCATCTGGACTGGTGTCTAGAGTGGAATGGAACATCGCTGCGTCACTACGCTGCACTCGGGCGTGCGCAGGAATTGACGCAACATCAATGACACATCAACAACGCGTCATCCTGCCGCGCCCGGACACAGCACAGCGGTGCGGCATAGAACACACATCGTTGTCGTGGCAACGCGTGACCTCACGCACTGCCTAGACAACATCGGTGCTGACTCTGATAAGTGATTACCTCTAGAATGGCCACCCGGGGCGGCCTGCACGTAAGACCGCCAACCATAGTGCCAACCTTGGGTAATTAGATCCCAGGACAATACATACATCTCTCCTAGTTATTAAAGTTCTAATACCCAGTTTTCAGGGAAACAATCCTAATAGATAATACATATACAAAGTAGAAGAAAATAAGGTGGTCATTCCGAGTTGTTCGCTCGCTGCCGATTTTCGCTATGCTGCGATTTGTTGCTAAATGCGCATGCGCATGGTACGCAGAGCACATGCGCTTAGTTATTTAACTAAAAACTTAGCAGTTTTGCTGTTGATCGTGCGGTGCTTTTCAGTCGCACTGCTGATCGGTGAGTGATTGACAGGAAAGGGGCGTTTCTGGGTGGTAACTGAGCGTTTTCCGGGAGTGTGCTAAAAAACGCAGGTGTGTCAGGGAAAAACGCGGGAGTGTCTGGAGAAACGGGGGAGTGGCTGGCCGAACGCAAGGCGTGTTTGTGACGTCAAACCAGGAACTAAACAGACCGAACTGATTGCAATCTAGGAGTAGGTCTGGAGCTACTCAGAAACTGCAAGAAAATATTTATTAGCAATTATGCTACTCTTTTCGTTAGCTATTCTGCTAAGCCAAGATACACTCCCAGAGGGCGGCGGCCTAGCGTGTGCACTGCTGCTAAAAGCAGCTAGCGAGCGAACAACTCGGAATGAGGGCCTAAATGTGATATCAATATGTATATATTGGTTAATATTCATCACTGTATTTTATTGTTTTCTTATTATTTTAATACCTTTATTTGAAAGTATATATACCACATTGTCTCAAAATGCAGCTCACATAAACCATATGGACAATATAAAAATATAAATGTGCAGAGTCTGCAAATTATACAGTAAGTAAACATATGTAAAATATAGTCTAAGTATGTTTCCATTCATAACAATAAGGAGACATATGTCGGTGAAGGTGCAAAGAGAGGGAGATCACAGTACTGAATTAAGTTCAACTGCTACATTTAGTCCTACTGGTTATATGGTGTTCAACTTGAACATCCAGTACAGTTCTTGTTTGCATAAGGTTTTGTAGCGATCCCCACCTCTCTTAGTCACCTCGATATGTTCAATTGCCACCAAACAAAGGGTGCTTGGGTCACCACCATGACAATTTCTAAAATGTTTTGAAACACCATGTGTAGGGATCCTATTAATGATATTTCAACGGTTGCTAGTTCAGAGTGAAGCTCCATGAGAACCCTTGGGTGAATTCCGTCGGGACCAGGTGACTTATTAATAGAGATGAGCGGATTCGGTTTTACTCGGTTCTCAAAACGGCATCTGATTGGCTATCCAAAACACGTGACATCCGTGAGCCAATAAGATGCCGTTTTGAGAACCGAGTAAATCCGAGTAAAACCGAATCCGCTCATCTCTACTTATTAATCTTAATTTTTTTTAATCGGTCACAGACTACCTCCTCACTTAAATAAACACTTAGCAGTGAGACATTATCTTTGTTGAGATTGTGTGTTAATCCCAGCATCTGGTCCTCTCTTGTGAATACCGATGAGAAAAACTAATTTAATTTGTCCGCAATGTTATTATTGTTTTTGATTAAGACTCCCAGCTTGTCCTTTAAAGGGCCTATACTCTCCTTCTTTAATCTTTTGCTGTTGATATATTTAAAAAAAAATTGGGATTTGATTTGCTTCCCTTTGCTACTAGCTTTTCAGTTTCTACTTTAGCCGCTCTTATTTCTTTTATGCATATTTTGTTACAATCCTTGTAGTGCTGGAATGACTTCGCATTCCCATCTAATTTGTATTTTTTTGAATCCTAGCCTTTTTTTGCCCATTAGTTCCTTCATATTTTTGTTAAGTCACATTGGTTTGGAATTTTTAGTCATTTGCTGCCCATGGGAATAAATTTGTGAGTAATATTAACGAGCAGTGATTTTAATACCTCCCATTTCTCCGTAGCATTTTTTCTTTGAAACAAAATTTTCCATTCAATGTCCCTTAAAGCTTCCCTCATCATGTCAAAGTTGGCTTTGCTAAAGTTTAGAGTCCTAATTCAGCCAATATATAGGACTGCTTATGAAAACTTATATTGAATGTGACCATATTGTGGTCGCTGTTTCCCATGGGCTCCCCTACTATAATATTTGATATTAATTACCCATTGTTAGTTAATACCAGGTCTAAGATTGCATTGTACCTAGTTGGTTCCTCGATTAATTGACGTAATTAGTTATCATTTGGTGTGTTTAAAAACATATTACCACTAGCAGTATCACATGAATCGTTTGTCCAATTTATCTCCAGATTGTTAAAATCTCCCATCACTATTACGTCTCCTACTCCTGCTGCTTTTTCAGTTTGCTTCAGTAACATTTCCTCATCAGACACATTAATACCAGGCAGCCTGTAGCATAGCCCCAATACTATCTTTTTTGTTCCCTTTCCCCGGCATGCAATTTCTACTCATAACGTCTCAACACTATTTACAGTCCCCTCGTGAATATCTTCACGTATATCAGGTTTTAAAAACGGTTTTACTTAAAGACATACCCCTCTACCCCATTTGTTTATTTAATCTATCTCTCCTGAACGGCGTATAACCCTCTAGATTGACGGTCTAATCATGAGATTCACCCCACCAAGTTTCAGTAATGCCTATAATATCATACTGTTTGCTTGTGCAAGGACTTCTAGTTCCCCCTTTTTACCTGTAAGGCTTCCAGCATTTACCTACATACAATTAAGATAAGTATTTCCCCTTGTGCTACGGACATAATTTTCTATATACAGTAATGATGACCTATAATCGTCGTTAGTGTTTTGGCAATTCCTTTAGTAATACCCTTGTTAGTACCCATGTTAATACCCTTGCCGGCTGCTCTTTCCCCCACCCCACCCCACCCCCGTTTATCCACCCTCATTTCGTTCACTACCTCCATCCTCACTATCCTCACTGCATGACCTGTAATATCTAGCTAAACCCTCCCCTCAGGCACCTAGTTTAAAAACTCCTCCAACCTTCTAACCATCCTACCCCCCAGTAATATGGGAGATCGAGATGTAATGTAATAATGTACAATATGTAATGTACTACATGTCTGTGCCAGTCTGGGGGTCCAGGAAGGATGCATTAGGTGTAAGGATGACATTACATGAGGGATGAAGGGTTCTGTGTGGGATGTAATGTATTTATGTATGTACATGTTTGTGTCTGGGCTGAGGGGAGATAAGTTTGCATTGACAGGGGACATGGCAAGGGGTAGGGTGACATTGAAAAAGCTATGACATAGGGCTGTGAGGCTGGCATAGAAAGGGGCATGATAAGGGGATCTGAGGCAGGTATTTAAAGGGACATGACTGAGGGGCTCTGAGAATATAAAAGGGCATGAAGGGTTCTGAGGCATATAACAGGTTGTAAAGGAGCTATGGGCTTGCATATAAAGGCATGAAGGGGCTTGGAGGCATATGAAGGGGTATGAGGAGATTGAGGCATATAAAGGAGTCTGAGGGTGTTCTGGGCTGGCACATAAGGGCATGAGGAGGCTCTGAGGCATATAAAGTGCAGATTTGGCAACACCCCTGGTCACTCCCTCAGTCTGGGAATCTGAAAAGATGGTAACCCTATTTACTACCAACCCAGAGTGGGTCACATTGTTGACATTTTTTTGAGAGAATATGGCCTTGAGTGCTGCAACACCAAACCAACCACAATACCCCACAGAATAAATTGAGCATCATCCCACCTCAATTCATAGACTAAAAGTTCCATTAAATTAGAAATGAGCGGATTCGGTTTTACTCGGATTTACTCGGTTCTCAAAACGGCATCTGATTAGCTATCCAAAACGCGTGACATCCGTGAGCCAATAAGATGCCGTTTTGAGAACCCAGTAAATCCGAGTAAAACCGAATCCGCTCATCTCTACATTAAATACAATTTACAAGAAAACTATGCAGAATGGCAATACAAAAATATTGAATTTGAACATTGTAACCCAAGAACTTTGCACCTCTGTATAACAGGTTGTTCTGCTGCAAAACTTGATTGATGTAACATTGTGATGCAATTTCTCTCATATATTGAGGGTAGATTTTCCATGTGGCGTATATTGATAAGCCTATGTACAGTAGACCACTAATTTGACTAGTGCAGCTTTAATAAAAATAATTCCCATCACTGGCTATCTATAAAAGCAATGTCATTATATAGGCACGACAAACACGGTCAAATATTAGCTTGCAGAATTTTCTGTCATGGCACGATCATAAAAATCTTATACAATAAACACTTTTAATAGTGGAAAGGACACTTATTGTAAGGAGACAAAGTGTAAGATGCTGTACACATGCAATGAATTTATACCAATAAAATAAGCTTAAAACACAATTATTCTTTACATAATATGTATATTCCTATCCCTGTATGTTATGTACAAACAGGAGAGACATGTTATTTTATGCAGAATTATGCAGATATGTTGGAAACGCAAAATACATCTGGATGGGTTTTGAAATGATACAGTACATTGCTGAGTGGATTTCCCTAAATTTAGTCCTTGTTACACCTGTCAAACTGGTGTAGAGAGAGATGAAGCGAATAAAAAAATCCTTTCCTTTAACTGCAGATTAGATTCCTAAACCTTCTTATTTTCCATCTTAAAACCAAAGTAGAACATCTACTACATAGATAGAAAGCAGATGATTTTACTTCCAACATTTGTATTATCTGATGACAGACCAGATATTGCAGGACCTAATTTAGGAAATAACACCTCCATTAGTTGTCCAGAACGTCAGTAGAGATAAAATCTTTGCAATGCGACAGAGAATGAAATGCTAAGATTTAACAACTACGAATTGAGTTCCTGGTGAAAATACCCCAGACATAAGCACTTAAATGGTAATAGAATTCCTGATCGAAATGGAATACTATATACAAAAAATCTATAACTACATACATAACTACATATACTACCTATCTATCTATCTATCTATCTATCTATCTATCTATCTATCTATCTATCTATCTATCTATCTATCTATCTATACATACCAGTTACGGGCAAGAAATACACCATACATAATTTTCTGATTTGCCATACACAGTATATCATTTATGTGCCCGTGCGATTTACTACACGTTGGTCAAACAATCAGGGCCTCCACAGATCCACAATCAAAGCAGCTAGGGAGGGAAAGGACAATGGGGGTAATTCCAAGTTGATGGCAGCAGGAAATTTTTTAGCAGTTGGGCAAAACCATGTGCACTGCAGGGGGGGGGCGGGGGGCAGATATAACATTTGCAGAGAGAGTTAGATTTGGGTGGGTTATATTGTTTCTGTGCAGGGTAAATACTGGCTGCTTTATTTTTACACTGCAATTTAGATTGCAGATTGAACACACCACACCCAAATCTATCTCTCTCTGCACATGTTAAATCTGCCTCCCCTGCAGTGCACATGGGCCCTCATTCCGAGTTGTTCGCTCGGAGTTTTTCATCGCATCGCAGTGAAATTCCGCTTACAGCGCATGCGCAAAGTTCGCACTGCGACTGCGCCAAGTAACTTTACTAAGAAGAAAGTAGTTTTACTCACGGTGTTTTCATCGCTCCGACGTTCGCATTGTGATTGACAGGAAATGGGTGTTACTGGGCGGATGCACGACGTTTTAGGGGCGTGTGGCTGGAAACGCTACCGTTTCCGGAAAAAACGCAGGCGTGTCCGGAGAAACGGTGGGAGTGCTTGGGCGAACGCTGGGTGTGTTTATGACGTCAGCCGGGACCGAAAAGCACTGAACTGATCGCACAGGCAGAGTAAGTCTGAAGCTACTCTAAAACTGCTAACTCGTTTGTGATCGCAATAATGCGAATACATCGGTCGCACATTTAAGAAGTTTAGATTCACTCCCAGTAGGCGGCGGCTTAGCGTGTGTAACTCTGCTAAAATCGCCTTGCGAGCGAACAACTCGGAATGAGGGCCCTGGTTTTGCCCAACTGCTAACAAACATCCTGCTGTGATCAACTCAGAATTACCCCCAATGAGCAGCCTGTAGCACGCACCCGCTGCCCAGTTTAAAATATCAAATAGTGGATCATATTCCAGTTCTTACCAGAGGTGGAGACAGGCAAAAATTATTGGCACACCGTGAAGCTAGATGGATCTTCTTATTGAATACTCTAACTCCTCATGGACTGAACGAGAAATTGACGTGGATCATCTTTTTATAATTGGATATCTTTATTTATATCTCTGGTGACCATATGCAGATACTTTAAGTGAATTTCATGGTTTATATAAGCACTGGGATAGGAGACTTACATTTAAAGTAATAACTCTATCCAAATAGTCCTAAGGGGTTATGCTTATAGTCTTTAATTAGTCAGTTTGACTAATAATTTAGTTCATTACGATATGTTATTGTCTGTATTTGCAGCTAATTTAATACACATAGTTTCCATATTTTAACACTACATCACTATTTTGGAAACAAAATACTTTTGTTTCCTCATCATGCTTTTTTGTAACACTGTACACTTGAATTATTACATTGTAATGTTTGTATGTATCGTAGTGTCTCAGCGGGACGCGACGGGAGGAGTGTTGATCGGTTGCTAGGTTACCCACTGCAGCCGGATGCCGGAGCCGCTGAAGACTCCCCGCTCGCCGCGCCTGCTTGGTAAACTCAGTGTGTGTGTAAGGTATTTAAGGTAAGCGTTGTTAATGCACTGTTTGCTTCTTCAACATTTGTCCTTGAAAAAAACATCCTGCGCGGTGTTGAAACTTCGGACTAAGGATGTTGGGGGTCATTCCGAGTTGTTCGCTCGCAAGCTGCTTTTAGCAGCTTTGCACACGCTAAGCCGCCGCCTACTGGGAGTGAATCTTAGCTTATCAAAATTGCGAACGAAAGATTAGCAGAATTGCGAATAGACACTTCTTAGCAGTTTCTGAGTAGCTCCAGACTTACTCGGCATCTGCGATCAGTTCAGTCAGTTTCGTTCCTGGTTTGACGTCACAAACACACCCAGCGTTCGCCCAGACACTCCTCCGTTTCTCCAGCCACTCCCGCGTTTTTCCCAGAAACGGTAGCGTTTTTTCGCACACACCCATAAAACGGCCTGTTTACGCCCAGAAACACCCACTTCCTGTCAATCACATTACGATCACCAGAACGAAGAAAAAGCCGTGAGTAAAATTCCTAATTGCATAGCAAATCTACTTGGCGCAGTCGCACTGCGGACATTGCGCATGCGCATTCGCGACTAATCGCTCCGTTGCGGAAAAAAAATAACGAGCGAACAACTCGGAATGACCCCCCAAGTCCGTGGAGTGCCGCCTGTATTTGTCCTGCGCTGACTGGTGAGATGCCATTCACACAAGCAAGTCACATTGATTGTATATATACACATTCATATATATATATATATAATATATATTATAACATCTCTCTCTCTCTCTCTCTCTCTCTCTCTCTCTATATATATATATATATATAGATATACTGCTCACATAGCTCCACTTACACCACACATTGCTCCGCTCATGCGCACACACATACACGCACACACAGTAAACATGACTCAACCCCAACACACACACAGCAGCAAACTAGTTCTCTCTGGTGGGCTGGGGGTTTGCAGCAGCTCTTCCATTCCCTGCTCAGTGTAGTGTAGCTCCATCACCCTGCTCAGATGTCATCCTCCCCCTCTTCTCCGAGTCATACAGAATCCTGCTTTATCAGTCTGTCTGTCACAACATGAAGTCCAGACAAAAAGACAGCAATGAGGAAGGCGACAGCCCCAACCTGACACACTGTAACTACCTGGGACCCTTTCTCCATGGGAGTTGGGTTTGCGTGACCGGCGTCCGGAATTCCCGGTGGTCAGCATGCCTACGCCGGGATCCTGGTCACCAGAATGCCAGCAAGGGGCCAAGCGGGCTTGGTGGCTCGCTGCGCTCGCCACAGGTTCTATTCCCGCTTTATGGGTGTCGTGGACAACCACAAGTGTAACTAGTCCTGGGCCCCCTGTCGGCATTCTGGCGGCAGGTATCCCGGTGTTGGTATGCTGACTGACGGGATCCCGACTGCCGGGATGGTGACTACATCCCCTACATGGTGCTAAATAAAAAAAGTGGGCCAGCTGCTCTGATGCGTAGGAGGGGCAGCCTGCTGTGCCACCCCCAAGAAGTGGCGCCACTATGCACGTGCCTAGTGGGAAATCCAACACATCCAATATATAAATACACACATACACACATTCAGAAGAGGTGCAGCACTCCGTTTCCAGATAACTGTCAAAAGGCAGAGGTATTACTCCAGCAGGAGTTATTTGGAATTGGAGTGCCGCACCTCTTCTGCTTGTATGTGACTGAAACCAGTGAAGGCACCAGGTGCAATATTTTCAGATAAGTGGCTGTGCTGGACTATCTCTCTATAACTAAATAAACTGTATAATGCCATATATATATATACAGAAAAGAAAGACTTCTGTTATCGGCACTAACAATAAATAGGATTTTAATTACCTACCGGTAAATCCTTTTCTTGTAGTCCGTAGATGATGCTGGGGTCCATATTAGTACCATGGAGTATAGACGGGTCCACCAGGAGCCGTTGGCACTTAAAGAGTTTAACATTTTGGGCTGGCTCCTCCCTCTATGACCCTCCTACCAGACTCTAGAAACTGTGCCCGAGGAGACGACATACTTCGAGAGAAGGATTATACACAGATAGTGGCGAGATTCATAACAGCTCACACAACAAGGCAAATCCGGTCAACATGCCGGATAACTCAACAACAGCTGAAACAGTACTGAAACAGTAAGAATGCAGAACTTACCTAGAAACCAGGCAGTACTGAACTAAATAACCACTGCAGGAAAATGAAGAGCTGGGCGGGCGCACAGCATCCTCTACGGACTACGAGAAAAGTATTTACCGGTAGATAATTAAAATCCTATTTTCTCTTACGTCCTAGAGGATGCTGGGGACCATATTAGTACCATGGGGATGTACCAAAGCTCCCAGAACGGGAGGGAGAGCACGGAGGCTCCTGCAAAACTGCTTGACCAAACTTGAGGTCAGAGGCCAAAGTATCGAACTTGTAAAACTTAGTAAACGTGTTCGACCCAGACGAAGTAGCTGCTCGGCAAAGCTGTATAGCCGAGACACCCCGGGCAGCCGCCCAGGAAGAGCCCACCTTACGAGTAGAGTGGGCCTTAACAGATTTTGGACACAGTAATCCTGCCGTAGAATATGTATGCTGGATGGTGAACCTGATCCAGCGTGAAATAGACAGCTTAGAAGCAGGACACACAATTTTCTTGGGATCATAGAGGACAAACAGAGAGTCAGATTTTCTATGACGAGCCGTCCTCTTCACATAAATCTTCAAAGCCCTCACAACATTCAAGGCCTTTGAAGCAATTGAGGAGTCAGTAGCCACAATAGGTTGGTTGATATGAAAAGCCGACACAACCTTAGGAAGGAACTGCGGACGAGTCCTGAGTTCCGCCCTATCTTCATGGAAGACCAGATAGGGACTATTACAGGACAAAGCCCCCAATTCCGACACACGTCGAGCAGAAGCTAAGGCCAACAAAGTGACCGCCTTCCACGTGAAAAATTTGATTTCAGCCTCCTGTAGAGGCTCAAACCAATCCGATTGCAGGAACTGTAATACCACATCAAGATCCCAGGGTGCCGTTGGCGCCACAAACGGAGGCTGGATGTGCAGAACCCCTTTCAAAAAGGTCTGAACCCCAGGGAGGACAACCAATTGTTTTTGGAAGAAAATGTATAAAGCTGAGATCTTGACCTTGATGGAGCCCAATCTCAGGCCCATATCCACACCTGCTTGCAGGAAAAGGAGAAAATATCCCGGTTGAATCTCCACTGCAGGAAATTTCTTGGACTCACACCAAGACACATTTTTTCCAAATTTGATGGCAATGTTTAGACGTTACCCCCTTCCTAGCCTGTATCAGGGTAGGAATAATCTTGCTCGGAATACCCTTTCGAGCTAAGATCTGGCGCTCAACCACCATGCCGTCAAACGTAGCCGTGGTAAGTCTTGATAAGTGAACGGCCCCTGCAGTAGAAGATCATCTCAAAGAGGTAGGGGCCTTGGATCTTCCAGCAGTAGATTCAGCAGATCCGCGTACCAAGCCCTCCTTGGCCAGTCCGGAGCAATGAGGATTGCCAGAACCTTTGTTCTTTTTATAAATTGTAGAACTTTTGGAATTAGAGGAAGTGGAGGGAACACATACACTGACGTGAATACCCACGGTGTTACTAGTGTGTCCACCGCCACTGCCTGTGGGTCTCTCAACCTGGAACAGTACATCCGCAGCTTCTTGTTGAGGCGGGAGGCCATAATGTCTATGTGAAGAACCCCTCACCAACCGGTTACCTCCTCGAACACCTCCAGGTGGAGGCTCCACTCTCCTGGATAAAGATTGTGTCTGTTAAGGAAGTCTGCTTCCCAGTTGTCTACTCCCGGAATGAAGATTGCTGACATCGCCACCACGTGCCTTTCTGCCCAGAGGAGGATTCTTGTCACCTCTGACATTGCAGCCCTGCTCTTCGTTCCGCCTTGTCGGTTTATGTAGGCCACTGTGGTCACGTTGTCCGACTGCACCTGAACAGCCCGATCCTGCAGAAGGTGTGCTGTTTGAAGAAGGCCGTTGTATACGGCTCTTACCTCCAGGATGTTTATTGGGAGAAATTCTTGACTTGACCACCTTCCTTGGAAGGTTTCCCCCGAGCGACTGCTCCCCAACCTCTTAGACTTGCATCCGTGGTTAGAAGGATCCAGTCCTGAACTCCGAACCTTCAGCCCTCCAGAAGGTGTGGTAGTTGTATCCACCAGAGGAGCGAAATCCTGGCTTTCGGTGACAGACGTATCCACTGGTGCATATATAGATGAGATCCCGACCACTGGTCTAAGAGATCCAGCTGAAAGGATCGAGCATGAAACCTTCCGTACTGCAGAGCCTCGTATGAGGCAACCATCTTCCCCAGAAGGCGGGTGCACTGATGAACCGATACCCAGGCCGGATTCAAGACATCCCGGACCATTGTTTGAATCACCAACGCTTTCTCCACCGGTAGAAACACCGTCTGCACCTCCATGTCGAGGATCATCCCCAGGAAAGTCGGCTCCAGATGAGACTTTGGAAGGTTCAGGATCCAACCGTGCTCCTTGAGCAGTTGTGTCGTGAGAGCAATGGATCTTAACAACTTCTCTCTGGACGATGCCTAGATCAGCAGGTCGTCCAGATATGGAATTATGTTCACCCCCTGCTTGCGGAGGAGAACCATCATCTCTGCCATCACCTTGGTGAAGACCCTCGGTGCCGTGGAGAGACCGAACGGCAGTGCCTGAAACTGATGGTGATCGTCTAACAGTGCAAACCTGAGATAGGCCTGATGCAGCGACCAAATGGGAATGTGGAGGTACGCATCCTTGATGTCCAGGGACACCAGGAATTCCCTCTCCGTCAGTCCTGAATTTGAAGTCCCTGAGATAAGAGTTCAAAGATTTCAAGTTCAGAATTGGCCTTACCGAACCATCCGGCTTCGGTACCACATAAAAGTCCGAATAGTAACCTTTGTTCAAATGAGGAGGTGGAACTGGAACAATGACCTCGGACACTACCAATTTTCAGATAGCGTCCAGAAGAATCGCTGTCTGACGGCAAAGCTGGCAAGCCAGAATTGAAGAAACAGTGAGGCGGGAGAGTTTGAAACTCCAGCTTGTACCCCCTGGACACTATATCCTGTATCCAAGGGTCCAGGCCAGATGACACCCAGACGTGGCTGAAATGCCGGAGTCTTGCTCCCACCTGACTTACCTCCAGGCTGTGCGATCCACCATCATGCTGAGGACTTTGAGGCACCAGAAGCAGGTTTCTGGTCCTGGGAACCTGCGGGAGCAGGCTTTTTGGCTTTGGCACAACCACCTCTAAAGAAGCTGTGAGAAGGCTTGTTCTTTCTAGGCATTGCGGGTCGAAAGGACTGTGATGTGTTGGGAGTAGAAGGCTTCTTCTTAGCCGGTGCAGCTGAGGGGAGAAAAGGAGACTTACACATGGTAGCCGTGGCAATCCACTCATCCAGTGCCTCCCCAAACAGAGCCTGACCTGTATAGGGCAGGCTCTCCACACTTTTACTGGATTCCGCATCCGCAGACCATTGGCGCAGCCAGAGACCCCTGCGAGCAGAGGCGGACATGGAGGAGATCCCAGCAGCCATGGAACCCAGATCCTTCATGGATTCTACCAGGAATCCTGCAGAATCCTGTATGTTACGTAAAAACAAATCAACGTCACCTTTATCCATCGTAGTCAAGTCCTCCTGCACAGTGATTGACCACTTGGCTATAGCTTTAAAAATCCATGCACAGGCAACAGTAGGCCGCAGTATAGCCCCTGAAGCCGTGTATATGGATTTGGGTGTAGCATCCACTTTGCGATCTGTGGGGTCCTTCAACGCGGTAGATCCCCGGGACTGGTAAGACCACCTGTTTTGACAGCCTGGAGACAGAGGCGTCAACTATAGGCAGGGACTTCCATTTTTTTTCTATCGTCTTCCGGTAAGGGAAAATCAACCAGGACCCTTTTAGGGATCTGGTATTTTTTCTCCAGGTTTTCCCAGGCTTTCAAATATACCATTTAATTCCTTAGATGCCGAGAAGGTGAGAGTGGCTTTCTTACTGTCAGTGAAAAAGGCCTCCTCAACCTGCTCAGGAGGTGTGTCAGAAATACGTAACACATCCCGCATAGCCTCAATCATCAACTGCACCCCCTTAGCAAGTGATGCCGTCCCCCTCGACACATCCCCATCACAGTCTGCTGTGTCAGAATCGGTATCCATGTCATCCTGCATAATTTGGGCAAGAGCACGTTTGTGAGAATGTACCGCAGGGGGTCCCGAGGGAGCAGTATCAGACCATACTGCCATAGAGGATTGCAATAACTGAGTGGCATGCTCTGTCCTTGCAACCCTTTCAGAAATCTGAGAAATAGCCCCCCTAAGAGAGGCTACCCACTCCGGTTCTCTAGCTGGGATCTGTGCTACTACTGTGCAATCCTGATTACATGGGATGGGACCTTCCTGAGAAGATAAATCTGCAGCATATGAGACAGAGTCTCTAGACATGTTTGCTTGTACACCCCACATACACACAGGGTACAGAGCAGACAGAGTTTACCCCCCAAGAATGGCAGAGAGACACAGAGATTGGAGCCAACCCACACACAGCGCTATATAGGTATAGGGAGACCCTTAACTAGCGCTGACTGTGTCCCTTAATAGGTGACACAGTCTTACACAAACTCCCCTCCCTTCTACAACCCCCTGGTACAGTACAAATAGCTGGAGGTGCTCTGGAGGGACTGCTCTTCCACTGGCAGCGTGTCTGCAGGCAGGAATATGGCACTGAACGCTGCTGGGTCCGCTCTGATAAGCACCGCCCCCTTAATGGCGCTGTCTTCCCGCTCTTCCAAGATTATACTGGCCTGAGGATTTTTTGCTGGCTGAGATCCGCAGACCCCGACAGGCTTTCTGGTCAGTGTAGGGTTAAGGCGTTGGCTCAGGGCACCCCTCACAGCGCAGCACCTAAGTACCGCTGAGACACCGGAGCGCAGTTAGTACTGCGCTCCTACCCTGTAGCCGCCATCTTCACACTGGCCCCCCACTTGCTATGGGGGTCGGTGACTCACTCGCCACAAACTTCAGCTCTGCAAGGGGGTGGCGGCATGCTGCTGGGGTGAGCGTTCCCCTGCGGCGGGAAGCGATCTATCCCCTCTGGAGCTCAGTGTCCAGTCAGGGGAGACAGTGGCTCAGACCCCGCAGGGCGGACACTGCTACCCCCCTCAGTACCTCGATGCAGGGAGGCTGTTGCCAGCAGCCTCCCCGTAAAATAAAAACTCTAAAATAAACTTTTACTAAGAAAGCTCTGTAGAGCTCCCCTAGCTGTGACTGGCTCCTCCGGGGAAATTTTCTAAACTGAGTCTGGTAGGAGGGGCATAGAGGGAGGAGCCAGCCCACACTGTTAAACTGTTAAAGTGCCAATGGCTCCTGGTGAACCCGTCTATACCCCATGGTACTAATATGGACCCTAGCATCCTCTAGGACGTAAGCGAAATATACACCAACAGTGGTTGTATCTAGCATATAAAAGTATGGGGATTTTGTTGATGTTTTTTTTCTTTTAATTATTTTTTTATTATTCTTGCACAATTAACATTTATCAGACACTTTTAAACATTCAATACAATATCACTTCGTAAGCACATCTCCATCAATTTCCAAAATGATTGTCAAATTACAATTCCATACATAAATTACATTGTCATACCTTATTATTCTTATAATTGATAGCCATACTATCCCTTATTCCCTTGTTGATCATTTGAATGAAAATATTTCAGCTTGCAACTCGTCATCAAGTGACCCCAATTGTCCACAAGTGAGTATACATATAGTAACACTCCCCCCTCCTTTGGGAGAAGAATGAAGATCCAGCACTCACTAGATGCAAAGACAATAAAAAGGTTTATTCAGATAGAAATGGCCCCATTTAATAAATGAGTGGAATTCCTATCACTCTTTACTAATCTTAAATGGTGCTCCAGCCAATCAGATCCTAACTGTCATTTCAAAGGCTGTGTTTGAAAAATAACAAGAGCTGATTGGTTGGAGCACCAATTAAGATTAGTAACGAGTGATAACAAGCATATCACTCGTCATTAAATGGAGCCCTTAGTACATCTATTTCCCAATGGCGTCTGTTTCCACAAGGGCTGTCATTCTCCTCTCAAAGGAAGGGTGAGTGTTGCTATATGATGAATGATGGGCAGTAGTAGACAGGGCCATAACTAGGAGTTCTCCAGGATGACTCATCAGGGGTGTTGGTTGAGTCGGGGAGTGCCGCTCTGGTCAATCGGGGAAGACTTTCTAGAAATTACCCTTGCCTTAACTTTTGGCCCTAGCTCCTAACTCCTGAGTATCAAAGAGCCTCCATGAGATTGTGGCACAGACGTGCAGCACGTGTGGTGTCAGGACATCACAATGCAGCTCAGTAAAATTTTTAGTTTATCGAGTCCTTTACTTTGCCAGAGGCATCTGGACCCCTATATATGGTATCAGTTGATAGCAATATACTACTCTGATCATATACACAAGTCTATACCAAAACAATCTAACTTGCACACGGCAACACAAGGGAGGTCATTCCGAGTCGTTCGCTCTGAAAATTTCTTCGCATCGCAGCGTTTTTCCGCTTAGTGCGCATGCGCAATGTCCGCACTGCGACTGCGCCAAGTAAATTTGCTATGAAGTTTGGATTTTTACTCACGGCTTTTTCTTCGCTCAGGCGATCGTAGTGTGATTGACAGGAAATGGGTGTTACTGGGCGGAAACAGGCCGTTTTATGGGCGTGTGGGAAAAAACGTTACCGTTTCTGGAAAAAACGCGGGAGTGGCTGGAGAAACGGAGGAGTGTCTGGGCGAACGCTGGGTGTGTTTGTGACGTCAAACCAGGAACGATAAGCACTGAACTGATCGCAGATGCCGAGTAAGTCTGAAGCTACTCAGAAACTGCTACGAGGTGTGTAATCGCAATATTGCGAATCTTTCGTTCGCAATTTTAAGAAGCTAAGATTCACTCCCAGTAGGCGGCGGCTTAGCGTGTGCAATACTGCTAAAATCGCCTTGCGAGCGAACAACTCGGAATGAGGGCCAATATTAATAATAGTTTAATGAGACTGAAAACTGAAAATGTTCTTTTACATTGCCTGCAAAGTTACATCACCACTGCATTCAAATTGTTTGGCAAGTGAAACATTTTTCACTCAAAATCTAAATATTTCACATACAGTAAACAAACAGAACATTCCATAGGTGAACACAAAACATGGCAGACCAAATAATAAAACTTTACTAATCTCCACACACCTCACAAAGCAACAAAATAATTTCCAGACACCTTACAATCAAATAAAATCACTACATTCTGCACTTTGAAGTAGAAATTCTCCATACATACTGTAAACCTGCTAGTTTCAGTGAGAATGAACAATACATTTCAATGAATGGAAAAATGAAAAATAAATAAATAAATATATATATATATGAAATAGTGGTAGTACGGCGCCACAGGTTTATGTAGGTAGATAATATATAGGGTTATAACAATAGACCCAACCGTAGACACTCCTTTATAGGTATAAGGTGTCAGCTAGCCTCCAAGCAGATTAGGCAGGGATAACCTGCCTAAGATTAGGAGATGAAAAAAAGGGGGGATGGGGGCGCCAGCGACCAACGGTGTCTAATGGTTTTTTGGATAAAATATGAAGAAGTGGCTGGATACGTTCAGATAAAATTTATAAAATTCAATTTAATTCATAAAAGAGAAGGGTGGGATAAAAGTTTACAAGCATAGGGCATTATTTAAGAATACACCATAAAAGATTTTTTTTTAAAAACGGATACACAAAATATGAGTATAAAAAACATCAATATTCTAAAAAGATAAAAACACAATGCTTATCTTTTAAAATGGAGGGTCAGTTTAGAGGTACACCCAACGCGTTTCGTCCATCAGACTTCCTCAAGGGGTCCAAAAAACCATTAGACACCGTTGGTCGCTGGCGCCCCCATCCCCCCTTTTTTTCATATATATATATATATATAATTTCCAAACCTCCGGACCTCCGGCACCGGGCACTGTCCCAGCAAAAGGAGTGTCTTGCTCCGGTGCCCTTCCCCTGGAGATCATCCCTTGTAGATACACAGTGAAGAGATGAGACGGCACTCGTAGACTTTGAATCACTACCAACTTGATTTGCACAGATACAAGTTGATTGTGATTCAAAGTCTCCGAGTGCCATCTCATCTCTTCCCTGTGTGTGTATATATATGTATATATATATATATATATATATACACACACACACACACACACACACACACACACACACACACACACACACACACACACACACATACACAGTAATTTTATCAAATATTTTGCTCCCAAAAAAAAATAATTCTCAATACAATCATTAAAGTCTATAAGGAAAGTAATATCTGTAAAGTATTTTTTGTTTAATCTCATAACGTTCTATAACTATTGTTAATTGTAAAGATGAACAGTTATAACTGAGACAAATGCAATCTTTATTATGAGTGTATGTTTCTAGAAGCATCCAAATCCTTATATGAGAATATACCCAGGGAATTATTAAACGCAATGACTGGAATAAAGTGAAAGAGATTATTGCAATTTACAACACACACATATAGGCTGACCTAACTCGATTTATAATTATTTGGAATAAATAACCTCTCTCTAATACTGCAAATAGAGTAGATTAGATACTACTACTGTATCCAGCATTTCAGTTGGTACTGTATCTACAATCACTTCCCGGAAATTACCATCATTAAATTGGAAGAGATTGTGTGTCAGGTCGGCAGATCATTCATTCCATTTAAAAGTGTTTCTGCATTTTAAGTTCATTCTTTACACTCATATAATTGATTGGCACATTTGCATTTATTTCATTGCTAAGAAGCAATTAACTAAAAATTGTTACATGGTACATAACAATAATTGTGTATATCTCCTATCACATTACAAATTTAGATTTTAATATATAATATCTATTTTAAACGCTTTCACTATTTATTATTATTCTGCTTAAAACATTTTTCTCATACGTCCTAGAGGATGCTGGGGACGACATCAAGACCATGGGTATAGACGGGATCCGCAGGAGACATGGGCACTCTAAAGACTTTTCATTGGGTGTGAACTGGCTCCACCCTCTATGCCCCTCCTCCAGACTTCAGTTTTAGAAATGTGCCCAGGTCGACTGGATGCACTCTGAGGAGCTCTACTGAGTTTCTCTGAAAAGACTTGTTAGGTTTTTTTATTTTTAGGGAGATCTGCTGGCATCAGACTCCCTGCTTCGTGGGACTGAGGGGTCAGAAGCAGAACCAACTTCCTCAGAGTTTCATGGCTTTGCTTCTGGCTGACAGGACACCATTAGCTCCTGAAGGGAACTGAACGCTAGCCGCGTCTAGATGCTCACTCCCACAGCACGCCGTCACCCCCCTCACAGAGCCAGAAGTCAGAAGACAGATGAGTATATGAAGAATGATCTTCTATCAAGTAAGTGACGGCTGAGGTGCGGCGCGGCTGGCGGGAGCGCAGCGCGCCATTGCTGCCCACACACACAGGCACTGCAGGGTGCAGGGCGCGGGGGGGCGCCCTGGGCAGCAATAAAAATGCCTCAAAACTGGCTAAAAGGGGGCATAAGTTGCCGCTGGCACAGCCCTACCCCCGCCAGTATAAATATTACAGTGTTTATATGAGTGTAAGGACGCGCCATTGCGGGGGCGGAGCGTCTTCCTCAGGCAGCCAGCACACTACTCAGCACCATTTACTCTCTCCCCTCAGGCTGCAGAGAACACGCTGGTCCTCTCCTCCACTTCTGACAAGTACAGGGTGCTATTAAGGGGGGGCATAAAGCGATTGTGGTGCATTTAATAGTGTGAATTACTGTTTAAAGGCACTATTTGGCTGTGGACATTCTGTGTTCACAGGGAATACTAGCGCTGGGGTTGTGAACTGGCTGCTCTTATCCTGTGTCCCTCTGACAGATTTTACTGTGGGTCTGTCCCCAAAATAAGTCCCAGTGTGTCTGTTGGTGTGCAGCTGAGAACAGGAAAAAGTGGGAGTCACCCCCTGTGTTAGACAGTGCACTTTCCAGGTTGACAAAGAATTCTCCCTGCTCCTGGCCAGGCTTCTCTTAAAGAGCCGGCAGACCGCAAAATGGAAACAACATTGAAATCCATTTATGTTACCAATAGTACACTGCTCAGGCCCACTATTGCCTGCGCATGGGTGAGTCGCGCTATTGAAAAATGGTCAGAAGGCGTGTCATCAGAAATTGACACGATTGATAAAGATGAGATACTCCTTAAGTTAGGGAATATCAAGGACGCTGCCGCCTACATGCTGGTAGCAATGAAGGATATTGGACTCTTGAGTTCACAGGCCGCTACCGTGGCAGTATCGGCTAGGCGGGCGTTGTGGATTTGCCAGTGGAACGCGGACATAGATTCCAAAAGAAACATGGAGGCTCTCCCATATAAAGGTGAGGCCTTATTTGGCGATGGCCTGGATGCGTTAGTCTCGGCGGCTACCGCAGGTAGGTCAACATTTTTGCCCTCTGCGTCTGCACCGGCAAAAAAGACCTATCACCCGCAAATGCAGTCCTTTCGGCCCAATAAATACAAAAAGACGAGAGGTTCCCCCTTCTTTACAGGTAGGGGAAGGGGTAGGGGAAAGAAGCCCACAGCGGCTCCAGGTTCCCAGGAGCAGAAGTATACCCCTACTTCTGCCAAATCCTCAGCATGACGCTGGAACTCCCTTACGGCAGGCCGCTCGGGTGGGGGCACGTCTCAGACTCTTCAGCCAGGATAGGATTCTGTCTGGCCTGGATCCCTGGGTGTTGCAAATAGTATCCCAGGGGTACAAGCTGGAGTTTCAAGACGTTCCCCCATGCTGATTTTTCAAATCGACCTTGCCAGTTTCTCTGTCAGAAAGAGAAGCAGTAACAGCGGCAATCCAAAAATTATGTCAAGACCAGGTCATAGTCCTGGTACCGTTGTCACAACAAGGGAGGGGTTTTAATTCAAGCCTCTTTGTGGTTCCGAAGCCGGACGGCTCGGTCAGACCGATCCTAAATCTAAAGGATCTGAATTGTTACCTAAAAAGGTTCAAGTTCAAGATGGAATCACTTGGTGTCGGTGGACATAAAGGATGCTTACCTGCATGTTCCCATTTATCCTCCTCACCAGGCTTATCTGAGATTCACGGTTCAGGATTGCCATAACCAATTCCAGACGTTACCGTTTGGTCTCTCCACGGCGCCGAGGGTATTCACCAAGGTGATGGCGGAGATGATGGTTCTCCTTCGTCAGAAAGGAGTCAGTATAATTCCTTATCTGGACGACCTCCTGATAAAGGCGAGGTCCAGGGAGCAGTTGTAACAAAACATATCACTCTCTCTGTCAATACTCCAACAACACGGGTGGATCATAAATTAATCAAAGTCACAGTTGGAACTGACAACAAGGTTGTCTTTCCTCGGGATGATTCTGGACACAGATGTTCAGAGAGTATTTCTTCCGCTGGAAAAGGCTCTGGAAATCCAGAAAATGGTAAAACAGATATTGAAACCATCAAGTGTGTCGATCCATCAGTGCATTCGGTTGTTGGGGAAGATGGTGGCGGCCTACGAGGCCATACTGTTTGGCAGGTTCCATGCCAGAATATTCCAGTGGGACCTGTTGGACAAGTGGTCGGGGTCACACCTACACATGCACAGAAAGATAATCCTGTCGTCAAAAACCAGGATTTCGCTCCTGTGGTGGTTGCACAGCTCTCACCTGCTAGAGGGACGCAGGTTCGGGATTCAGGACTGGGTCCTGGTAATCACGGATGCAAGTCTCCAAGGCTGGGAAGCAGTCTCTCAGGGAGAAAACTTCCAGGGACGTTGGTCACAACAGGAAACCTGCCTTCACATAAACGTTCTGGAGCTAAGAGCCATTTACAACGGCCTTCAACAAGCGGTACATCTTCTTCAAGACCGTCCCATGCAGATCCAGGCGGACAATGTAACAGCAGTCGCGTACATAAACAGGCAGGGCGGAACGAAAAGCAGAGCGGCAATGGCAGAGGCGACAAAAATCCTCCGCTGGGCAGAAAAACATCTACAAGCTCTGTCGGTAATATTCATTCCGGGAATAGACAAATGGAAAGCAGACTTCCTCAGCAGACACGATCTCCATTCAGGAGAGTGGGGCCTCCACCAAGAAGTCTTCGCAGAGGTGACAAGTCTTTGGGGAGTTCCTCAAATAGACATGATGGCATCTCATCTCAACAAGAAGCTTCAGAGGTACTGTTCCAGGTCGAGAGACCCTCAAGCAGTAGCAGTGGATGCACTTGTGACCCAGTGGGTGTTTCCGTCAGTGTATGTCTTCCCTCCACTTCCGCTGATCCCAAAAGTACTCAGGATCATAAGAAAAACAAGGGTTCAAGCAATCTTCATTGCCCCAGACTGGCCAAGGAGGGCTTGGTACCCAGATCTTCAGCAGTTGCTCATAGAAGATCCTCGGCCTCTTCCTCCTTGAGAGGACCTGCTGCAGCAGGGGCCGTGCGTGTACCAGGACTTACCGCGGCTACGTCTGACGGCATGGCTGTTGAGCGCCGTATCCTAGCCAGGAAGGGTATTCCCGAGCAGGTCATCCCCACCCTTATTCAGGCCAGAAAGGGAGTAACGTCGAAACATTACCACCGTATTTGGAGAAAATATGTGTCTTGGTGTGAATCCAAGAAGGCTCCTACGGAAGAGTTGTAGTTGGGACGTTTTCTCCATTTTTTTGCAGGATGGTGTGGAGGCGGGCCTCCGATTGGGATCAATCAAGGTCCAGATTTCGGCCTTGTCAGTGTTCTTCCAGAAACAATTGGCCTCTCTTCCAGAGGTTCAGACCTTTGTGAAAGGGGTTCTCCACATCCAACCTCCATTCATGCCTCCAGTGGCACCATGGGACCTTAACGTGGTATTGCAGTTCCTTCAATTGGATTTGTTTGAGCCTCTGCAAAATATAGAATTTAAGTTTCTTACTTGGAAAGTGGTGATGCTTTTGGCTTTGGCATCCGCAAGGCGGGTGTCTGAATTGATGGCCTTGTCTCACAAAAGCCCTTACCTGATCTTCCCTGAAGATAGGGCAGAGTTGAGGACTCGTCAACATTTTCTTCCGAAGGTGGTTTCATCTTTCCACATAAACCAACCTATTGTAGTGCCAGTAGTTACTGGCACATTCACTGATTCAAAATCTCTAGATGTGGTTAGAGCTTTGAAAATCTATGTCGCTAGAACGGCTCGTATACGGAAAACAGAGGCTGTTTGTCCTGTATGCTCACAACTAGATTGGCTGTCCTGCTTCCAAGCAGACTATTGCACGTTGGATTAGTAATACGATTCAGCAAGCTCATGCTACGGCTGGTTTACTGTTA
This sequence comes from Pseudophryne corroboree, assembly GCF_028390025.1. Classification (NCBI taxonomy): domain Eukaryota; kingdom Metazoa; phylum Chordata; class Amphibia; order Anura; family Myobatrachidae; genus Pseudophryne; species Pseudophryne corroboree. The sequence goes on along the minus strand of NC_086447.1, from coordinate 413,846,295 downwards.
CCGACGTCGGTAAAGGCCCACTCCACTAGGAAGGTGGGCTCATCCTGGGTAGCTGCCCGGGGGGTCTCGGCATTGCAACTTTGCCGAGCAGCTACTTGGTCAGGGTCAAACACATTTGCTAAGTTCTACAAGTTTGACACCTCGGCCGATGAGGACCTCAAGTTTGGTCAATCGGTGGTGCAGGGCCATCCGCACTCTCCCGCCCGTACTAGAGCTTTGGTATAGACCCCATGGTCTTGATCTCGTCCCCAGCATCCTCTAGGACGTATGAGAAAATAGGATTTTGATAACCTACCGGTAAATCCTTTTCTCCTAGTCCGTAGAGGATGCTGGGCGCCCGTCCCAGTGCGTACTTTACCTGCAGTTTAGTTATTAGAGTTACACAAGTTGTGTTATCTTAGTTTCAGCATATTGCTGCAATTGGTTCATGCCTGTTGGCGTGTGTTCTGTTGAATGCCATGTGTGCGGCATGGTTGAGGGTGTGAGTTGGTAGATATCTCACCACTAGTTAAGTAATTCCTTTCCTCGAAATGTCAGTCTCCCTGGGCACAGTTCCTATAACTGAAGTCTGGAGGAGGGGCATAGAGGGAGGAGCCAGTTCACACCCAATGAAAAGTCTTTAGAGTACCCATGTCTCCTGCGGATCCCGTCTATACCCATGATCTTGATGTCGTCCCCAGCATCCTCTACGGACTAGGAGAAAAGGATTTACCAGTAGGTTATCAAAATCCTATTATCTGCAGCACTGTTGCGTTAAGAGTATTAGGGAACTGCAATGTGCTGGGTCCCGGTATGAATGGTCGACCATGTTATGGTCGACAGACATTAAGTCAACCACTATTGGTCGACATTGGCATGGTCGACATGGACAAATGGTCGACACGTGAAAATAGTCGACACATGAAAAGGTCGACATGAGGTTTTTTTTTAACTTTTTTGGTGTTGTTTTCTGCGTAAAGTGACGGGGAACCCCAGTTAGTGCACCGCGTCCCCTCGCATGGCTCACTTCGCTCGCCATGCTTCGGGCAAGGTGACTTGCTCCGCTACTGCTGCGCTCGGCAAAGATTACCGTTCCCAATCGTAGTCCACGTGGATCGGGAAGTATGGAAAAGTTCCCCAAAATAAAAAAATGTGAAAAACTTATGTTGACCTTTTCATGTGTCGACCATGTGTCCATGTCGTCCATGTCAATGTCGACCAATAGTGGTCGACCTAATGACTGTGGACCATAACATGGTCGACCATCCAAACGGATACCAATGTGCTGGCATCTTCAAGGGGCCGGTCAGCACACTCTGCAGTCATCATATTATTAGCTTGAACTAATGTTTCGCTAATCTATTAAATACAAGCATCAACATCCAGGATCAGTCAGGGCATTTTCAAACAGTTCTACGTTTTGTTACTCTAGTAATTTGGGCCCAACATGTGCCAGATAACAGAACTAACCCAGTGCAGGGTTCTCCTCTCTCACCCGCCCATTATAGCACCAACCCCCAACCCCACGGCTATACGTATCTTGTGTCAGCAGTGCAGGGTTTTCCTCTCTCACCCGTCCATTATAGCACCAACCCCCAACCCCACGGCTATACGTATCTTGTGTCAGCAGTGCAGAGTTCTCCTATCTCACCCGCCCATTATAGCACCAACCCCCAACCCCACGGCTATACGTATCTTGTGTCAGCAGTGCAGGGTTCTCCTCTCTCACCCGCCCATTATAGCACCAACCCCCAACCCCACGGCTATACGTATCTTGTGTCAGCAGTGCAGGGTTCTCTCTCTCACCCGTCCATTATAGCACCAACCCCCAACCCCACAGCTATACGTATCTTGTGTCAGCAGTGCAGGGTTCTCCTCTCTCACCCGTCCATTATAGCACCAACCCCCAACCCCACGGCTATACGTATCTTGTGTCAGCAGTGCAGGGTTCTCCTCTCTCACCCGCCCATTATAGCACCAACCCCCAACCCCACGGCTATACGTATCTTGTGTCAGCAGTGCAGGGTTCTCCTCTCTCACCCGCCCATTACAGCACCAACCCCCAACCCCACGGCTTTACGTATCTTGTGTCAGCAGTGCAGTGTTCTCCTCTCTCACCCGCCCATTATATTTTCCCATCTTTGCTACAGCAGTGGGAGTCGTTGGGTATGGTGCACGCGGGATGTAGTTACGTGACTGGCAGTCAGGAGACCGCCGGTCACAACACCTCCACCCGACATCCCGCCCCTCTGAGAATACCGACAGTCGGCATGCCAACTAATAGGACTATTCCCACTTGTGGGTGTCCATGACACCCATAGAGGTCGCCACCGAGCCCACAAGGGGCTTGTTGCGCTCGCACCCTACCCGCCGGCATTCCGCTGCCGGGATCCCGGCAGAGATATGGTGACTGCCGGTCATATGGTGACTGCCGGGCATATCTGCCCCCCTGCAGTGCACGTGGTTTTGCCCAACTGCAAAAAAATGTGCTGCTGCGATAAGATACTGTAACGTGCAGAGAGAGTTAGATTTGGGTGGGGTGTATTCAATCTGAAATCTAAATAGCAGTGTAAAAATAAAGCAGCCAGTATTTACCCTGCACAGAAACAAAATAACCCACCCAAATCTAACTCTCTCTGCAAATGTTATATCTGCCCCCCCCCTGCAGTGCACATGGTTTTGCCCAACTGCTAACAAATATGCTGCTGCGATCAGATCTGAATTACCCCCCATATTTGCTGAATATTGAATTTAGCAAAATTTGTTGATATTTATCTGATTGACTCTAATTCTAATACACATTATGTGAAGTCCCATTAGTGCCCAGGCTTGGCCTTTCAGCTATACTAGTAATAAAATAAATACTTAAAAATATATTAATAAAAAAAGAGATTTTGATGTTATCAAAAACCAAAGAATTGCTTTAGTAAAATAATAAAGCATTTATAATTTACTTTTCTATTGTCATCATAATAAAGTAAATTTACTTAGGACTATAGTAAAATACTGTAGTCCTCAGTAAATATCGGAGGCTTCACCACACGTTGGGGAAGCTTTCGCTGGAGGGACCTGACAAATCTTTTCTCCCACGGGATGTATGGCTAGTGATACCCTTGAATGGTCAGGGAGATAGGAGGAAACCTAAATTAAAAGAATTCCTTGTCCAGACTCTGCATGTTTTTATACACTGAATACAATGCATATACAATATTTTTCATCATTTTGTGCATGATAAAAGTTTGTGTACATACACAATATTCATTTATGTTTCATTTACACCTAATACAGCCTGAAGGTCATTTGATACAATAATCTTAATCATGAATCCATCAGAAAGAAAAGGTTGCGTTCAAAAAAATTCTACCTGTGCTATTATGTAAGTGAGCAATATTATAAAGGCTTGAATATATATGGTAAATTTATGGAGGCGGAGCTTAAAAAACTACAAGGCGAGATTGAAAATGTCTACGAGAGCAGAATGAGGATTTTCTGCCCTGGCCACTGCAGTCATTGAATGACCTTGGGCAAAATAGCCATTACAAGTGCATTAAAAACATTTGTTTTAAGTTTCTTACTTTTTTCTACTTGCAACATTTTGTTGTAGATAAAAAAAATTGTGTAGCAGCATAAATAACATTTTGTATTTACCCTAGCAGATAGAATAGATTACAGTACAAGCATCTATCAACTGTTAAAGCAAACCATATTACTGCACTCAACCATTACATTACTCAGTATAACCAAAGTTGATAAACAAATATACATAATTAAAGATTTTACAGTTTGCTGATGAGAAAGTTTGATCATTAGACTTCTGAGGAAAAGGAAATGTTCAATTTACATAGATAATGGTAAATATCACTTGAAAGAATTTTTCTTACCTTTTCCTTATCGCTATGGCTGTGACTAGCATTCTGCTGCATAGTCAACTATCTCAGAGATATAAGGCAGATTAAAAAGGAGGCCACTTAAAGCCTGTCCTCATCAGTAGATCTATTCTGCTTGAATTTGCTCTGGGCAATGACATACCAAGCTTTTAAGATGTTTAAATTGAAACTTATATAATCATAGGCAAGATAAAACTCACTGACCTAATTTTGATAGAAGCCTTTAAAAATATTTTGCTTTTCATCTAGACATGATTAAAATTTCTCCTGAGAATACATTAATACAAAACTATAATTTCTAGCTAGTTTGCAGAATTATATAAAGGAAACAATAACAAGCAATTTTATAGCTTTACAGGTTTCTCAGTTGGTATTATATCTGCGTCCTGTATTTGCCGAACAATACAGTATCGCTGGTAGTGCCATTTGTCAATCAAGTAACAAATTATACCGATAGGGTTCCACTGTGTACTCCTCTAGCTATGTATATTACATGAGGTAGACATCCGGTGGCTCTCCAACTTGCCATATGCTAATATGTTTTACAGCCAGTTGTCTAAGCCTGTGGTATACATTAAGGCAGTGGTTCTTAAACTCAGTCCTCAGGATCCCACACAATTCATGTTTTCCAGGTAGCCCAGCAGATGCACAGGTGTATTCATTACCCACTGACCCATTTAATAAGATCCACAGGTGCAGCTAATTTTTCCACTAGTGATTCTGTGAGGAGACCTGGAATACATGCATAGTGTGGGGTCCTGAGGATCGAGTTTGAGAACCTGTGCATTAAGGTATCTGGTCACATGATTGACAGTAACCATAGCCACATTCAAAATGTTGGCACAATGTCAGTCGATGCCGACATTCTCAGAATGTCGATATGGTTACATGATCGACAGATGCAATGTGAAATGTTGACATTCTGAGGATGCTGGCAATTAGGGTGCGTGTGGGTGGTTAAGATTAGCACTAGACAGAGGGTTAAGGAATAAGGTTAGAGATAGTGGGGAAATACTTACAAAAACCACCAGTCACTCAGAGGTCTGACACAGAAGTGACGGTCAACTGACCGGACCCAGAAGCAATGCCGGGCAGTACGGATGGTGTAATGGTTAGCATTACTGCCTCACAGCACTGAGGTCATGGGTTTCGATTCCCACCATGGCCCAACTGTGTGGAGTTTGTATATTCCCCCCGTACTTGCGTGGGTTTCCTCCGGGTACTCCGGTTTCCTCCCACAATCCAAAAATATACTGGTAGGTTAATTGGATCCCAACAAAAATTAACCCTAGCGTGAAAGTGTGTGCGTGTACATGTGATATAGATTGTAAGCTCCACCGGGGCAGGGACTGATGTGAATGGCCAAATATTCTCTGGAAAGCGCTGCGGAATATGTGTGCGCTATATAAATAACTGGTAATAATAATAATAATAATAATAATGCTGGAGCCTCTGGGAGAAGGTGAGACCAGCAAGCACGGTTTGTTGACACTTGATCATGTCGACACATCAAATGGGTACACATGATGAATTTCAACATGGTCACTATGAATATGCTGCAGGTTGGCAGTTCGGTCATGTCGACATGTTACATACATAGTAACATAGTAACTAAGGTTGAAAAAAGACAATTGTCCATCGAGTTCAACCTATCTGTGGTCTCCTGTGCAGTCTAATTATAGGACTAGTTCTTTTTATGTTAGGACTAGTTATATTAACTATAATGCATGCCTACGCACCATAACCCTGAATATTCAATAGGAATTTATCTAACCCATTCTTAAAGGTGTTGACTGAGTCCGCCATTACTACTCTCTCAGGCAGGGAATTCCAAACACGTATTGTCCTTACTGTGAAAAAACCTTTTCGCCTCAATGTGCGGAAACTCCTCTCCTCTAACCTAAGCGAGTGACCACGTGTCCTCTGTGCTGATCTTATAGAAAACAGGTCCCTCCCAAGCTCTGTGTATTGACCCCTTATATATTTGTAGATGTTGATCATGTCCCCTCTTAGTCTCCTCTTTTCCAATGTAAACATGCCTAGCCTTGCAAGCCTTTCCTCGTATTCCAGCGTCTGCATGCCCTTGATTAGTTTGGTCGCCCGCCTCTGAACCTTTTCTAGCTCCAGGATATCCTATTTGTAATATGGTGCCCAAATTGCACGCAGTATTCAAGATGTGGCCTCACTAGTGATTTATATAATGGGAGTATAATACTCTCGTCCCTTGCATCAATTCCCTGTTTTATGCATGCTAATATCTTATTAGCCTTCTTTGCTGCACTCCTACTTTGGGTACTGCTGCTTCATTTGTTATCTATGTGAACCCCTAAGTCTTTTTCCAGTACAGAATCCCCTTAATATTACCCCATTTAGTGTGTAGGTGTTATTTTTGTTCTTGTTACCACAGTGCATTACCTTACACTTGTCTGTGTTGAATCTCATTCTCCATGTTGACTGTCAACAAATTATAACCAACAGAAAAATATAGCAAAAACCAACCAGGTTTAATACGCATCTGCACTTTTCATCTGGGGTCATGAAGTTTCTAAGTATCATGGAATAAAGTGAAATAATTTTAGTAATTTCTACTAAATATGGAGAAAAGAAAATGGTATTATTGATTATCTGAGCAATGTTCTCCCTGTTGTCAATTTCACGGGTGCTCCACGGGGCTTTTTAACATGCCGCCCAGCACTATTCTGCCCCAGCAGTCTAAGCTTACATAACTATGACAGACACAGTAACAGAGGTCTTTAAGAGGCAGGGCCAGTTTGGACATTGCAAAGAGGATCGACAGAGAGTGCAAGTAAGCACTGGATACAATTATATCTGTGTCCAGCCAGCAAGTGGGTTGTACACACAAGAGTCTTTAAAAATGATTTTACACAAGACTAGAGGGGACATCCTATTAGCCCCAATGCAGACGTCCTTATCCCCGGATGTCGGCCCGCAAAGCATAATCTCCAATAAGCAGCCACTGGAGCCGCGGTAACACATGAGATCGGGAACTTATCCACAAGCCCATGAGTTCCCGGGGACGTAGCTGCAAGGAAAAGTCAGTGTAAAAAAAAAAAAAAAAAAATGGTCGCATGTGGGACCTAAAAATATACAACATTCATTGAGGTGAGTGTCCTGCCATCCTAACCACAGGCCACAGTGTCCCGCTTGAGGGAGGGTTGGGGGGGGGGGGGGCACTCTCTCTCTCTGCTGTTCTGCATAGCAGAGCAGCAGCGCCTCCGTCAGCCCTAACACATGGACGAGTATCACCTGTGATTGATAGAATCAGTGGCAAAGCTGCGGAGGGTGGGACTGAAGTGGCATGTGCCCCAGTTGCTTGATGTGGGGGGCACAAGCTACCAGTTATGTGGTTGCACAGGGTGCGTGTGTGTCTGTATAGTGTAGCTCCCCTTTGTGTAGTGACTGTGTCATGCATGGGAAGGGGCGGCCTGGTTATGGGGCATGTTCATTGGCAGAAATCAAGACATATACTACAAGCAGGTTTACAGACTTCTTGACTAGAAAGATACAATCACCACCTTGGTAGGATGGTGCAGGGATACTTTCCAACCCAGTCAGACACGCTCAGTCAGTACCATGAAACTCAGCACAAGGGGTCAGAGGAGTATGTGCTGAGCTCTGAGGACACCTGATGGAGTGATTTAATTAGAGGATGCCTTCAGGAGATCTCACCTGTATTGTTCTTCCATGGAGCCCTGGCAAAATACATATACAAAATTGAAATATTGGGAGGTATGATAACAAAGATAGTGACATGCATCACTGAATAGGGGGGGTGTAATGGCATTAAGGGCATGTGAGAAGCTCTGATGGCATCTAATGGAAATGTGGAGTAGGTCTGATTGCATAAAAGGAGGCCTGACAACTTATGAGAAAGTTTGATGAATAAGTAAGGGCACATGTCTGAGGGTTACCCTTTCTAAAATCCTTTAAGACCGAAAGTATTTAGGTATTTGTATGTATGTAAGTATGTGTGTAGGGGGGAACGGACTGAGCAGATTCCCTGTTCTAGGTAAAAGAAGGCTTAGCTTCACCCCTAAGTTGAATGCAGTTGTGCATCAAAACCACATGCTCCCTGATTACAAATTTGGAAGTACCATCCTGCATGTTGTAATATCTTCTGACAGTCTAGAACAACTGCAACGCATAAACCAATGGCAAATGCCATTGTAGGGTGATATTTATTTCTAATATTCATTGTGATTCTGTTTTTAACTTGAGGTATCAGTACTCCTTAACATCCATTTCAGATTTCTCTGTTTTTTGTTGTTGTTTTTTTCATAAAATAAAAACAAATGAAAAGATAGTGATTATTTTCTGCTTCTTTATATAAATGCTGAGTAAACATTAGGTACAAATAATACATTATGTCACACAGTTTCTACCATTTTATTCCAGTGATCCAAGTATTTTGTGTGTACATAATTATTAATTAACAACATGCGTATGTGTGCGGTACTTCAAGAAATAATAAATGTTTGCACTACACATCCAGAAGTTCAAAGTGCTGTGTCCTTCCTAATCTGTTACCCAAATCATGGTAAATAAATCATTCAAACCTTACCATCTGCAGTATGTTAGAGCAGTCTGTATCACATTAGCTTTGTATAACCTATCCTTCACATTTCCTAAAGGCAGGAAAACTGTAAGAGAATATCCAAAGGCACCATGCACAGTACAGCAAGAAATAAAATAACTAGAAAATCAAGGTGCAAAGAAAGGTCCAATATCTATAGGAAATAAGTGGTTAGACTGAATGAATGTATAGTTTTCTTCCCTTGCGATAAAACATCAATGTAGATGATTTCACCTTGAATGCATTCCTGGAATTTTAAGCAATCTCTAAAGAACATTAAGCTCTTGTGCAATAATAAAAAAAAAAAGAAAATGCAACAAATCACTGCAGCTGCTGATATATATTACTTTACTCCAAACTACCAATATAGATGACAAATAACCAGTCTTTTCAATTAACAATAAAGAACAGACACAGGACCACTCACCTGTTTGGCTAAGCTGTGATGTGCTTCTACTCCTCCGAGATACTATGGCAACTACTTTGGCACTCAAACTTGGCCGTCTTTTCTTTCCACATGTCCCAACTGTACCTACAGCTGTATCGGACTGGCTCCCATCATTGTGTTCCAGCTTGTAGATCTCTCCACTTACACTTGTGCTCTTTGTAATGATTCTCCCTGAAGAACCCATCCGTCTGCCTTGCATCCTAGGTGTAAATGAACTATATGTTGGGATTAAGAATGCAACGATTCTGGGGTTTTGCATACGCGGAATGAGAAATAGAAATAAAATGTATTTAATAACATGGTGCAAATCACACATACATTATGTGCTGAATCCCAAATGTACTGTAAAGGACAATACACACTAGAAGACTTGAAAGATGAATAATGTGGAATATGAGCAATGTCCCTTGAACGCCCTGACAAACGAGATTGATGTACACACTGAGCTTTTTTACAAACGATCTGAACGACGAACGTTTTGCTCATCTGGGATTGAGGGGGTTAAGGTGCATGCATGGGAGACTGGCCACCTGCTTTAAACGACCACGGGTGCTCACATCGTTTGCTGTGTACACACTAGAACGAACTGAACAATTTGATCGCTCACAACCGTCATTATCGCTCATATCTATGGAAAATATCTTCTAGTGTGTATGGTCCTTAAGTCAGGCTATCGTACAAATTGCAGCATGTCAGTAAATAAACTATAGTTCTTTGGATACAACATTGTATTAAACAATAAATCAGAATTACGTCATCTTCATAACCTTATTATTAAATCAATGAATAATCTGCAGCATAGTCCTAGCTTGTCCCAGTTCTTTTTACATTTTAACTATACAATATCTGACTGAGAATTTGAGCAGTTCAATAGGTATCTACATTCTACTTCCATTCATATCAAAACACTATGGGGGGAATTCAAATGTTTGAAAAGTCGGTTGGGTGTCTGTTTTTCTTGTCTATGAGATAGGAAAAAACAGACACCCAACTGCCTTTTCAAACAATTGAATATCCCCCTATATTGGACATTTGTGAGGAATAATCCTGAAAATATAATAGACTTTTTAATATACATTGATATATGGTACATTGTATTTACACTACTTTATACGGATTACGGTCATTAGGTCGGCAAGACTTAGGTCGACAGTCATTAGGTCGACCACTATTAGTCGACATGCACTGGGTCAACATGGTCAAAAGGTCGACATAGTCATTAGGTCAACATGGAAAAAGGTCGACATGAGTTTTTCACTTTTTTTTCTTCATTTTTTGAACTTTTTCATACTTTATGATCCACGTGGACTACAATTGGGAACGGAAAAAAGTGCAGAGCGCAGCGGTAGCGGAGTGAGGCACCTTGACCAAAGCATGGCAAGTGAAGTGAGACATGCGAGGGGACACGGTGCACCAATTGGGGTTCACCGTCACTTCACGAAGAAAACTACACCAAAAAAAGTAAAAAAACTCATGTCAACCTTTTTCCATGTCAACCTTGTTCATGTCAACCCAATGGCCATGTCGACATTTTGACCATGTCGACCGAATGCATGTCAACCAATAGTGGTCGACCTAATGACTGTCGACCTAAATCTTGTCGACCTAATGACCCATACCCAATTTATACTATGGTAACTTATTGTGAATTCTATTTTATAATGAGTAAAAAGCAATCCAAAAAGTCACTGGTAGGCTAATTGGATTCTGGCGCAAAATTAGCCCTAGTATATATGCGTGTGTGTACATGTGGTAGGGAATATCTATTGTAAGCTCCACTGGGGCAGGGACTGACGTGACTAGCTAACTATTCTTTCTGTAAAGCGCTACAGAATATGTGTGCGCTATATAAATAACTTAGTAAATAAATAATAGTGTTGTCTTCAATTATAACCTGGGAGTAATAGTCATCATTATAAACATTTAATTTATTATTACATAACACTATTTTACCAGTTTAATATAATGATTTATACTATGGCATGCTAGAATTTTATGTTTTCAAATTTTTATATTATTTTTAGTTTTCTTTTATGCTGTTACAAATTTTCTGTACATCATTTTCTTCTCATCATTTTCACAAGGGGACAGGATCTGCTTTCTGCAAAATGCAGTGGATGAGTGACCTACAGTAATTACCTAAAAAAGTAATTAGCTTGTCACAGAAGGTGAAACAGTGAATTAAGTTCACCACTGGCTGCCCCGTGCCACTCACATGACCTGCATGTAAAGGACCAATACATAAACTTGGCGATTCCCCCAATTCCCCGTTCTGATTTGCAGATTCTCAATCTCCATTTCTCTGCTAAAATCCAACGATCATTTTTGGGTTGGAATCAGCGAATCGAAGATTTCCAACATGTTGGATTTTGAAGATCGTTGGACACAATCATCGGAGACAAAGCCAGGATTTTGCAGATAAACTGTTGATACATAGGCATAATCAGATGACTATAACAAAGATGATGGAGAAAGTCAACCTGGAGCTACAGTAGTAGCTGAAGTGTTCATGCTCATGGACCGTGTCGCAGAACATGACCATAGATGTGCAGCTGCACTTCCAGGTTTACGGAATCTGGAATTGTAATTAAAAACAAACAAAAAAACAAACAATATTGAGCAATATTACATAAACTGTATATTTAGGTCAGTGAAAAGATGTTACTTTTTTGTGCTTAATGATAATTCCTGATCCATATCCTGTTTACACATCTCAACAATCAAACGTTTATGGTGATAAATAAGCTAATCAAAAAAAAAAAAATCTTATGATCTAAAGAGAACATATCTAACCTTTTGTTTTACAATGTTCACGTGAACACATTAATATATATCAAATGCTGCACATTATGTAGTCATAATTTCGACAATCACAATTTCTACCTCCTTTGACGCCATAATGTTGAATGTCATAATATTTACATGGTTAAAATGTTATCACTTGCAAGATGTTGACATGATATGTTGTCACAGTCAAAATGTTGTTAATAGAAATATTAGGGTTAGGATCAAAATTCGGTGTCAAAATGATGCACCTATTGACATTATGGACATGTCGACATTCTCTACCTGTCGACATTATGGCATCTATATAGTGACTGTCCACATTGTTTTTTGACAATACATACCAAAACTAGCTAAATAATACACATGCAATATCTGATTTTTTGTACTTAACTGAATAGAGGTACTCATACATGAATGTTCCGCCCATGTTATACAGTAATTCCACTTAAGCAGAGTTTTGTGTAGCTGGCACTCAATAGGACAGGATGCGGCTCAAATGGAGCTTTACAAATGAGAGCATTGCTGCCTATAAGAACTACAAGGATGTTCCCAGTGGCCTTCTGGGTAATGTAGGGTGATTTATGTTATAGTACAGATGTGGCTGTGTTGTCTGGAGTTGCAGTATGATTGTGTTAGGGTCTCCTGCCCTGTGCTGCCACGTCGTCATGGCAACCGGGAGACAAGTACTAGCGGAGTAACCTGAGCGCAGCTGATACTCCGGTTCGGGTCTTTTGCTGTGCAGTGGTTATAGGCTCTGTGCACGGCAGGGGATCCGGTGCTGGTTTTTGTGCTCACAGTCTGTGAGGTCTGAGTGGGGCGTGGACAGCACCTGCTTTATAAGGCCTCTTTCCAGGTTAAGCAGATGCTGCTGAATCTTTGTTGGTTAGTCAGTTCCTGAAAGTTAGCCAGTACTGTGTAGCTTTGTATTTGTTTGTTGCTTACTGCAAATAGGCCTGGGGATTTGGTATTACACTCTGCCAATCCAGACCTAGCAGTAAGACTGGAGTCAGTCGTTTAGCTTGCTGGGGTTCTGTTACTACTCTGTGAACTTAGCAAGTTTGCGGCTGTATTCTAAGACTTGCCTGTCTAATCCTGTCTCACTGTGCTAGGTGTCAGGGGTCAGTTTAGTGGCAGTAAACTGAACCTGTGCACTGCAAGTGAGAATTAGGATTGTGGAGACTCTCCTTGTGTCTATCATTCCATCTCTGACCAAGGAGTTTACTGCCACACCCGTTGGTAACCCTTTAGGGTTTTGCTGTTGCCCTTAGCAACAGCATTTCGGGTTCTCTATGTATTAAAACACAACATCTTGCTTTTCCCATCTGAGCATTTCTAATACAAGGGAGATACCCAGTTCCTTAGCCTCTGGGCTTCTCTGTTCACTTTGTGTGTATTTTGTTACCCTATCACCTTCTGTGTACGTTATGTCATATTCCCCAGTCTGTCTGTGAGTCCATTTGTTGTGCATAACAGTTCTGACACCAGTACTTTCCTGCAGGCACTGGTGTACATAACATATTCAGCAGCCTAATACTCCTGTTGAAATTTTGTGGGAATATGGAGCATACCCCTCAAAATACGTTGCAACAGGTGGTCGATCAGGTGCAGGTCCTGACTCGACAATTTAATGATCTGCCCATTAAAATGCACACCTCCCAGGCTGCTGGCGGAGCTCCCGCAGCAGCAGCACCTGCAGGGGTTAAGGAGCCGAAAGTAAATCTCCCGGATCGTTTTTCTGGAGATCGCTCGCAGTTCTTTTGTTTCAAGGAGAGCTGCAAGCTATACTTCCGGCTTAGGCCTCAGTCTTCTGGGTCGGAGATTCAGCGGGTGGGCATAGTGATTTCCTTGCTACAAGGAGACCCACAGGTCTGGGCATATGGGTTGCAGCCTGACTGTCCGTCGCTTAAAAGTGTTGATGCTTTTTTTACGGCACTGGGCATGTTGTATGATGACCCTGACAAGACGGCCTCAGCCGAGGCTCAGATTTCGATCCTTAAGCAAGGGCGAAGGCCAGTTGAGGTTTACTGTACGGAGTTTCGGAGGTTGGCCCATGATACCCAGTGGAATGACCCAGCCCTGAGACACCAGTACCGAAGAGGTCTTTCTAACCAGATAAAGGACCAACTGGTACAATATCCCTTGCCTGATAGCTTGGATCAGCTCATGCAGTTATCCATCCGGGTGGATAGACGGCTGAGAGAGCGTAGGCTTGAAAGGGAGACTGAGATTTCCTTCCTTCCCAAGGGAACCTCAGACTCTGAGGAATTTTCCGAGGAGCCTATGCAGATTGGGGCTACCCGCCTCTCCTCGCGTGAGAAGACGCGGAGGAGACAGCAGGGGTTGTGTTTGTACTGTGGGAATAAAGGTCATGTGGTAGTATCATGCCCAGAAAAGCCGGAAAACTTCAGGGCCTGAGGGTAATGGGAAATATCCTGTCAGGCCAGAAGTCAGAATTTCCCAAGAAGACTTTTATCATTCCGGTGACCTTGAAGATCCTCGGTCAAACTGTCAAGACTGAGGCCTTTGTGGACAGTGGGGCCGACAGGGTTTTTATGGACCGCCAATTCGCCCTGAAACACTCTGTTCCCTTAGTACCCTTGGCATCGGAAATTGAGATTTGTGGGTTAAACGGGGAACCATTATCCCAAGGTAAAATTACCTCTTGCACTAGCCAGATTTCTTTGTTTATTGGAGCCACACACTCTGAAAAATTGTCCTTTTATGTGACTGTCTGTACTTTTGCCCCATTGGTGTTGGGGTTACCCTGGTTAAGGGCCCACAATCCTCAATTTGACTGGGTCTCTGGGAAGATTCTTAGTTGGGGTACTGATTGTTTCAGGAGTTGCTTGAGCCTTCCAGTCAGGCTCTCGCAGCTAAGTTTGCCAGGATTGCCAGGGTGTTATGCAGATTTTGCGGACGTGTTCTCCAAAAAAGTTGCAGAGGTACTACCTCCCCATCGCCCCTATGACTGTGCCATTGATTTGTTGCCAAATGCTAAGCTTCCCAAGAGCAGGTTGTACTCCCTGTCACGTCCTGAGACTCAGGCTATGGCAGAGTACATTCAGGAGAACTTGGCTAAGGGATTTATCAGACCTTCACAGTCTCCAGTTGGGTCGGGGTTCTTCTTCGTGGGTAAAAAGGACGGTTCGTTGCGACCCTGCATCGACTTCAGGGAATTGAACCGTATCACGATTAAAAACTCATACCCACTGCCTCTCATTTCGGTCTTGTTTGACCAGCTTCGTACTGCCACCATTTTTTCTAAGATTGACCTACGCGGTGCGTACAATCTAATCCGAATAAGAGAGGGGGATGAATGGAAGACTGCCTTTAATACCCACTCAGGGCATTATGAATATTTGGTGATGCCTTTTGGGCTCTGTAATGCCCCGGCAGTCTTCCAGGATTTCATGAATGATGTGCTCAGGGAATATTTGGATAGATTCTTAGTTGTATACTTAGATGACATCCTAATCTTCTCCCATTCCCTGGAGGAACATCGGAAGCATGTACGCTTAGTCCTCCAGAAACTCAGAGACCACCGGCTTGGGGCGAAGCTGGAGAAGTGCGAATTTGAAGTTCAGCAAATCGCATTTCTAGGATATATTATCTCCCCAGAAGGTTTCCAAATGGAGGGTTCCAAGGTACAGGCAGTCCTGGATTGGGTGCAACCCACTAGTTTGAAGGCGCTTCAGCGTTTCCTGGGCTTTGCGAATTTTTATAGACGATTTATCGCTGGCTTTTCGTCTATAGTGGCGCCCTTGGTGGCACTCACTAAGAAAGGGGCGGATGTTGCTCACTGGTCTTGTGAGGCTAAAGCGGCTTTTGCCCGTCTCAAAAGGGCATTTGTTTCGGCCAAAGTGCTGCGACACCCAGATCCAGAGCGTCCTTTTGTGGTGGAGGTGGATGCCTCTGAGATGGGTATTGGGGCAGTGCTTTCTCAGATGGGAGTGTCTGATAATCGCCTTCATCCCTATGCTTACTTTTCCCGTAAATTTTCGCCTGCCGAGATGAATTATGACGTGGGTAACCGGGAATTGTTGGCTATTAAGGATGCACTCGAGGAGTGGAGACACTGGCTTGAGGGGGCTAAGTTTGTGGTCTCAATTCTCACTGACCATAAGAATCTGGCATATTTAGAGTCAGCGAAGCGTCTCAATGCCAGGCAGGCACGATGGGCTTTGTTTTTTGCTCGCTTTAATTTTTTGATAACATATCGCCCTGGGTCAAAAAACATCAAGGCTGATGCGCTCTCGCGGAGTTTTGCTCCAATCCAGGAGACCACCGAGGAGCCGTTGCCCATTGTTTCCCCATCATGTATTAAAGTGGGCATTACCCAGGACCTCTTATCATTAGTCCTTAGAGCACAGGAGCAGGCTCCTCCAGACCTTCCGGTAGGTCTTTTGTTTGTGCCTCCTAGGTTAAGACAGCGAGTGTTCCTGGAATTCCATGCCAAGAAGTCGGCAGGTCACCCGGGTATTGCCAGAACTCGGGAGTTGCTATCTAGGGCGGTGTGGTGGCCCTCGGTGGCTAAGGATGTGGATCAGTGGGTTCGGGCATGTGACATCTGTGCCCGAAATAAGACTCCTAGAGGGGTTCCTGTTGGCCCATTACATCCACTCTCTATCCCATCTAAGCCATGGACCCACATTTCAATGGATTTTGTGGTGGACTTGCCCAAATCCTCGGGGATGACAGCCATCTGGGTTGTCGTTGACAGGTTTTCGAAGATGGCGCACTTCGTTCCACTGGTTGGGCTGCCATCGGCCAGACGCCTGTCTGAATTATTTATGCTGCATGTTGTGCGTCTCCACGGGTTGCCACTTGATGTGGTCTCTGACCGCGGATCCCAGTTTGTGGCCAAATTCTGGAGGGCATTTTGTTCCGATCTCCAGATTTCTGTCAGCTTGTCGTCAGGCTACCATCCGCAGTCTAATGGGCAGACTGAAAGGGTGAACCAGTCCTTGGAGCAGTTCCTCAGGTGTTATGTCTCCAAGTGTCAGACTGACTGGGTTGCTCATCTGTCCATGGTGGAGTTTGCCTATAACAACGCGGCTCACTCTGCTACAGGGATCTCTCCCTTCCTTTGTGTGTATGGGCATCATCCTAAGGCCAATTCTTTTGACCCCCTGGACTCCTCTGTGGTTTCGGTCCTTAGAGGTATTTGGCGGAAAGTGAAGAAAGCCCTTGTGTCTGTGTCATTAGTGACCAAAAGGGTTTTTGATAAGCGGAAAAGACCCTGCAGCTTCAAATTAGGAGACTTCGTCTGGTTGTCTACCAAGAATTTGAAGTTGAGACAGCCATCTCATAAGTTAGGCCCCCGGTTCATCGGCCCTTATAAGATCACCAGGGTTATCAATCCGGTGGCATTTCAGTTAGATCTGCCCCGTTCTTTGGGTATCAATAAAACATTTCATTGTTCCCTTTTAAAACGGGCGATTAGGAATCCTTCTTCCAGTGGAAGACCTTCCCCTCTTCTGATACGTGGCCAGAGGGAGTTTGTTGTTGAAAGGATTCTTGACTCCAAGGTGGTTCGGGGTCGGCTGTCATTTTTGGTGCACTGGAAGGGGTATGGCCCGGAGGAGCGGTCGTGGGTGCGCAGTTGTGATCTTCATGCCCCCAGACTGATACGCTCTTTCTTCTCGCAGTTCCCCGATAAACCCGGTGGTAGGGGTTCTTTGACCCCTCGTCAGAGGGGGGTACTGTTAGGGTCTCCTGCCCTGTGCTGCCACGTCGTCATGGCAACCGGGAGACAAGTACTAGCGGAGTAACCTGAGCGCAGCTGATACTCCGGTTCGGGTCTTTTGCTGTGCAGTGGTTATAGGCTCTGTGCACGGCAGGGGATCCGGTGCTGGTTTTTGTGCTCACAGTCTGTGAGGTCTGAGTGGGGCGTGGACAGCACCTGCTTTATAAGGCCTCTTTCCAGGTTAAGCAGATGCTGCTGAATCTTTGTTGGTTAGTCAGTTCCTGAAAGTTAGCCAGTACTGTGTAGCTTTGTATTTGTTTGTTGCTTACTGCAAATAGGCCTGGGGATTTGGTATTACACTCTGCCAATCCAGACCTAGCAGTAAGACTGGAGTCAGTCGTTTAGCTTGCTGGGGTTCTGTTACTACTCTGTGAACTTAGCAAGTTTGCGGCTGTATTCTAAGACTTGCCTGTCTAATCCTGTCTCACTGTGCTAGGTGTCAGGGGTCAGTTTAGTGGCAGTAAACTGAACCTGTGCACTGCAAGTGAGAATTAGGATTGTGGAGACTCTCCTTGTGTCTATCATTCCATCTCTGACCAAGGAGTTTACTGCCACACCCGTTGGTAACCCTTTAGGGTTTTGCTGTTGCCCTTAGCAACAGCATTTCGGGTTCTCTATGTATTAAAACACAACATCTTGCTTTTCCCATCTGAGCATTTCTAATACAAGGGAGATACCCAGTTCCTTAGCCTCTGGGCTTCTCTGTTCACTTTGTGTGTATTTTGTTACCCTATCACCTTCTGTGTACGTTATGTCATATTCCCCAGTCTGTCTGTGAGTCCATTTGTTGTGCATAACAGTTCTGACACCAGTACTTTCCTGCAGGCACTGGTGTACATAACAGATTGGCATTTGTTACTCTCCTATAGGTTATGCTTAAGTTGCTTTTGTTCAGTGTCTGTTAAATGTTTTATATCTGAATCTGAAGGAAAAAGGCATAATGACCAACAGCTTGGTAAAAACAGAGTAGGTCTAAGGCCAATTGGTGGCTTCTTTGATACGAGGGCCAAGTGTGGGTCTGTTACACCCACACGCACTCACTACTGTCCACGGCTAGTAAACATTACAGCAAAGTCTTCCTTCAATCGGGGTGCTTGGCAGGGCTTCTGTAGTTTCCCAGTTTGATCACTGGGGCACCAGAGGATTCAGTTTTGATATAAAAAGCATTACCTCCTCACCAGCCTACAAAATTTGCCTAGATCAGAGGTTCCAAAACTCAGTCCTCAAGGCACCCTAACGATCATGGTTTTAAGGATATACATGACTGAGCACAGATGGTTAAGTCAAACTGATTGAGGTACTAATAGATCACCTGTGCCCAAGCTTGGTTATTCTTAAAACCTGCACTATTAAGGTGCTGTAAGGACTGTGTTTGGGAACCTCTGGGCTAGATACATTTAGTAATAAAGTGTATTTAACATTACCTTAATGCAAGCAATAATCCACATGTACTACTGAATCAATGCTATACCATTTGTTCCCATAAAGCACGTGTCCCACATTATCAGGCCAACTTCAGTGGATCCAGGGGCGTTTTAAGAGAAGAGAGGACACGCGTGCAGCCTCCGTCGCAGTAATGCCAGAGTCTACTGCGCATGCGCAGGTCTCCGGGAACATGGCGCCCATGCCTTGTTCCCGGGGACACCTCTAGTGTGCATGCACAAAACACTCAAAAATGGCAGTGGCGGCCATTTTCCTAGTGATCTGTGCCCGCACAGCAGGGCCTCCGTCGTGGGACTCCGGAGGGGTAAGTATATTCTATGGGTGCAGTGTGTGCGGTGGGGGCCCCCTTGGACCAAGGGACTCATGTGCACCACACACACTGCACCCATTTTAGAAACGCCTATGAGTGGATTTGATATGTGCAATGCAGAAAAATATCCTATTTTAGCTAAACATACTGTATACTCAGTCACAAAGGTAGACATAGTCATCGGTTACGGAGGTTTGTTGGGCTTGGGGAGTGTGTGAAAGATTGGTCATTTTTACACTTGGGACACC
Organism: Pseudophryne corroboree; assembly: GCF_028390025.1. Lineage (NCBI taxonomy): Eukaryota > Metazoa > Chordata > Amphibia > Anura > Myobatrachidae > Pseudophryne > Pseudophryne corroboree. Next base: position 413,826,853 of record NC_086447.1, on the reverse strand, counting down.
ATCTAGGGCCAAACTAGAGATCCTGAAACCAAACATGTTCTAGAATTATGTTTTCATTGTGTTGGAAAGGTTTAGGAGGAAGCAAGCAAAGAATTGTTTGTTTAGCTATAAATTATCCTACAAAGTAACAGACTAAATCAAGAAGGGTTCGGTATGTATTACCGGCGGACAAGATGCTGGCTGTCCATATCCCCGACAGTAGCATCCACCCGTTAGAATGCCGGCAGCTGGCTGAGCGCTAAGAGTCCCCTTGAAGACTTGCTGCGCTCGCCAAATTGCAGGCTCGGTGGCTCGCTGTGCTCACCACAGGATCTAATCCCACTCTATGGGTGTCATGGACACCCACGAGTGGGAATAGCCCTGGTGCGCTGGGATTCCAGCTGGCGTCACTGTCCGACAAACTGACTGCATCCCATTCAAGAAATATACCCCATATCATAATAAGATACTAGCATAGTTTATATCTATAACAGATATGGGCACATCATTTGACCAGCTTTCAAAAACAAGTACTGTGGTTGGATCAGGAACTGTGCAATTCTGTTTAATGCACTTCCCTGTGAAATATTGGTGATTCCTTATGAAGAAAGCTGCTCTAGCTGCATGACTAACACAAACTCCTTTACTTCCACACTGAATTGGATCCAGTGTTTTATGCTGTGTAAGGTCTCCTATGATGGACAACACTACCATCATGCTTAAGGTGATTTAATAGAAGTCATATAAAATTGATTTAGTAGCAGTCATAAAGGCAGTGCTAGAGTAATAATAAGGCAGCAAGGGACCATTGCCAAGCGTCCCCCACACATGAGGGGGCACTGTGGAATATAAAACCTGCTTCTGTGTGGCATAATGTGAACTGGGGACACTACAATGTGTTTAACACAATTGTGGCACAGGGAGTATTTACACATTATACTCTTTAATAACAGCATTAGCATATCATACTATTTTTGGGGTTGTTAGTTAGTTGCCCTGGGCCCCCGCAAACCTTAATCCACCCTGCATGGAGGTGGAAGTAGCATTCAGAAGTACACAGTAAGAAATGGAACTTAAAGGCAGGACCTCCCCCCCCCCCCTCCCTGAAACTTTATGGATTTTGATTGATTTTAGCGTCAAATTTAGCCCAATTTTTTGTTTAATTTTTAACACAATTGAATGCAATACAAAGGCATATTAAGTGATTGCATTTAATATCTAATGGTATTTTATTAAATAGTGTTTACAGACTCTTTACACAAGCTTAACTTCAGTAAAATCCTTTGGTGAAATAGCACGAAATAGAGAAAGGCATCAGACTCATCTCATTTTTCTATTATTTATTAGCAGAAGTTTTGCCATTCATTTCAATAATGATTCATAATGGCGTTTCCAGTGTTTGTGTGTGCTACATGCAGAAACCCAAGTTACATGAATGGGAAAAGCTCTGTACAAGCAAAAGAGGTGTTTTTTTTTTTTCTTACTCATCTCACTTATTTCAAGAGTCAGAAGTAGTGAATTTATTTTTGGCAGTTTCCATGGCGACTTACTAAATCGATCTTTTCATAGATTGCACCTGTCTTCTTCTTAAGAGCAGAAATCATTCAATTTAGTGATTTTGCAATGGTTCTTTTTTTTTGTTTTTTGTTTAGAAACTTCTGACTTCTATGGCAATTTCCATTTTCATCTCCATGATCATCACAGAAAAATAGTTATTTCAATAATTTTTTAAGAACAAGTTTCTTATAGTTTGAAACTGGAAAACTATTGTTATACTAATGTTTGGTATTATTAAGGAAAACATCAACAACAAAAAACTTACGTAAAAGCACTATTTCTGAAAATCTTTAGATTTGACTGCAGGAACCGACTGGAGTTTAGAGTCCAATACCAAATTAACCACACATAGGGGGAGATTCAAATGTTTGAAAAGTCGGTTGGGTGTCTGTTTTTTCCTGTCTTTTAGATAGGAAAAACAGACTCCTAACTGACTTTTCAAACATTTGAATCTCCCCCATAAAGTGTGATGGACATGTGGGGGGGGGGGGGGGGGTCTGATGGGAATGTAGAGATCTCTGAGGACATGTAGGTGTATTTGATGGGCAAGTAAGGGACATGTGTGAGATGTCTGACTGCATTTAAAAGACAAGTGGGGAAGTTCTATGGCTTGTGAAAAGGCCAGATGAAGTCCAATGAGCATGTGGGGTACTTATTGCATATGTGTGTGGAGGTAACCTTATGGCAATTGCATAAATGTGAGCGGCTTGTGGGCATTTATGATTTTTATTACTCAGAACATGTGTGTGTGAATGGCGCTGAACCAGTTACTTGCCTGGAGCCCACTGGGGGTCTTAAAGCGGCTCTGATGGGATCTTGAGGCTAGCACAAGAGCTGGGTACTTGAACAAAGTGGTGCGGGAAGGGTGGGAAGAAAGGCTGATATGTGCGTGTGTGTGTGTGTGTGTGTGTGTGTGTGTGTGTGTGTGTGTGTGTGGGCGGGGTGTATTTGGAGGTAAAGGGTGAAATGTGGAATGATGAAAATATGCACAAAAAGAAGCTATGAGAGCGATTATGAGTTAATGAATTGTTACTTTTATTCCCCTGTTTTAATGGGGTCAAATGCAAAGAGAAAAAAAGATGTAGAAAAAAACAAGCTAAAAAAAAGAAATATTAAAAAAGAACAGGTCTTGAGTATTCAAAAAAGTCTCCGTCAGTGCAGTGTCACCATAGGAGGATTCCCACTTAGTGTGGGGATAAGGTTATTTTTTAGGAACATCTTTATCCATAAACTCCCAATCCCAGAGTTTATGTACCTCCTTGCTGTTGTGCGTCCGGTATTATGCAATGTAAGTGTGCGGCGTCCCACTACCACTAAGCACTTACCAGTGGGTGCTACTGTATGTCCTTTGACTCACTTGCAGCTGAATGTGTGCCCTGTAGAGCTTTTCACTGCGGGTGTAGTGTTGGGGGTAACTGCTTATGTCTGCGACCTCCCTGTGGGTGCCCATCTTAGCTCGGCCCTTGCCATCCCGCTGAGGATTTGATTGATGAGGATCCCGGTATGTGGCATCGGCTTCCCTGTGGACGTCCCGCTCTCCTCTACCCTGGCCAGGAGCGGTGTGTCCTGCTCTCCTCTTGCCGCAGGTGTTCCTAAAAAATAACCTTATCCCCACACTAAGTGGGAATCCTTCTATGGTGACACTGCACTGACAGAGATTAACAAGTTTCAGTGACTTTTTTGGATACTCAAGCACACAACAGGAACGTTAGTTCTTCTTTTCATTGTTGTTACATTTTTTAGCTTGCTTTTTTCTACATCCTTTTTCTCTTCGCATTTGACCTCACATAACAGGGGGGGTAAAAGTAACCTTTAATTGACTCATAATCGCTCTCATAGCTTCCTTTTCTGCATATGATTTTCATCATACCACATTTCACCCTTTACCTCCAAATACACCCCTCCCCCCACCTCCCTATATACAGTATTTTAATTTCTTCCCACCCCAGTGCAGCACAGTATCGCCATTGCTCAATACTTACCTAGAAGGATGGATACCTTCAAGATACAGCAGCGCCTACCTTACATCTGTGGAGCGCGGTGTTAACCCTCAATTAGAACTCATAACTTGATCAAAGTGAACGACTAAAAATCTGTAGTAACAATAACAGCTTGCCAGTTTAAAATGCAATACCAAAACTTGGGCAATCTTGCACTAGATTGCTTTTAACAACCAAGTCTAATTATTTTGTTTTTCGTTTTTGGACTTTATTTTACTTGTTTCATTTTACTTATAACTGTATTCTCAGCACTCCATGTACAGTACTTAGAAGGAGGTTGTGATGCCCTGCAAGGCTTTTAAGTGCTCTGCTATCTCTCGTTCTCATTGTGGAGGAGCTGACACCTCTTCACTTTTTAGTTTATAATGAAGGAGAGTTCAAGAATTAACTACTATAGCACTAAGTGGGTCTGGTTTTCAAATTGGAGGATGTACTCTGGAGTTCAGACAGTAACCTTTCTCCACTTTTTTGTACTGTAGAAGGATGTTTTTAATGGCAACCCCAGTTCATATAGCTATTCTGGTCTTGAGTTATATCACGTCGTAATATCTTATACTGGGTTGATTGCAACAAGGGATGAAATGGTTTGTTGAGTTTTTGTGTTATAGGCAAGCCCTCTTTGAACTGGACCAGGGAGGAACCTCCCTCAGCTCATGCCTGCTCCATCTGGGAGAGCTTTAGCTAGGATTATCCATTGATGGAGGCACTATCGATGGGTGATGGTTATGACCATTGATGGTAGAAACAGTGATGGTTCGTAGCTGCACATGCACAGAAGAAAGGAGTCCACAGCCCGTTGCGCACCATGGAGAAAGTGATGAACTGTGTATCATCAGCCCGCCACTACTGCCAGCAAACCATAGTACTATCCATTAATTTCAATGGCCAACCCTAACTTTACCTCACTCAGGAAATGCCACAAAAATTAGCTCTCACTAACATGTACATTTCCAATAGCATACAGTTGTGGCAGAAAGTGTACACTCTACCTCTTTCAGCAAAGCTCCTTTATATGGAGGTCTGTAGTGGTGCACATGTGCAGCAAATATGAACTTTGGTTGTGCCTATTTTTTAGGTTGTACAGATGTATTCACTTATTAATATATTTGGTTGTATTCTTTGCAAGTCTGTTTACTTCGCCTGTTCCATGTGGTAAGCAAATTTCCAAATGGATGACTAGATGCCCGATGTGTGCCTCGCAAAGTGAAGAACTGTAGTCATCTCATGTCTGGTAGGGGATGCTGCTAAAATGGCTAAGCCTACGTGGATGAGATGTCTGGCTCAATCCATCATTTACGTGCATCTGAGGGAGGGAAGTGAAAATCTTTCCTCTATTACCTTAGGATTCATGGAAATGATTCTACTCCTCAAAGGTCTATTTCCCACTTACATTAAGTGCTATCGGGAAATAGCTCTGCTCTCTCTACCAGATCAGTGAAGACTTCCTGGACTGAGTACCATGGGGCCTTGACTGAGTAGCTATGATGTCATTTGCGTAGCAAATAGGAGGCTGGCCAAGTAGGAGGCTGGCCAAGGAATCCAGAGCTCTACAGCTCTTCAGGCAGTTAGGCATCTAAGCTGGCATCCCAGAAGCAGGGCACAGTTCCAAACGAAGTAGCAACTATACCCGACCTAGAGCTAGCAACCTGTGTGGCTTCATAGGACACCAACCTTTTGTTATATTTCTTTTGATAATACTGTAGGTCTGTGACCTATTATGCTTTTATTCACTTTACAACTTTCCCACCTTCTCAAAATAATACTTCATTGCAATACTGCTCTATTTTCAAGTTTTTAGTGATGACATTTAAAAGAAACCCAGAGTCACACAGATGGAAAACCAAAGACAAGTCGGCATATTCAAAATCTTCCATAGCTACATAAATTGAAATTTATTTGAGTGCATCAATCTCAGGTGTAATTTCAGCTACAAATTGTAAATCAATCAAACAATCGTTGTAATGTACTTTTCCTTAAATAGTGATACTTTCACCACCAATGATTGAAGAGGTTATTGTGAACATTATACTGTATGTTATCTTTTATTTTACACTATAGTAAACTTGTGTAGAGACTAGAGAGTAATACATATTTATATGGCAGCAATGGTTGTTTATGGAAAGACAATGGAGGTGATTCCGACTTGATCGTAGCTGTGCTAAATTTAGCACAGCTACGATCAGGAACACAGACATGCGGGGGGATGCTCAGCACAAGGATAGCCCCCCCGCATGTCAGTCCGTGCCCCGTCACAGAAGTGCAAAAGCATTGCACAGCGGCGATGCTTTTGCACTTCAGGAGTAGCTCCCAGCCAGCGCAGCTTTTGCGTGCTGGCCGGGAGCTACTCGTCGCTGCCCAGGTCGCATCGGCTGCATGTGACGTCACGCAGTCGCTGCGGCCCGCCCCCCGCACGGTCCAGCCACACCTGCGTTGGCCGGACCGCGCCAACACAACGGTGGACAAACGCCGCCATGCCGCCCCCTCCCTCCCAGCGACTGCCTCTGCCTGTCAATCAGGCAGAGGTGATCGCTAGGCAACGACAGCCGTCGGCTGTCAGCCATGCGCCGGCGCAGTTCTGACTTGAACTGTAGCGAACGATCAGGTCAGAATGACCCCCTATGCTCTTAACAAAACTGAACTTCCATTGAAAATGCCTTAGTCACTGTATATTAACTTTCCGATAAGCATACGTATATGTTGTTCTACGGGTTTTCAAACGTTTGCACAGAAAAGCCTTTTTAATCCTTCTTAATTATTTTTAAGTGTTGCGAGAGGACTTACCACCGCAATATATGTTCTGATGGTAGTAATATACAGATTCCGAAACTTAAAAATACAGATGTGACTGCCCTCACCTTTGCCACTAGCAGCGGCAGTCGTGAGTTTGTGGCCATGCGGGTGTACTTAGCAAGCCCCCACGATCCATAGGATTGCGAGGGTGCATAAATTCGCAGATGTGGCTAGTCTTAATCTCGATGCAGCCGGACGTGTGATCCGTTTGCGTCAAAGATGAAAGCTGTTACATCTGCATGCTTTACTCTTTGAATTTTTTTTTTTTATTAATAAAGGTTTTTGAATATTTGTTGTTTTGTTGTGCTTGCAGAGTTGCTGATATTGGAATGATGTGATTAGAATGCTGGAAGGGGGTTCTGGGCAAATGGAAGTTCCTTTCAGTGACAGAATACACACAAAAGATGGGAATACTGTAAGAAGAGAACAGAAACACAAACAGAGTGGGGGAGAGAGAAACAGACATAGGCAGACAGAGCGTGAGAGCACACACAGGTAACATCTGCACACCCACTGGTCACATCTGCATGCCAATTACGGCCCCACAGTCAAATGCAATTGAATGTTTTTCATATGGCTGAAAAAAGACACACATTGTGAAAAGATACGCAGATGCACTAAAGAAAACTGCTACTTGTGGCAAAGGAAAGCCACTTATTGCGTTTACATCTGGCTCTGAATAGGGTACTAACTGAGTAAATTCCTCATATCTTATAAGAAAGAATTGACAGCAGCCTTCACCAGGAAAATATGTCTTAGACGTTTTTATGTTCTTTCTAGGTAAGTGCATCACTTCATACCTTCCAACTGTCTCGAGTGAACCGGGAACGTTCCAGTTTGTGTGCTACAGTACGTTCTGCCTTAAACACTATACTGCAATAGGAAAGTTGGGCGATATGTCTCTCACTCAACTCTTCTTGGCCTAAATGGTTAGGTGGAGCGGAATACTGGGCACCCTAATGCTTGAAAAGAGCTCATCAGCAATAAAACATTTCCACGACCCTTGTTTTGATGGAATTACATGATTATTTGTGCTACACTACATATTGTTTTTGTGTATATCTGGGTCCACCTGATTCACATGCTTCAGAGTTGTCCCAATGTCTTAAGGAGACAACTTTCTCATTGAAATATAACAGCACATTACGGAGTCTAGACCATGTATACTTAGAAGGTGCTGCTCCCTAATATCAGATTTCTAGACTAATTCTAGGCAACATGATGCATTGAGACTAATTACCAGTACACCCTTAGTTGAACTATACTGCATGTGCACCCTGTAGTCTGACTTGCACTTTATTGAGTGGGGGTGATTTAATAAAACTTACCACACATGGACTCATCCTGCCAATCAGCTCAAACACTGTGATCAGTTTCAATTTGGTCAACCTCAGTAAGTTGAAATAGACAGATCTGTCCGTCCGCACTAGAGGCGGGAAGCACTACTGGCAAAATGCAGTGAAAACTCAGAACAATGCAATTTTGAGAGGTTTGAACGCATTCTCCATATGTTTCATGCTCCAGAAAATACAACTTTCCAAAGCTTGTACCTGATAGGCAACGTCATCTATAAATGGTGTTGCCTATAGAAGCCTATGGTCTTCATTTACTATAAATCCCTGAAAGGAACCTGATAGGATCCCTCCCAGTGTCCCCTGCATCTCACGCAAACACTGGCTGACGACTGCACTTGTGCAGTGGGACTCGTGGGTCATAAACCCGGAAGTACTCATATCGCAATGGACAGCTCTTATCAGAAGGTCTGTCCTTTGTGTAAAATCGCAAATCTTTATTCATGTGGCATTTAGAAACACTGATATGAATTTGGTAAGTGGTGGGATATATTGCATTCAAAATACGATGCTTGACACATCTCACTTGAACTGATAACAGCCACACCGGCCAAAAGTAGTCAACTGCTAATAGATATTAAGGTATGTTCAATAATGATCAAACTGATTTCAGATAATTTTTGAGTACTACAATAATTTAAAATTATAATATACAGATGTAGGCAGGCTCATCTTACTGCGATGCGACATGTTACATCACAGCTTGCTGCATGGTGTACCAGGATGCGACTATTCGTAGCTGATGATCTCTTCATTAATTTCTTTCGAAATAAATAGTCACAGCCTGGCACACCATGCAGCATGCAGTGTTGCAGCATGATACCAGGGCTGGTTCTAGACCTTGTGGCGCCCAGGGCGAAAGTTTCCTTTGGCGCTTCCCCCCACCCCTGACAGACAAAACAGGGTTAGTGCGCGCCGAAGGCATGTGTAAAAAAATAGGGGTGTGGCTTCATAGGGAAGGGACGTGGCCCCTGTAGTTATGCCCCCTGTAGATTTGCCACCATTAGATGTGCCCCCTGTAGATTTGCCCCCAGTAGATATGCCACAGTAGATGTGCCCCTGTAGTTATGCCCCCTGTAGATTGCTCCAGTAGATGTGACCCCAATAGTTGTGCCCCCTATAGTTATGACACCTGTACATTTGCCCCAATAGATGTGCCCCCAGTAGATGAGCCCCCAGTAGAGATGCCCCTGTACTTATGCTCCCTAGTAGCGCCGCTTACAACCACAAAAAAAAAAACAATACTCACCAGCCCCGCTCCTGCTTCCCGACCACTGCTGCCACTGCTGCTCCGTCTCTGGCCGCCCGCTCTTCGGATCTATGGGAGAGACATCATGACGTCTCTCCCATAGCACCACACCAATACTAGAGGTCAATTAGGACCACTAGTGTCTGATTGGTGCCGGCTGCAGCGGGCGCCCACACAGCCCACGGCGCCTGCTGCAGCCGCAGTGTGGGATGAGGGGTGCGGATGGGTGGCGGGCGCCTGCGGGGTGACTGCGGCCGCACCTGCAGGCCGCAGCGCCCTGGGAACCCGCCCAGCTTGCCCGTGCCTATATCCGCTCCTGCATGATGCATCACAGTAAGATGAGCATTGCTATCTGTATATTGCTTATTCTCAATGTAAGAAACCATTAATTTGTAAGCATACTGTATGATGGTAACAAAACATTATTATTCACTCACCATAGCCTTCTGCTTGGACGCTCAGATTGCTCGGACATAAAGCTTGTGCTGCTGAGGCGTGAGGCACTACTGGTACGAGAAATGGCTGACACGTCGCTGACATCACTATCTGATGATTTGGCGGAGACGTTATCACAACTTCGGTATTGATCTTTATGCATGTTATACTAGAGGCATAAAAAAAATGAATTTAACATAGATTTCATGTAAAATGTTACAATTAAAAAAAATCAGTCTCAACATACATACAATGTATTAGGACACATCTGTACACTCTAACTTCATTTACAGTATAATTGAATATCTTGTTTAACAACTGTAGACTATAGTAATGTAAATTTTGAGTCAGCTAGTATCACAAACCAACAATTAATGATTGTTTCTGCAGAAGTAAGGCTTAAAAAGTACTGTATTCATTTCAAAATAATACTGCAATCAGGGATTGATTTAGGGGTCAGGCCACCCCTTCATCCCCTAATTTTATTATTTATTAGGTTACAACCCTTAATTTGGAGATTTCCAGCATAATATAATCATTAGACAATTCATGAGCTGTGACATTTCATATGATATATACACTTGTTGGCAGGGTAGCACTTGCACAGTAATAAAACAAGCTGATACCTGGTGACAATCTGTCAGTTTGAATATTCACAGTAACTACAAACCAAGGGCCTAATTCAGACCTGATCGCTGGGCTACTAATTTTGTTGTCCTGCGATCAGATAGTCGCCGCCCAAGAGGAGTGTAAATTCGCCCATGCAAGTGTGCGATCGCATGTGTACGCTGCGCTACAAATGTCCCTCAGTCAGTGGACAGCTGCAAATCCGTTTGCACCTCACTCACCGTCTAATGTTTTTTTTCCATTGTGTGCAGTCTGTGCGCAGCCCAGGACTTACTCCTACAGTGCGATGAGAACAGGCTGATTGGGGACGGAGCGGACGTCACACACCCTCCCTGAAAATGCTTGGGCATGCCTGTGTTTTCCCTGACACTCCCAGAAAACGGTCAGTTACCACACACAAATGGCCTCCTCCCGTCAATCAGCTTGCGAATGGCTGTACAATTGGAATTTTCGCACCAGCCTGTCACTGTTTGCTGATGCCTGTTGTTGTTTGGCGGCACGCGTGTGCATTGCGGTGTATACACATGCACAGCAGCGATCAGGTCTTAATCAGGCTTTATATCCTCTGCACCAAACCATAGGCCATCTTAAGCGACATGTGCATGCTCACATACCCCACTGCTACTGCAACCACAAACAGAGATTCCGCTGATAACTGGGCAGATTATCAGTGGATTGATTGGTCACCCCTCAGGTCCGGGCACACGCTGATTGGTTCATCTATTTCAGAGTAACATGTGTGTGTGGAATATACTGTAGTTGTACACAAAATGTCAGCCCCAGCCCTGCATTACGCTTATTGTGCTCTCGTTTTGTGTGTTTTTCAAAATATTTCTCTGTGGTTTTCCTACTTGCTGTAATACTAAATCCCCTGTACTATTTACTATGTTTTTGACGTCTGTAATGCAAATTTAAGTTCTGCTGTAGAAAAGCGCTATATAAATACAATTATTACTATTATTACAAAATATATTTTTACAGTACTGTTTGATAAGGTGCAGTGGAAATATCTTGTAGTCACTGTTGAATATCCATGTGCCACCCCCAGCAAGTACCACCCTTAGGCATGTGCCTAATGGGAAATTCACCACTCACTGCAAAATCTCATGTTCTGGACAATGATCTATACTTATAATATTTAAATATTTAAAAAACAATGATGGCTATTTGAGCTCTACTTAAGTGGTGTTAAAATGTTTTATAAACTCATGGAAATAGTGTCTGTATAAACTATAAGTTTTGATGTCATCGCTTACTCTGAACTGTGATGTCATCACTGCAAATTGTGCATTTTAAGGAATAATATTCCCTCTACTGCAGGGGCATCTTAACACCAAAGGAGACCTAGGCAGTGGGCCCTCAGGCATCTTACCTCTCCAACAAGCAGATCTCCCCTCCTACATGACAGCATCTTCCCAGTGATATTTGGGGAGATAGTGCTTAAGCACAAGATACAGATGTGTCATCATACACCCAGCATCAATCCACCATGCAGCGCTAGATGGCCAGCACGAGTAAGCCACACAGAGCAATGTAGCGTCTTTTTTTGCATGAATCTATACCGTAGTAGCAACAGGGCTGGTTCTACCCCCCTGCAGTGCACATGGTTTTGCCCAACTGCTAACAAATTTGCTGCTGCGGTCAACCCTGAATTACCCCCTCAGTTTATTCACCTTGGTTTTATTTTTCCCAAAAAATAAAGTAATTCTTTGCTTTGAAATTACATATGGAAATGACCATGGTGAAAGAGTAAAAGAATCACTACAAAGTCATGCCTGCAACCACTTTAAGAACACTCCTGTGCTTACATCCAACGTTAAAAGCACTACTAATATCCTTAATTTAAAAAGCACTGAAATAGGTCTAAAGGGGGGTATAGACGGGAGAGATGTGTGCTGAGCGAACCGCTCAGCACACATCTCTCCCGCTGCTCAGCACAGCGCGATGTGTGCAGAGCGATGCGGGGAGAGGACGGGGGCTGCTCATTTCACCCAGCTGGTGAAATGAGCGACCTGCTAGATTGGCCTGCATGCAGGCTCAATCTAGCAGCGGCGATAGTGATGTGTGGGGCCGCGCATCGCTATCGCTGAGGGGGGTACACGAGTGATCTGTGCTTAAAATCTAAGCAATCTAGTCAGATTGCTTAGATTTTAAGCATGGATCTCTCCGTGAGTACCCCCCTTTAGCCCTTTGCAGAATATGCTTATTCAGTCATATCAGTAGCCCCACAAACAGGACCGATGGAAGATTACAAGGCAACCTACAGTAAGAATTGCCTCTCCTAGTCATCTTTCTAACTTTTATAGATTTGGTGAGGGGTAAGGGGATGGAAGAGGCAGGTGAGGATTATGTCAGTGCTGGGATTCTGCTTACTAATACCCCTCTGCATCTGTGATACCCCGGGAATATGGTGCTATACTGATATCACTCACACAGAGCAGCTGCACAGCAATAGGTACTGTAGGAAGCAGATTATATTTTATTTATAAGGAGCTACAAGGTCAGCAGCACTGTACAGAACTAAACGCTACAATTATATATCAATAAACAGGATAACAATTTACACATCCACACGGTATAACCATAAGTAGAGTGGAGTATGGAGGACATGAAGTGTACAGTAGAGTATTTTTCGGACCATAAGACGCACCTGACCATAAGACGCACCTAGTTTTTAGAGGAGGAAAACAGGAAAAAAAATATTCTGAACCAAATAGTGTAATATAATATTTAATAAACTGAGGGGGGGGGGGGGGGGGTCACTTTATTATGGCAAATATTTAAGAGTAAACCTTGGCATTTGCTGAAATTGCGGTAGATCTTTACACACACACACACACACACTCTCACTGTAAACACAGGTTCCCCGCATCCAGCCTGCATTAAACACACACACACACACACACACTGTAAACACAGGTTCCCCGCGTCCAGCCTGCGTTAACCACTCTGAGAAAGGAAGAGGTGAGGGGGGGAGAGCGGGGGGACTTACTTTATTGCCTGTCACAGCCTGTCAGTTTACGCTGCCCAATGCACTCTACTCTGAGGAAGGAATCGGAGGAGGTGAGGGGAGGGAGCGGGGGAGTCACGTGATGCCGGCGCTCTGCTGCCGCGCTCTCAGATGCCGGGCTCTGAGATGACGGCAAAGCAGCAGCAGCAGCAGACAGGACCCGCCGCTACCCGCACCCGATAACTGCTGCCTCTCCCACCCAGTGCGCTCCCACCCAGCGCATTGAGAGCGCTCCATAAGGTTTTTATTGCTCTGCATATGTATTATTCGGACCATAAGACGCATGTACTTTTCCCCCCACATTTTTGGGGAGAAAAAGTGCGTCTTATGGTTCGAAAAATACGGTAACTCACTGTGGCTACTAAAAGCAAACAGTGATAAGATGCAAAGGGTGGAGGAGAAGGCCTTACATAAGTGCTCAACTAATCTGTACTTGATAGCTGTGCAAACAGACAAGATTAGTCATTGGTGGGAGACAGGGAACAAAAGCACATTGATTGTAAAGATAGTCTATGAGGAAGAAATTAGGTATAAGGTGCAAGCCTGTGAGGGTTTACTACTGTCTAAGGGGTCTATTCATGCAGCAGTGAAAAGACCTGTTTTGCGTTAAACAGGGCTTTTCTCTGCCTACTGCAATTCACAGAGCGGGTTACCGTGGAGCTCCAGCGGTACACCCGCTCTCTGCCTGAATCGCATCACCATACCTTTGTATGGTGAGTGCGATTCATGAAGGTGCGGAAAGCTCTGCTTTCCGCTTCTCCATGGAGTTCAGGTTCGCCATCTCAGGACGGCGTAACCTGAACTGTAGTGTGGAGACATCAGGGAAGCTCAATGCTTCCCTGATCGCTGCTCTGCACCTCGCGCTGGCTCCGCCCCCCGACCTCCCAGCAACCACTGCGGCCTGCCGGGAGGTCAACACCCTGCGCATGCGCAAAGGGACCCGCCGCTGTATCCCGCGCATCGCTGGGAAGGACCGCTGGAGAAGACCTCACCGCAGGAGCCCTAGACACCGCAGCGCATCGTCGGAAGGGTAAGTATACATGAATTGCTACTTATCACAGCTATACATCGCATCGAAGCAATGCGATGTATAGTGATAAGTAGCAATTCTGTTTTCGTTTTCTGTATGAATAGACCCCTTAGAGAGAAGGGTGTAACCAGGGGAGTGAACTGGGATAGAGAGTAGGTGGGTTTTCAGAGGGGCTGGTCAATGAATAATGAGTAAGGCTGATATGCTTTTATAAAGAAGTGAGAGTCTTTAGGGCTCTTTTGAAGGCTTGTATGCTGATAAAGAATTTGGTTGAGGTGAGGGAGTGAGTGAAAGGTGACCAGAGTTGAGGTAAGATGACAACTAATAGATGTACAGGTAGCTCGGTATGAACTGTAGACATATAGGAGTTTGGAGATTTTAGGTGGGGCTGGAGCGATTGAGGACAATATATGTGAGGGTGACTGGTTTGAACTGTATTCTGTTAGGGAAACAGTGAAGCAGCCTGCAGAGGGAGGAGACTGACAAAGTGGCAAAAATACGTTTAGGCGGTGGACTTGTGGGAAAGACGAGAAAATGGTACTGTTAACATAAAGAAAAGGACAGGAATTGAAGGGGTCTCATGGAGGAAGTATGGTCAGGGGAGAAGATTCAGTTTTTTGTGTCATCAGTATAGAGTTGGTATTAAAGTCCAATGAAGCAGGGCCAGCCCGACGCATACACCGGCTACGCAACTGCATAGAGCACCAGACTGACAAGGGCGCTGTTGCAGTCAGTGGCACTCTCTCTGTACCCTGATACCTGTGGCCATGCTGGAGGCAGCCTAGCTGCGGTTCTCCCTCCTAGCTTTTATCGGCTTTCGAAGGCCCGCTGGCGGCAACTGAAGGTAAGGGGTCTTTGGTGCTCGATCACCACTGCAGGCTGCAGCCTCAGTGATAAGATCTCCAAGTGGATAGACAGGGAGAAATGTAAATAGTTTCATGTACTCCACTCTTTCCTCCTGCCAGCTAATGGGATAAGGTACTGTGGGTCTACTACAATATCCCGGCTGTCGGGATCCTGGCTCCGGGATCTCGACCACCGGAATGCCGGCAGTGGGGCAAGTGCAAAAGAGCCCCTTGGGGGCTCACTGCGCTCACCACGCTGTGGGCACGGTGGTGCTATTTATTTATCCTATCTCCAGGGGTGTTGTGGACACCCCAAGAGGGAGAATAGTTGTCGGTATCCTAGCGTTGGTATGCTGAGCACTGGGATCCCGAAAGCCGGTATATCGAATGCTTCCTTTTAATTTAACTCCCTGGAGAGACTCAGTGTGACAAATGCTCAGTTGGGCATATACAGTATACATCCCAAAAAAGCAGCAAGTTTGGCAGGTTTACTTCCCATATCTTTACACCCAACTAGGGGCCTGAATTAGACATGTGCGCTTTTCCAATATTCACGCAGTTGGCAGATGTCCTATTACTGCACATGCGTCAATATGCCAGTGCAATGTTGTTCATTGATACTGATTTATTGACAGGGACTGTTTGTGGGTAGTAATAGGGGTGGGGTGTGAGAAAAACATGAAAGTGCGGGCATGTCTAAACCTTTGTCACCATATGTCTACTCAAAAGTCAAAAAAGTGACTTATCTCCAAGCGTCACCTCTTCCTATGCAGTGAACAGGTGCCTGGTTGCTTCGCTGTGCACCGTGTTCAACCCTTCTTGCTACCCGGGTTGAAATGTCGGGTCTCTCAACCCAACTTATTTCAACCTGGTGCCTTTACACTGCACAATATACCGGGTTGCTGTACATTCACTTGCAATAACCCGGGATATTTATGGCAGTATGAAAGGGGTATTAGTTGCAGAGGTGACTTTGCAATTAACCAATAGAAAGCAGCTTGCTAATATCACTGTGCCATCATATTGGTTACCTCTTACTCCTACTTTATAACACTCCTCTGACCCTAGGCATAAACTATCATGAGAGCGACTGCTGTCTTTATTGAATGTCAATATTGTGCAATGGAATGGTCTCTATTGCACTGTAGAATTGCACTTATACAAAGCAAATACATTTTATCAATATAAACAGCATGTGGAAATTGCAGGCATTGCTTTGAAAATATCTTTTGAGGTATCGGGCGACATTTACTATGCTTCAATTTTCAAAGTCACTGTGGTTTGGCAGCTAGATTAAGAGAGGCGATTATATTCAATACAAAACATGCCTGCTTTGTATTGAATATACTGTAATTGCCACTTTAAAGCTAGTGCCTGAAACCGCAGTAGAAGCGGTGGCTTTGAAAATGCTGGATACTAAGGGGGTCATTCCGAGTTGTTCGCTCGCAAGCGGATTTTAGCAGATTTGCTCATGCTAAGCCGCCGCCTACTGGGAGTGAATCTTAGCATCTTAAAATTGCGAACGAAGTAATCGCAATATTGCGATTACACACCTCGTAGCAGTTTCTGAGTAACTTCAACCTTACTCTGCATCTGCGATCATTTCAGTGCTTGTCGTTCCTGGTTTGACGTCACAAACACACCCAGCGTTCGCCCAGACACTCCCCCGTTTCTCCGGCCACTCCTGCGTTTTTTCCGGAAACGGTAGCGTTTTTTCCCACACGCCCATAAAACGGCCTGTTTCTGCCCAGTAACACCCATTTCCTGTCAATCACATTACGATTGCCAGAACGATGAAAAAGCCGTGAGTAAAATTCCTAACTGCATAGCAAATTTACTTGGCGCAGTCGCAGTGCGGACATTGCGCATGCGCATTAAGTGGAAAATTGCTGCGATGCGAAGATTTTTACCGAGCGAACAACTCGGAATGACCCCCTAAATTCATTGCCCTTAATGTCCTTCACAGAAAAAATTATGCAGGTGGCCAAAAGTCCTATTCAAGTTCGGGCAAAAAATTCAGGAACAGTGATTTGCTTATACAAATGCACTTGAATTCTGCAACACTCAAACATGAATGCATATTTACAGTATAAATATAAAAAAACACTAAAACACTAAAACCACACTTTTTGAATGAACTCGGCAGGGAGGTTGTTCCAAACATCTTGAAGAAATAACCACAGATCTTCTGTGGATGTAGGCTTGCTCAAATCCTTCTGCCTCTTCATGTAATCTCAGAAAGACTTGATGATGTGGAGATCAGGGCTCTGTGGGGGCCATATCATCACTTCCAGGACTCCTTGTTCTTCTTTATGCTGAAGACAGTTCTTAATGCCATTGGCTGTATGTTTGGGGTCGTTGTCCTGCTGCAGAATAAATTTGGAGCCAATCAGATACCTCCCTGACCCCTCCCATTTGCTGAAATGCAGCTCCAAACTTGCAAGGAACCTCCACCATGCTTCACTGTTGCATTCAGATGCTCATTATTGTACCCCTCTCCAGTCCTTTGGCAAACAATCTGCTTACTGTTATAGCCAAATATTTAGATTTTTTACTCATCAGTCCACAGCACCTGCTGCCATTTTTCTACACCCCAGTTCCTATGTTTTTGTGCATAGTTGAGTCGCTTCAGCTTGTTTCGACTCAACTACAGGATGCACAAAATCATAGGAACTGTGGTTCAAAAAAATGACAGCAGGTGCTTTGGACTGAGGCATCAAAATTTTAAAGATTTAGCTGTAACAGAAGGCAGAGGGCTGTAGAGTGATACAATAATGTGAGTCTGCAGGCAACAGTGAAGCATGGTGAAGGTTCTTGCAAGTTTGGGGTTGCAACTTAGCAAATGGAGTTGGGGATTTGGTCAGAATTGATGGTGTCCTCACTGCTGAGAAATACAGGCAGGTGCTTATTTATCATGCAATACCACAAGGGATGCATCTGATTGGCTCCAAATTTATTCTGCTAATTCAAGTGGTGTCTCTGCTGATTGAAGTGGAGCTGCAGTACTTGTACGTTATGGATACACAGTGGGGTACAGCCTGCGGGGCCCACAGTATTTGTATGTTATGGATACATAGTGGGGAACGGCCTCCTGAGTCTACAGTACTTGTACGTTATGTATACAAAGTGGGGTACAGCACAAAAAAAATAATATTTTTTTTTTAAACTTTGTTCACAAATGCCACTGCAGACTCACACCACTTATGTGAGAACAGTGAGTTACTGCCTGCGGAGTCAAAGTACTTGTATGTTATGGATACACAGTGGGGAACGGCCTGCGGAGTCCACTGTACTTGTACATTATGGATACACAGTGGGGTACAGTACAAAAAAAACAGATTTTTTTCCATTTGTTTTAAACTTTGTTCACAAATGAACCTGCTTATGTGAACAAAGGTGGGGTACAGCCTGCGGAGTCACAGTACTTGTAAGGATACACAGTGAGCTACAGAACAAAAATGTTTCCACTTTTTTATTTTTCTTGACTTTACATTTAACTTTTTTAAACTTAATAAAACTTTTATTTAAAAAAATATATTTTTTGAACTTTTTATTTTACACTGGAGCGGATGGGCATTGCACAAGTGCGGTAGCCACACTGTTGGCAGATGGACACTGAACAGGTGCATTGGCAGCACTGGAGAGGATGGGCACTGGACATGTGCATTGGCAGCACTGGAGGGGATGGGCACTGGACATGTGCATTGGCAGCACTGGAGGTGATGGACACTGGACAGCCACAGCAGCCACTTATTGAGTCTGGAGGACACAGCACAGCCACTTGACACAGTACACCAATAAAGTAAAATGACCAATCCCCTTAGAATTTCAGTATCAAGTTCAGCTACAGCATTTTAATTCAAGTCTTACGTTTTGTCTTTATGGCCATTCATTTACAATAAAAAATATCTGGACACTAAAAAGAGAAATGTAGAGGTAAATGGGGATAAACTGTGTAAAAAATCCACGCCTATTACCAGTCTGTATCAAAAAAGTCATAGTGAATTATAATAAAGAGAATGGGAAAAAGGTGTTTTGATAATATAAGGATTTTACCTCCATACATGACAAAATACAGTATATATACCAATGCCACAGGCCCAATATACTGCATATGTGTAAAAATATACAAAAGAATCGTACTTACCAAGTGTAGTGAGAATTCCTGGCTTGTGACTGGTCCTTCTGCTCAAATAAAATCTCTGTTGCCACTTAAGGGTGGTTAGCCAAAATTAATTTTAGGGTCTGTATTACAAACTAATAGAACCCTGGAATGCATATAGCAGCCACTGAGGTTTTGTCTAGGGGGCTGGGTAGCATCTTAATAAAAATATTTTACATAGGTAGTAGTGCAGCTTTACATAGCCCATTTTTTCTTTTTTTTCAGCAGGTGTGATTATTTATATAATTTAAGTCAGGCATGTCCAAACTGCGGCCCTCCAGCTGTTGTGAAACTACATATCCCAGCATGCCATGACACAGTTTTGTTGTCAGAGAATGCTAAAGCTGTGTCAGGGCATGCTGGGATGTGTAGTTTCTCAACAGCTGGAGGGCCGCAGTTTGGACATGCCTGATTTAAGTTATCGGTACACGTTTTTTTCACATGGCTCTAAAATATACACATTTATTTATTATTATTAGTTTTATTATCCTGGTATCCACAGCCCACACTGGTAACAGGAAGGTATCATTGATATTCAGCATATTTATTGCAAGGTAGGCCCACGATCGTCTGCATCATTATGCTGAGTAGCTGAGTGGCTAAAGGAGGCGTTAACATGGAGGTGGTATGGCAGCTGCTGACTTTTTTTTTTTTAGGTGGTTGTGAAGTCCTAGCTGCCAGCCATGTGTCGTGTGTGTTTTAAATCTGATGCATATTTCCCAGTATTTTGGAGGCCACTGCTGCAAAGTATCGGTGACTTGTGATGACTTCTACATTGCCGCAAATCCTTATTATATTACACCCCGGCCCTACTTAGATGCTGCACCGCACAAGCTACTGCACTCGGGGTTATTCAGCATGTTATGTTATGCGGGGTTATACACAGCATGGCTGCGTAGGTAGGCACACTGCCATAATGTTTTTATGCGCAGGACACGCAGGCGATGTCATCGGCCGGCCCAGAAAATGTCCATGACACGCCTGCGTTTCTTGCTGGTCTCCCAACACCATCTGTCAATCATAATGTGATCGCATCCTTCCGGGATGCAGTCGCACAATGAGTGGTCACACACGTGCACTGTTGCCACAACACGTGCACAGTGTCCCAATAATCACACATTTGCGATTTTCAGGACACTGCGATCAACTCTGAATAGCCCCCTCACTGCACTCTAAAGGGCAGTGTGATTTGAAGGCTTTTCCACAACAGGATGTGTATGCAGATAGCATGTAGCACAAAGCGGCATAGATGTTTTAGTATAATTCTGCCCCAGGGCCGGTGCAAGGTCTCTATGCACCCTAGGCAAAGCTTCAACCTGGTGCCACCTAATCTGCAACCCCCCCTACAAGAGGTGCATCAGGGCAATGAGGAGCGGCCGTGGGGGTGCCCCTCAGGAGCCATAGTTCCTTCCGCCTCCTATGTGTCTTCACATGACTTGATGTTACACGTGTCAGCACGGAGGAAGCGCTAAGATACACTATGTGGTACGGCCTGATAGCGGCAGTTGCAGCTGATTAGACCCACAGCAGTGGCCAGCGCAGTGTAAAAGGAGGAGGACAGATACAGAGACATCCTTCAGTTTTTTGCTAGGTGTATTCAATGGCGCCCTCCAGGAGCTGGAGCCCCTAGGCAGCCGCCTAAAGCTGCCTAATGGTAGAGCCGGCCCTGTTCTGCCCCCTTATAAGGCACTGGTGAGGTGTCATCTTAAGCAGAGTTACAATTTTGACTGCTACAATTTGTGAGGATGAAAGGTCACCTTAATAGATATATCATTTTTTTTTTTTTTTTTTCAAATTTATGCAACCATATACTGTACAAGCATATTTTGGTGGAGGACAAAGTTGGAATGTCCACTAATAGAATCTTGCTCTTGCCCTTTTGCTACTGTTTGTGTGCCAGATTGGTCTTTTATAATTGAATATAAATGTTGGGTTAATTGAAGGCCAGTGGATATTGAAATCAAATGTCTAACAGATATAGTTAAAGGGACACTACCATGCAATCCTGCAAACAATAGGTAACGATTTATTAAATTGTACTAAAGCCACTGTTCTGTTTCTGCAAGAAACCTACACTTACTGCATTCCTGTGAGATATATATATATATATATATATATATGTGTGTGATATATATTAGCAGCCATCTCATGCTGATAAGTATACTCTGATATCATCTGCCGGTGTGCTGGTTCTCGTATATATATATATATATATATATATATATATATACACACACACTGCTCAAAAAAATAAAGGGAACACTAAAAGAACACATCCTAGATCTGAATAAATGAAATATTCTTATTAAATACTTTGTTCTTTACATAGTTGAATGTGTTGACAACAAAATCACACAAAAATTATCAATGGAAATCAAATTTATTAACCCATGGAGGTCTGGATTTGGAGTCACCCTCAAAATTAAAGTGGAAAAACACACTACAGGCTGATCCAACTTTGATGTAATGTCCTTAAAACAAGTCAAAATAAGGCTCAGTAGTGTGTGTGGCCTCCACGTGCCTGTATGACCTCCCTACAACGCCTGGGCATGCTCCTGATGAGGTGGCGGATGGTCTCCTGAGGGATCTCCTCCCAGACCTGGACTAAAGCATCCGCCAACTCCTGGACAGTCTGTGGTGCAATGTAGCGTTGGTGGATGGAGCGAGACATGATGTCCCAGATGTGCTCAATTGGATTCAGGTCTGGGGAACAGGCGGGCCAGTCCATAGCATCAATGCCTTCGCCTTGCAGAAACTGCTGACACACTCCAGCCACATGAGGTCTAGCATTGTCTTGCATTAGGAGGAACACAGGGCCAACCGCACCAGCATATGGTCTCACAAGGGGTCTGAGGATCTCATCTCGGTACCTAATGGAAGTCAGGCTACCTCTGGCGAGCACATGGAGGGCTGTGCTGCCCCCCCAAAGAAATGCCACCCCACACCATTACTGACCCACTGCCAAATGGTCATGCTGGAGGATGTTGCAGGCAGCAGAACGTTCTCCTTGGCGTCTCCAGACTCTGTCACGTCTGTCACATGTGCTCAGTGAGAACCTGCTTTCATCTGTGAAGAGCACAGGTTGCCAGTGGCGAATTTGCCAATCTTGGTGTTCTCTGGTAAATGCCAAACGTCCTGCACGGTGTTGGGCTGTAAGCACAACCCCCACCTGTGGACGTCGGGCCCTCATACCACCTTCATGGAGTCTGTTTCTGATCATTTGAGTAGACACATGCACATTTGTGGCTTGCTGGAGGTCATTTTGCAGGGCTCTGGCAGTGCTCCTCCTGTTCCTCCTTGCACAAAGGTGGAGGTAGCTGTCCTGCTGCTGGGTTGTTGCCCTCCTACGGCCTCCTCCACATCTCCTGATGTACTGGCCTGTCTCCTGGTAGCTCCTCCATGCTCTGGACACTGCGCTGACAGACACAGCAAACCTTCTTGCCACACCTCGCATTGATGTGCCATCCTGGATGAGCTGCACTACCTGAGCCACTTGTGTGGGTTGTAGGGAGGTCATACAGGCACTTGGAGGCCACACACACTACTGAGCCTCATTTTGACTTGTTTTAAGGACATTACATCAAAGTTGGATCTGCCCGTAGTGTGTTTTTCCACTTTAATTTTGAGGGTGACTCCAAATCCAGACCTCCATGGGTTAATAAATTTGATTTCCATTGATCATTTTTGTGTGATTTTGTTGTCAGCACATTCAACTATGTAAAGAACAAAGTATTTAATAAGAATATTTCATTTATTCAGATCTAGGATGTGTTATTTTAGTGTTCCCTTTATTTTTTTGAGCAGTGTATATATATATATATATATATATATATACTTGATGGATATATATGAGGCTGCTGATATTATTCACTTTCAACCTGTCACCCATTTACTGAATTGAAGGTGTGAGCGATACCACAAGTTTATATATATATATATATATATATATATATATAATCCATACACACAACAATAATCGGCGCTCCTGTATTGTTATAACATATATTGTTAAATCACCAGCAAATCGCCTATTGGCGAAATATGACACTTAAAATCTAAGTTGACAAAATTGTTGTAATTATTTTAGTGTAATCCTTCTGTGGATCCAGATATCTGCAGATACTGTATCTGTGGACCAGATATCTGGAAAACACAGGAGGATTACACTATTGGACCTAGGGGTTGAACGCTTTGGGGCATTTCTCCCTGAACCTGATTGGTCTAAGGCATAGGTCTTCAACCTGTGGCCCTCCAGCTGCTGCGGAACTACACATCCCAGCATGCCCTGCCTCAGTTTTACCATGCCTTAATAGCAAAACTGTGGCAGGGCATGGTGGGATGTGTAGTTCCGCAGCCGCTGGAGGGCCACAGGTTGAAGACCCATGGTCTAAGGTATCTGAGTTATCACACACCTTTTTAAAGTGCCCAGGTGAATGGGCCACATTACTACAACCTTTGTGCTCAATTTGTTAGACTAAAATGTCCGAACGTATATTCACTACAACTAAGGTTGATGACAAAGTCTACAGCAATAAGATATACCACTGATGAAGTCTCGGCTTGAGACGAAACACGTTCGTTAATCTGTTCATATTGTGACCTCCAATCCGCACGAATAGGAGGAGGAAATTAAAGGATATCTGTGAAATAATGGACACTTCTTGGTGATATTTTATAAATGTTTTAATAAATATGTAAGAAAAGTACAACAAATTTGTCAACTTGGATTTTAAGTGTCATATTTCGCCAATAGACGATTTGCTGGTGATTTAACAATATATGTTATAACAATACAGGGGTGCCGATTCATTATTGTTGTATATATTATTTGTTCAGTCTTTTCTAGCAGGGGACTTAGTAAATTGGATGCCTATTACATGATTATTCTACTATAATAGCACAAAAGGGGAGTATTGTCTATAGATCTATATATATATATATATATATATATATATATATATATATATAGATATGTCCTTGTACATCTTTGCTGCAGTCATGCCAAACAGTCCCTCTGGGCACGCCAGGTCGTGTGAGAATCTTCTAGCGCTGGCCAAATTTTTTGATGAACATGCATCTTATTTGCAACTCAGTGAGGAGACTGTGCTGAGTAATATGATATGTGACACTTGTATATCTGTGTGTGACAGGGGATTGTACTAAGCAGTGATAAAAGTGGAGAAGTGAGCCATTGGAGAAGTTGTCCATGGCAACCAATCAGCATTGATGTAACATTTATAATTTGCATAATATAAAAGTATACAGAGCAGCCGATTGGCTGCCATGGGCAACTTCTCCACTGGCTCACTTCTCCACTTTTATCACTCCTCAGTATATCTCCCCCTGAATCTTTGAATCTGTACACAAAGTGCTACAATGTAGCAGCCACAATTTTTTTTACAAATACACGTTCTGCTCCGTTTACAGTCTCAATCACTCACTATTACATCAAATTAATCAGCAGTCTCCTTGTGCATACTAATCACATCACATTGTGACTAAGATGCATTTTCGACAAACAAAGACGTCTGACATTAGCAGCGTTGTATAGCACCTGGAGGCTCACGCATTTTGCGCTGCATGGTGTATTGAGGCTGGATGTATGAGAACACATCAGTACAGCTAACATGCTATTTCACCCTTTGGCTGTCTTTCCAATCAGAATGAATACCAGGATGTACACTGCCCCCATTACAGGATTGGTCTTTGGGAGGGAAGACTTCAATCCTGAATTGGTCTTTGGGAGGGAAGCCTTCAATCATGAATTTCTTGAGACACCCACTTTGAGCATGACAACACTGGAATTTGCAGCAGCCACATGCAACAGTAGGTGCAAATTCTCCACCTGAGAATGGCCTCCAATGTGAGAGATTACATGTCTGAGTTTGTAACCAGTTCTGCAAATTGCCATAACATGCCCAGAAGATGGAGGATCTTTATGCTTCAGATCTTTAGCTATCTTTAAGTCACTGCCCAGGAGCTCCCAATAATTTTCTGTTTCCATGCATCTCAATCGCAGCTGAGCCGTTGTGCGCACACAGCGTAGGATGTATGCGAGCATCGCCATGGCATGAGAATCAGACCCATAACCTCTCAATTAAAGCCCATGCTAAAATGCTCCCTGTGCTTAATCACTTTTCTTGACATGTGAAAGGTATTGGAACCATGAATAACTTATTTACTCCTTATGACGGTACACTGGTGCCTGATTCAGAGGTGGGCACAGATGAGTCACTATATCTTAGTAATATTATATTTTCATTCTACACTCATTCTAATTGTAAAGTAACCAGAGGAGACCAGTTGTATAGCTCAGTTACTCAGTTACAACAGAATAACATTAGTACATAGATTAGTTTGGGTTTCCTTGTTTAAATAAGCCAGGTGTTACTACTACTTGGTAGATAAGTGTTCTGCATTAGAGACATGAGTGTGCCCAGATGTCGCTGCTGACCCAAAGTCCAATCTTTCTCAATGTTCTAATGTCTGGGGTGGTTGAATATTTTTGTCGGTTGACGAGTTGATTGAGTATGTACTCACACAGCAAAACCCATCTGTGTGTTATTAAAGAACCCTTAATGCTCCAGCTCTAGTTGTCAGTCTGAATGTTTGAATACCCATATTACCACACTACAGCATCAGAGCAGAGTTCATTGGCACCGTGTGCCACCCCTGTAATGTCACAGGAGGGTACGGGGCTGCTGGCAGGAGAAGTGTATAGAGCTGACCAGATGCTTACTACAGGGTTTGTGACCAGTGCATTTAAAGCACTGAAGCTGCCCTACTGGCCGCAGATTGCAGCTCCAGTCATCCTACTAGTCAAATGCAGGGGTGTGGGTAGCAGCACAGCAGCCCCCAGGGCCCAGTTTGCACATCCTTCCTTGTGGTTCTGCCACACTCTAAAATTAATCATTTTTTTGTCTACATGGGAAACTGAGGAGCATACTAAAATCTGGAGAACTCTTTAATGTGTCAATACAGCACTGTGACACCATGTACTGATACAAATGATTTCCAGTTCTGAATGTTGAAATGCCATCTGTTACTTTGTTAGGCAACGTTATTTTGTTATCATTTTCATCCCTCATTCTCACGGCCAACACAAAGGTGATCTGAAAATTGTTGTTTAGTTTTGAAATGGAAATACAATTTGACTGGCATTCGTGAATAGTGTTTTTGTTGCTATTTTATACATGTATATGATCAATCTAATGTTTCAGTGATTCATTTAAAAAAAATTATGATCAGATCATGTGAGTGTTCATTAGCAGAACTTAAGGCACAGGTTTATATTTTGCGTTTGTTATTAGGATTCTCGTTCCTGCCAGACCCATACAAATCCCCACTGATCTCCTCATCTGCTGCACACCATCCCTGGTCTGTGCCCATTACACATCTCCTGCCATAGCAGGGCTGACAGAGGCCACAACATACATGACAGAGTATCAGAGTCTAGCCACAGAAACTCCTTACTGATGGCTTAATTGCAGGATTACTTGTGTCGCTAACGTGTCGACATCTGGCTCCTTGTGGCAAGACTGAAAGTTCTCCAGCATTTCCTAGCACTACTCTATACAAGAATGCGCTGACCAGCGATTGCAGTGCTTATTTGTCTGTATGGGCTGCTAGCTCTAATCTATTGCCTAACAAAGGAGCCTTAGATGAAGGATTGGTGACCTAATATATCAAAATATATTCCAAGACAGAGATATATGTTAGATATAATTCTCCAGCTGTTAAGGAACTATAGTATAGGTCCTATGCTGCTCCTCCAGTGTCTGACCTTATGATAAGCTAGAGAGTAACAGGCTGCCAACATTTATCTTATATTGTCCTGGCATCACCAAACTTTTGCCTTAGTGGTTACATTGCAAAGTACACATTTCCATTTCTTAAAGATGAACGATTACAGAGGGATGTTCTTTGTTTAATATACTACTACTGCTCGCTATATAATGGAAATAATATCTTTATGCTCAGAAAGATGATATGCATTATTATATTGTAAAGCAACAAAAAATATAACATTTACTCTTTACTTCCCTTATGCGTTTGGTCAAAATCTCTGATTTGCTGTGCTGTGTGAGCCACAAACAGGCAGGATCCCTAGTATAAGTGGTGATAAAAAGTCTGCACTGTCATATAGAAGTCCTGGTCTAGAAAATTACTTACCAGGGTAAGATTAGCAGACTTTGCCCTTTTAAGAGGATGCCTGACTATAAATGCAGAGAGCTATTTTACTTAATAAGTGGCTTAACATTTGATTTGGTCTCAGCTGTTGACAGGAGTGTTAAAAAAATATTTAAAATGAATTTCACATTACGAAACTCCCTAAATATTCTGGGAACAAAGCGGTCCCCTGGTAACTTCAAAACTTCTATACTAGTAGTTTTCCACTTCTACCATTGAATATCATATTATAAAATGGATGATACAAATTAGAATTCAGTGGACATTTCCTTCATGCATATCATTTTATAATGTTTTTGATTTTAGCTTTACATTTTTTTTGGCTAAATAAATATTTTTTAACTATTTCATTTTTAAGTGAATCCCAACTAAATATACATTTCTAGACATCTTATCATTTACATAATCCATAGAAATAAATCAGAAGTTAAATTATTTACATTTTCTAAAGAGTACAAAAACAATTTGTTGATTGTTGTTGCATATGTTTAAAAATGGGTTAGATACATTTCTAACTGAAAAATATATCCAAGGATATAGCATTTAAAATGATTGTATTTTAGTAACAGCTTATAGCTGTCATTTAGACTATAAACATAACTTCATCTGGGTCATTATAGTTAAACTATAGTTACATACAGAATAGTGTAGGAAATATAATACAGGTTGAACTTGATGGACAATTTGTCTTCTGTCAACCTCATTAACTATGTTACTATGTTAATAATCTGAACAGGTTTCATACTGTACATGTCATACCTTCTATAAAAATATAACATTTGGGGGTGAAAAATAAAAAAGTGCCAAAGTTAAAAGTGTGTCCACACTAATTAACATATAACAATAGGCAGTACTAATTTAGCTACTTCCACTAAAGAGTAGATACAATGGCACTATTTCAAAAAAGGGACCAGTGTTTGGAATGTTGAATACTGGAATACTGGCACTCAACTGAAAAGGCAAGGAAATATTTTGTTTTACATTCATACTACTAAAAATAGCTTAATGTTCTCTCGCTGTTTTCACTGCTCATTGTATACAAATATTTATACTGGTTAATAGGTTATACTTTATTTTCTATCAAACTTAAACTTTTGAGTCTCGGTGCTTACCTTGGGATATTGCTCTCTCTCAAGTTCTTGACTGGAACTAGACCCAGCTGTCTGCTTATACCGCTGAACCTTTATTTTCATCTGTCTCGCACGTTCTTCCACTAACAAATTTGCTGAAAAATAGGTGCAACTTATTTAAAAAAGAAATACTGTCAGGTCATTTAACAGGTTATGTACTATTTACTAATGGAGAGAAATACTGATTGTTGTTGCATTTTTATTCTTTTTATAACTAGTGTTTCCAATAGCAATAAACCAGTAAATGTTACCAATAAATATCGCATTATTTAACCTAAAAAGACTTAGTGTAAGGTCAAGGGAAGGGGAATTTTGCAGAAACTCCAGTACTAGTACAGTAGCCTCAAATAGAGAAAGGATAATTAGCCCAACCAGGGAAAATGTATGTACCATTGAGGTTCTCCCATGAGAGTAAAACAGAGTAATCCAGTAATTCCTAAATAGACTTTGCCAACTGAATTCTGTTTTTCTAGGCAATTATACAGTACATGTGTATTGAGCCATAAAACAATTCCAAAAACTCTATACATTTACATAGATTGTCTTCACTTGAGTTTGCATAATTACAAAGATATCTGATACCTTTGGATATCAGGCAACCAGCTTCTACAGTAGAAAGGAATTATATTATCGATAACAGTATTTTTTATACCTATAATAAAATATCACCTCTTATACTTGGACACTAATCATTCAATCACTAACTTCACAAGTGAGATAGAGAATTCTAATTTACTTAAAACAGCTGGGATCCATAAAGGTAATATTAAATAATGTTCAATTATGATGCTATACAAATAACAAAACACATAGTTTTATTTAATTTTAAAAAGTGAATTATAAGATGGAAATATGATGCACTAATTGATAAAACACATATAATATAAAACTTATACAATACAGAATTTCTGTCAATGCACTTCCCATGGTTACGGTGATGCCGAAACATGCACTTGGTTTGTTACATTGACAATGATTTATGTAAGATTTTCTCAGTCTTAGAGCAAAATTACATTACGTTTTGGCTAGATCTAGCTTTATATTATTAATATCTAGCTGTATACCATTAATAAAAAGTCATATTACTTCAACGTCATGAGTGTCATTATTCTAAAGATATCATACCTGATTCAACAGATAAACTTCCAATCGAATTAGGATGATTGGTGCTGGTTACTCACTGTTGAAATACTTTAACCATTAGGCAGAATCCACAGAATGCTTCAGAATGATAATGGAACACAGTTACTGTAAGTTCTGCTTCCAAATTTGAAAGAACCAGAGTCCAGCCCCCTAGGTAAATGGAATAATATTGCCCTCATCTAGTATGGATCATGTTTTCTCTGAGTGCTCTTTTCAAATATTGCAGGTAAACAATTAGATCTTAGATTATTTAATTAGGAGCAAACCAATATTTCTAAGGTTTTCTGGTTATTAAGCATTTAGATGAAATATAATAAACCACAAAACAGTTTGTAGTACAGTATTTGAAAATGTATTCTCTGCTTATGAACTAATCTGGCAAGAAGACTAAAAGGTAGCACATTAAGTTTTTTTTCCGAGATATTTTTATAATTACATTAAAGGATACATATTAAGGATATTATGGGCGGTTTTCAATTCTTTTCACCCTCTTCCACACCCGTCCTGTTTCTGCCCTCAGGGGCGTGACATCATTATTTCAGCTTGCTACCCCCAGCGTAGCGAGGCACCCAACCCTTTACACAGCTAAACCTGTTTACTATGGGCGTGATATGCACGATAACGAGGATCATTTTAGAAAGGAGATTGGCTGTGATATATAATTTGAATAACGCCCAATATGTTCATTTATAATTGTTTTGTAATCTACAAATATATTACTTCTTGTGACTACAGTACTTACATATTCTGCATAGAGCTAAATAGCCACTGAAGCAGTGCCTATGTAATATTACTAGTAATATTAGCCATACATGTGCCAATGCTGATTTATGTTCAGTGATTATAACCCTCAAAACTTAATTGCTGTAAGCCAGGGCCAGTCATCTGCCATAAATGTGACTACTAGTCTATAAGCGCACCTTATGAATATAAACACATCGTTGAACCCTACTACTACATAATACATAGTAAAGCTATAAACTAACAAAGAAATATTAAAAACAGTAAAGAGGGAGTTAAATACAATTCTTTGCGATAAGGACAGCAGTAGAACCCACTGTCCCTAATTTCCAAATTTTTAATCCACAAGTGTTTTCAAAGGATAAAAAAAGACACTATCACCTATCAGGGATTTTTTCCGGAACCTGCTGAGATCTGAACCCCCCCAATAGGTCGGGCAGCTGAATATATATATATATATATATATATATATATATTAATTAATTATACGGAACTGTGATAAACAACCTTCAGAAAGCAAGTCAATCACCGTACGGCACTCCAGGACTTACAGTGTGAAATTTATTGGCAATGTTTCGGGGTGCTAAATCCCATCCTCAGGTAACATATAAGCCCAGAAGCGTTGCTAATACATTTTTTCACATTAGAGGTCCTGAAGAGCCGTACAGTGATTGACTTGCCTGGATGATCGATGGTTTAATATGCACCTTGCTGTGCAAATCTACAGTATGTGTGACAAGGTACAGGAAGGACAAAGGCCCTAACTCAGAGGTGCAGGCAGAACATGTGCGGGTGCGGTTACTCACAGATTCTCAATTACAAAAATATACAAATGCCAGGTTTAGGCATTCTCCTTGTATACTTTATGCAAAGACTTTCACAGTATCTCTGACTATGGAGCACAGAAGATATCTCAAGTGTTAGGAATGAAGTTCGCAAATGTGTGCACCATTGCTCTGCTTTCCCACGTACACATTAAGGATGTCTTCTGCACACTTTACTGATTATCCCTTCTAACATCTGTTCTCTCAACTGCATCCACCACTGAACCAGGCACAAAGTGGATGAATTGGCAAGAGGCATTAGTGTTTGATGTTTAAGGGATAAGAGAGAAAATTGAAAGTATATAAGTCGTATATCATTTGGGGTTTGCAGCAGTGTAATTACTAAGGGCTGAGATCTCTGGATAGTTGGTTTTGTGTATTACATTCATTTTCGGGGTAATACAAATTAAAATGGTGGTATTTTGGTTTAAGTTTTAGGCTACTTCCAGCTTGATTTTATCTGCTTTTTGAAAATGTTATTTTGTTGTCATTCCATATCCAGGAGTATGGAAAATGCGGCAGACAGTCAAGTCAATGCATTATTGTTTTAGAGGTTATCTGGTGCAGCTAATCACTTCAAATACAGCCCAAAATATGTTTATACATGGCGTTAAGATATTTGCCTTTAATTTATGTAAACGTTTCAATTCAAACAATTTTAATCATTCTGCACTCTTAAACATTATAGTCATATTGTAGTTAAAATAATATTTGACTTGTATAAAGAAAAGGTGTTGCTATAGGTAACCAGTCAGATGCTTGCTTCTATTTTCAAACTGCACTTAAATAATGAATTTTTAGAACCAGGACCAACCAAAGAGTTCAAAGAGGGGCTGGTTATACATTTGCAAGGGGAGACCCCACTCCGATTTATTTTTGTTTTTTGACTATTTTTTTTTCTTTTATACACAGAAGCATGCACAGACCTCAATGATCTGTGCATGCTTCTGTACAACTCAAAACTTTTAATGAACCATGCTTCTGTATAATTCGCACCTTTTAATGAAACTTGCAAGTTTAACAACAAAAAAACTTTAATAGACTTGCATTTGTAATAGCCATGAACTCTAAAATTTGCAGGCTATTATATTTGCGAGTTTCGGGACAAACGTGCACCTAAATATTGTACAAGTAGGTGCGAGTTTGATCCCAAAAAAATATTTGCAACATATTACATTTGGCCCAATACCTCTCACTAATGTGGACATATTAGATCAGCAGTTCTGAAACTGTGGGTCCTGATCCCAAAGTGGGTCGCGACCGTCTCAGCAAGCGGTCGTGACTCCATGTTGCTGACGTCAGGCTGATGACTCCTATGATTGCTTAGCCAAGGAATCTGAAAAATTAATTAAATTGTGTTTCTTCAGATTCCTTGGATCACAGGTTTAGAGATCGGAGGAGTCATCAGGCGGCTCTGCCTCCAACCCAGTGCTCTACCTCTCCTGTCCCGTCCACCAGCCGCTGCTGCTTCCACCAGCAGTATACACTCCTGGCTCCCTCATCTACATGCAGATATCCACAGGGGACACACGACCGGCAGCGAGGGCACTCCCTGGTCCTGGGGCTTCTGAGTTGTAGGAAACTTGCAGATGAAACAGACAGACAGCAGTGGACCACAGTCAGACTCGGAGGAGAACTCTGAGACTGTGAAGAACCTCTTGTTAGTAAGTGCAGCATGGGGGGTCATCTGCGGGCACCACAGGAGGGGGAGCAGAATTTATGGTTTGTCTGTGGATTCGGGGAACAGGGGAGCACACAATACAGAATGTGGAGGGGAAACTTCGGAAAACACATTAATTAAATACCCATTCCCTTTCCCTAGTCACCCTCTGCATCTCTCTTCCATCTCCTGGCAACCCCTACCAGCATCCATTACCCACTGCCATCCCCTTTAACCCAGTGCCACCCCCTGCCAACCTTTGCCTCCCCTTGTTACCCTCTGCCATCTCCTATCACCCTTTGCCTTTTTCCTTTACCTCACTGTCATCCTCTTCATCCAATACCTCTCCCTGCCAGCCACTGCTTCAACCTCTTTCTCACTGCCACTCTCTGAATTTCCCTGTCACCCACTGCCTCCCCATCATCATATGTCTCCCTCTACCTCTCACTAGAAACCATCTTCCTCTCCTTAGTCACCATCTGCTATCCCCCTGTCACCCTCTGCCTCTTGCTGCCATCCTCCCTGCCAGCCATTGCCTTAACCTGTCTCCCACTGCCACCATCTACCTCTCCCTACACCCACTGTCTCTCCCTGATACCCTCTGCCTCCCTGTCACCCTCTGCAACCCACTGCCTCTCCCTGTCAGACACTGTCTCACCTTGTGATCGAATTAAGTGATCGCATTAGGGGTCACTTCACTTCTGCTTTGTGCCTCACAAATGCTACTGTGCATGCACAATCTGCTGACCACACATGTGTGGTGGCCATTCTGCGGTAATTTGCTGGGGTCCTGTAATCATTTTCATTGTCTGATGGGATCCCAGAGCAAAATAGTTTGAGAACCCTTGTATTAGATCATTACAGATGTCCTCAAACATCTAGCTTCAATACACCACAAAGCGGGAGATGCCAGGCGTGAGTAAGCTGGCAGGCCCTGTGCAACTCTGTTAGCGTCTGTTTTTGTCGAAAAAATGCATCATATACACATCACTATGCAAATAGGTCACATAAGCAGACTCTGCTGATAAAAATTACATTTCGTATGCAGATACAGCTGCAGTTGCACACAGAATCTAGGCATGCTGCATAACATTTTAATCAGCAAAAGCTGCTTGTGCGTCCAATTTGCATCGGTTTGTGAATAAGATACACTTTAATCAAAAAAGTAGCACAAAAAGAAGCGCCAAG
The DNA here is from genome assembly GCF_028390025.1 of Pseudophryne corroboree. NCBI lineage: Eukaryota > Metazoa > Chordata > Amphibia > Anura > Myobatrachidae > Pseudophryne > Pseudophryne corroboree. The sequence goes on along the minus strand of NC_086447.1, from coordinate 413,792,941 downwards.
TCACGCCATGGCATGGCAGGAATAGAAAGACTGTTTAACGTCTAGGGAGGCTAGATAAGAATTGAACACATCTGTATTTAACTAGTACAGAGTATGACAAAGATTCTTCATATATGTTTATATACTAGGTCTCGGCCTCATCTATGAAGCCCACTATAATAACCTTGGTTGTACACCGAGGCCTCTGCCTGGTCAGCCCGGCAAACGGGCCAGCCAAGGGCATAATGCATGCATAATCTCCTCTCTTATATATATATATATATATATATATATATATATATATATATATATAGTGTATCTCTGCAAAGTAGAATAAGCATACTGTGTAAATGTGTAAATGTCATATCAAACTCCAGCTTCGTACTACTTTAGTATCTACAGTTTCATGTATTCTCTTTAGGCTGTCTTAAGTGAAAAATGTAATTAAAAGTACATTGGAATGGTTTTTATTAAATGTGAAGTTTTAACGTGTATAGCCTTCTATTTAATTGCTCAGAGTCTGCCTAGTAACGTGTTTCTCTGCTGGTGCACAACGTAGAGAGACATAATGGGATCTAATAAAAATAAAAGATGAGACCCTGTAGACCACTTTGAATTACAGCTGTTGCTAATTTAGTTTGTATGGTGTAAATTGATGTGTAGCCCTAAAGGCCCGTACACACTGGTCGATATATCGGCCGTTCTCTTGAACGGCCGATATATCGCGAAACTGTCGGCCAGTGTGTACGGCCGATACGTCTGTGAACTCCGTCGTTCACAGACATATCGCGTCGGCCGCGCAGCACAGCCGACGGCCAATATATCTACCAATATATTGGCACATCGCTGTGTGTGTACGGGGCGGTCGGCCGACCGCCCGTACACATGCTGCGGCGGCCGGCGGTGATTGACAGCTGAACTGGGCGGGCGTGTGTACACGCCCGCCCAGTTCATGACGTCAGTCCCCGACGGATCGGGCAGTGTGTATGACCAGCACACTGCCCGATCCGTCCATAAATATATCTTCAGATCAGTTGATCTGCAGATATATCTACTAGTGTGTACCCACCTTTAGAGTGGCAAGGAGCACCCTACAAAAAAGTGACACCTCTTTGGGCGGTGGAAAGTGGAAATGAGTTTTGTAGGGCACACCCTTAATGTATCCAACTCTCCTCCATTGTCTTGTGCAGACATCTGGCTCTCCACAAAGACTATCTAGCTACACAAACTTATGTGCACTGGAGGAAAGCAAAGTACATGATGGAACCACAGCAGATTTTGCACCTTACACTTCATACACTACAGCCACTGTGTTAGAACAACTTCTCATCTGTGTGCCTATTTTCTACATCAAATATCCCTCAGTCAGTAATTAAAATAACAGAAACTGCATCTGCTGTGCCCCAAGCCCCCACCCATACAAAATGCAATATTAGATGATTGGCCTGTATACCAGCATAAAGAACTCCCACATTATTACAACATACTCAAACACAGTAGAGCACAGGTGCATAAGCCATATTCTACAACGTGGTACTTTAAAGGCTGTTCTCAGACTACTATACAATACAGAAATGCTGTTCTCAAGAATCAGTGAACATTAAAAATGCTGAAAGTAATGGTAAAAGGATTATTTTTAGAACTGATCTTGAATGAAACGTGTCATCAACTCACAAGTTTTTCGTTTTCTAAATGACTCACCATTCCTTACTATACTGTAAATATAATTATTAACTATTATGCCATATCAGAATGTTTGACAGTATGGGCAGAGAAATCTTGGTACAGACGTTTTTGGGGTGGTATAATTATAGTTTTGAGGCCACATTCATCAGTAAACAACATATACTATATAGGTTCTTACACAGGGCACGATTTCCAGAATCACAAGTGAAATAATTACTGTAGCTCCACCTGCGGAACTTTAAAATGTGTCAGCGAGTAATTAACATGCCTGTGCAGCTGCTGGGTGACCTGGAAAATGTGAACTGTTTTGAGGACAGAAGGAGCAATTCAGACTTGATTGCTGCATCTGCAGCGATCGCAGTCTGATGCCCTTTGGGGAGTGCCCGCCCTCGCACACCCCAGGAGGCACAGTGAGATGCTAAAAGCGGTCACAGGGCTTGCCAATGGCGTTAGAATGCCATTGGTGGGGCGCAGTATGAACAATGCAGGCATGTCCGGACCGATGTCACACGCAGCCGCTGCAACCCAGAACGCTAGGCTGCGCAGGCCGCCGTGTGATGCTTTTGCACCCGTGCGCAGGGGTGGGGTGGGGGTGGGGGGTAAGGGCCTGACTAGCCCTGCATGTCAGAGTAACTGATCGCAAATGTTCTAAATTTAGCACATATGCGATCAGATCTGGATGCCCCCAGTGTGTGAGATAATCCTAGCAAGTTGGGAAAAGACTAAAGCAGACTCCAATGAACAGCACCGTTGGATTATACTAGTCTCAATGGTTCCAGACAAATCCTAAAAAAGTCACCTGTTCATCAAAGCCTCCCAGTTTTCCACCTAACTCCACCCTACTGGCTCAATAAAATAAAACCTTTCTTATAGAAAATAAATTTTTGCCCAGGACAGGTTCAGGAACTGAGTTCCTGCTGAAAAATAGCACTGCCTGTACAGTATCAGCCTTATAAAGAGTGGAGAAGTTGCCTATAAACAACAAATCATCTTCTACATGTCATTTCAAAAAATGTTATTGATAAATGCTAACTAGAACCCGTTTGGTTGTTATGAACAACTTGTCCTCTTTTCCTCTATTTTAAAGGCTTGACACAGCTCACCCCTAGTTTCCTGCCTCCCACATGGTCTCTATGACATATGTTACATACCTTGTCTATTGCATGTTATACATTGATTGTATTATGCCTCTTGAAAGTTCTGTACTTTGCCTGTTGAACCTCTATGCCAGGGGCGGGGAACCTCTGGCCCGCGGGCTGTATAAGGCCCGCGAAGCCGTTTGCTCCGGCACACCCGCTTCTGTCAGTGTGACACGCCACCGCTCAGTCCGGCGGCAGCGTGTCTCAGCTGTCAGGACAGGGAGGAGAGCGCGGCTATGTCGGGTGGCGGCGTGTAGGACTTCAAACCAGCCGCCGGTTCGTGAGCCAATCAGAGCTCGCGGACCGGCAGCCGATCAGGAGCCGCGGCTGCCGGTCGACGAGCTCTGATTGTCTCTCGAACCGGCGGCTGGTTTGAAGTCCTACACGCCACCGCCCGACATAGCCGCGCTCTCCTTCCTGTCCTGACACACGAGAAACACCGCCGAATGGAGCAGCAAGCAGCAGCAGCGGTAAGCAGCACGGGGGGGGGGGGGCATTTGTATACCTGGCACTGTGGGGGCATCTGTATACCTGGCACTGTGGGGGCATCTGTATACCTGACACTGTGGGGGGCATTTGTATACCTGGCACTGTGGGGGCATTTGTATACCTGGGACTGTGGGGGCATCTGTATACCTGGCACTGTGGGGGGGCATTTGTATACCTGGCACTGTGGGGGCATCTGTATACCTGGCACTGTGGGGGCATCTGTATACCTGGCACTGTGGGGACATCTGTATACCTGGCACTGTGGGGGGCATCTGTATACCTGGCTCTGTGGGGGCATCTGTATACCTGGCACTGTGGGGGGCATTTGTATACCTGGCAGTGTGGGGGCATCTGTATACCTGGCACTGTGGGGGCATCTGTATACCTGGCACTGTGGGGGTCATTTGTATACCTGGCACTGTGGGGGCATCTGTATACCTGGCACTGTGGGGGAGCATTTGTATACCTGGCACTGTGGGGGCAATTGTGGATCTGGCACTGCACTATTGGGGGCATATGTGTATCACGTCCCATTTTAACTGGCCACACCCATTTTTTGGCGCGCGTGTGCCTCCGGCGCGCACACATAGTACCTCTAAGAGGTAGACCTACTGGGGGGCAGGGTAATTTTTTAAGTTGAGAATTTTTGTATGGCCCCCGAAGGATTTTATAAATATCCAAATGGCCCTCGGTAGAAAAAAGGTTCCCCACCCCTGCTCTATGCCATGAAATCTCCCTTACTTTGACAAAGGATGGCACTATGTATTTTTGTTGCTCCTTATAAACTAATAATAAATCAAAATGATAAATTTGTAATGATTGCAGTTGGGTGTCTCTGTGACAGTGACTTTGCCAGTTTTTGATATGTAGGTGCATCACGAGAAGTATCAAACCTTAGCCAGAGGCAAAGCTATTCAATTGTTGCTCCGATAATATGCCAATTAGCATTTTACACGACTGACAACTCCGGGTTCAAAGCAGCTAAACCCATCTAAAGTATCTTAAAGGACGGGGTGGGTGCCGAAACTACCGGACCCGTGATCATGTGAAACACCATATCCCATGTGTTATCATGGATACATCCCTGATCTCATGTGCTATTGCAGCTCTGGCATCCATTTATCGCAGATTATGCTTTGTGTGCCAGAAGCATAGTCAGCAATAAATGGCAGCATCGGTGGGTAGGGGGGTTGGAGGGCCCGCCGCATCGGTGTACAATTACCTGCAGGTAATTGGATACCCCCTATATCCTATTCTTGTGTTGTAAAGTAATCATTTATTTACTTATTAAAAAATACAACACATTCTGCATAGTTTGTTATCAATTATTTGAATGTATTTCATATAGAACTGCAGCGGTGGAAAGTGGGGCAACACAATAGAGTGGCCTATGGCAGAGAGAATAGAGGCAAATATATAAAGACATATATTACTTTTCATAAACATAATACTTATAAATTTATAGACTAAATAAAAGTTATACAGGAACCCAATGTAATTATGCGCTAGAAGTATACTGCACAGAGTACTCATCATCATCATCATAACAAAATGCATTATCACCCCTCTAAAGAATAGTAGTTACAAGGTAAACTATGCCAATCTCTATGGATACAACTGTAGCTGTGAGAAGATGAGCACTATTCTGTGGGACAAAGGTCCTTCTTCAGCTTAGATTGCATTCACGATTTGATTGCATTTTACTATTTCCAAAGCCAATTGAACGCACAAGGCACGTTCTGCGCGTGCGTTAGTTGGTAAATGTGATCACATCGCACTGATGTGCTGACTGACATGCGGAGGCATTCACAAGGCGGTAACGCGGCATTGCGGGTACATGGTAGTGAAAATGGGGGCGGGTCCAGGCCATTTTTGGGGCAGCCGCGAGAATCTCACTCAGCCGCTGCGATGGGTAAGATGGTGGTGGTCCAACTGCCTTTGCTGCCAGGCGCATCGTTGGCGGCCATGAACATGCAAGTGCTAGAAGTTGCAGTTTTGCTAAATTACAAAACTGCAACAGAAGCTGAAAAAGGTCCAAAGGCTGAACTTGTCGCTCTGTGCAGCAATTGGAGGTCATCACTTAGATTTTATTGATATTATAAAACTTAAAAAGGGAATCTGACACATTTTTGTTAATATTCCCAAACTCATAATGAAATTACCGGTAAATTATATTTTTTGCCAATTGCCATAGATAACAAAAACAGCATATACTGTATTCAACTTGTTTTCAGCTGAAAGATGGAGGTTCTGCTTACATGTGTTAAGTTGGAAGTGACACCAGGGGGTGATTTGGAGTCGGAACGCACTGAGCATGTATCCTGATGGTTACCGCTGGAGGAGTTCCATGCAACTTAGATGGTCGTACCTGGGTGGTAACTTAAGGGGGTTAAAAGTTTGGGGCGTTTTATGGCCATTTCAGTGACAGTGACGGCACCTACAGGTGCAGGTTCATTGACACTGGCGTGCATGGTCCCTTTGGAAATTCTGCATAGGCAGGTGCAATGTCCGAAGGTGCAGTCGGTGGCCCGCCAATAGCGTCTCTGTAAGCACATCGTCTTTATGTTAATGCTGCATCCGGTGGGCGTATCAATACATAAAGACGTAGTAGCAGCTAAAACCACCCCTAGATGTCAGTTACTAATGTCAGCGACATTTGAAAAACCATATATCACACAATACAATAATAAAACAAATATAATAAAATAGAAATAGGATAATTACAGCCTTCCCTAAATGCCGCTGTCTTTATGCATTTCTCACCCTAATCAACAGGTGGTTTTGTCAGAGGGTGACAAAACCGACAGCTGATTAGGGTGGTGAAACACGTAAGGGCAGCGGCAATTTTTAATGGAAGGGCGCTCTAACTAATCCAAAGAGATCCTTCTTGACCAGAAAATCCTCATACCAACAAGGACCCCCCAGTGCGGCAAGACTGGAGTGTTCAAAACACTGCAATTGTATATATACCGCCTGGGGGCTAAGAGATCCCCTTGTGTGCTGACAGCGTATATCAAAGTTTCCGTGGCTAAACTAACCAATGTCTGTTGTGGGCGCATCTTCTCACAGCTGTCATCAAACAGTAATTAACAGGAAGAGGCACGAAGGGTCGGAGCATAGCGCTAGGACATTACTAGACAGCGCTCTCCCCTTGCCTCCGATGAATGAGGTTTTTGAATGAACTGGCTGCTAATGTGGATCTTTTGAATGGATACAAAGAACATTTGAGACATTAAACTAAAGAACTGTGGAGCGCACAATCAAAAGCACTTAGCTGATTTTAGACATTTTGGGAAATTTATGGTTATCCTATTTCCATTTTATTATATTTGTTTTATTATTGTATTGTGTGAAATATGTATTTTAATAAATCTATTAATTTGTATGCGGACCTTACTGGTGTTCTAAACATCATAAGTATTTAATTGAGTGTTCTTTATTTCTACACAGCAGAGTGTAGATTAAGGTGCTGCATATTTAATCTTCATTAATAGCATCGGGTGTTAAATTTTATTATTTATACTGCGCCTGGTTTGGATTTGTACATTTGAAAACTCAGTATATTCATTTCTATCTTCACCTTATGTAACCTGGTAAGGGAGTATCCCAGGTAAGGGGAATACAGCAGATTTATAAAAGCTGCATAAACAAAAATCTATTTCTTTAGCAGAAGAAATAATATGAAAACTTAAATTTAAAAATGTTACTAGTTGGATCTTAAGGTTTTATAATGACTGGATGAGCATACATTTCTCTGTGATGGCACAGTTAGATAATCATTTTATCTCAAAACCAGTGTTTTAAAGGTCAACCCAATTATAACAAAATGATGAAAAATCTATGCAGATATTAATCCAATGATGCAATAAAATACCTTCACTTCTTAGACTTGGTTCCAGATTTATATCAGCAGAAACAACACTATTATATGGGCTAGATTTACTAAGCAGCAGGTTTTCAAAGCAGATGATTTTATACAGTTTTGTCTGCAGGATTTAAAGTGGCCATAACACTGAATGAAAAATTACTGTATTTAATAATAATGCCCTCACTGGAACTAAAAGATTTGTAATGATTATACTCATTAGCAAAGCAACAAGAGCAGCAGTAGAGTAGATCCAGGGGGCCGGGGGCCCAGCAGTAAGTCTCACATGCTATGTAAGCTACGGGCTTCTTCAGGGTCAGACTGGTCCATATGTGTATGGAGGAAACCCCCAGAGAGCCCCACTGCCTGAGGGCCCATCCTATCCTCTAGGGATCAGGTTCTAGACTGCACTTGAATTATACATTTTACATAAGTTACATTATACTGCACAGCACTATGGTGTATTCACTACAGTGCATTGCTATTATTAATCTGCTACATTATCATGCATGCACTATATGCACTAGCATTATTTACCAGTGGGTAAGGCAGAGCCTCTCCTGTCATGCTAACGTATATGCCAGAGTTTTGACTATATACAGTATATGTAAAATGCAAAGAATATATTAAAAATATTTTCTGTGTGTTATTTTAACTATTTTTATAGTCAAAACTCTGGAGTAAAAATTCTATGGCAGATGAGGCAGTGCAATACTTTACTGGGCAAGGCGATGCATAGTTTGCATATTTATACTACTGTATTACAGCATATATTGGTTGAGGATGCTTCATAAGGAAATAGACAGCGGTGTTAACCCCTTCGCTACGGAGGACAATGGTGAATATTATACCTATTCATTTACAGACCTAAGAATTTTTAACACTGCAATTGCTATTGTGAATGTTTAATGCTGATTTCACCACACAAATATTGTGTACATATTTCTATATTTGTTTTATTAAACGGTTTTTAGGTTACTTAATCATTACATCTCTTTTTATTATTTGCACCATTTAGTGTTGTCATACTGTGATACATTTTATTTCATTAATCTCACATTTATGTGTATTTGAGAGATACTACTTTGTTAAAAAAAAAGGTTTATAAAAAAATATATACTTATTGCAGTTTATTATTTTACTGCAGGTGCTTTTCTATTTCAAGTATTAAAAATAATAACATTTATGGTATCTAAAAAAAATACAAGGACAGCGCTGGCACATTCACATTAAAATAATGCTTTTAATAACCCATATAAAACATTCAGGTACACAATATTTCTCATTAGATATAATTAAAATATATGGTTCATATAATTCATACCATATAGCTATCTTGTGTTGCCAGCCAGAGAATATTGCACAATTCTAACTATATATAATAGCATGCAGCTAAACACTTAACCTGAGCAATCTCATACGACCCTATTGTCACAATTGTAACCTTTTTTGGAAGCCCGTTACAATAGTAGCTGATGTTTGTAATTTAGTACCTGTATAGCTATTTAACGAGCCTCCTTCAAGTGGCAGTTCTTTGAGTGCACAATTTATAACGCAGTCTCTGCACGGTGTTTCTCTATATACTTTAAACTGGTATTAGATGTTATTTCCAGCTTTATAATTATTCAAAGTCCCCGCTCATCAGAGACATAGGATAGGTCATCTACGTATTAATTGACAGCTTTGCATGTGCTTAAATACCTCTCCCGGCTATCGCTTCAAAAAATAGCCTTATCCGGAGTCCACCGTATGATGGATAGCAGGTGAGATGTCCAATCCTTTACATGTGGGTAGCTGTCTCTGGCCGGCCGGCACTTACTTGGTATATCCAATACTCCTTGCAGTAGTTATGACAAACGCGTTTCTCCGCTTAGAGTTCCATCAGCGGCTTCATCAGTGTCTATAGTTGTACTGCAGATACTCAGGGCTTTTTTTTTTCAGATACAAAAAAGCCCTGAGTACTGCAAGGAGTATTGGATATACCAAGTAAGTGCCGGCCGGCCAGAGACAGCTACCCACATGTAAAGGATTGGACATCTCACCTGCTATCCATCATACGGTGGACTCCGGATAAGGCTATTTTTTGAAGCGATAGCCGGGAGAGGTATTCAAGCACATGCAAAGCTGTCAATTAATACGTAGATGACCTATCCTATGGCTCTGATGAGCGGGGACTTTGAATAATTATAAAGCTGGAAATAACATCTAATACCAGTTTAAAGTATACGTAGAAACTCCGTGCAGAGACTGCGTTATAAATTGTGCACTCAAAGAACTGCCACTTGAAGGAGGCTCGTTAAATAGCTATACAGGCACTAAATTACAAACATCAGCTACTATTGTAACAGGCTTCCAAAAAAGGTTACAATTGTGACAATAGGGTCGTATGAGATTGCTCAGGTTAAGTGTTTAGCTGCATGCTATTATATATAGTTAGAATTGTGCAATATTCTCTGGCTGGCAACACAAGATAGCTATATGGTATGAATTATATGAACCATATATTTTAATTATATCTAATGAGAAATATTGTGTACCTGAATGTTTTATATGGGTTATTAAAAGCATTATTTTAATGTGAATGTGCCAGCGCTGTCCTTGTATTTTTTGTATGTTGTTGTTCAGGCTGTGAACCCAGCCTTTTGGACATAGCAGCAGGCGTGTTCACTACAACAAATAGCGCCGGATTTTGTGTATATATATCTTTTTTATTTATGGTATCTAAGTTATATTGGACCTTACAGTATGTAATATCCTGTGAGGCACGTACATTTTTAAAGAAGCAATCATTTACATGTTACAACCAGGTTTCTTTTGCCTTTTAAATTATTGCTGCTTTAAAAATATGGGCTAATTCGCCAGAACTGCACTAATGCCTGCATCTCATAGGTAGCTACACGAGGCTCATTGTTTATTAAGTAGTATTAAGATGTTATAGTTAATTTTCTGGCCCCAGAGGTGGCTAGACAATTGTAATAGCTTCTTAAAAGACTGTATCATTATGGTAACTGGTTGACGCATTTGAGATTAAACATTGTTATGTAAAGTTAAGAATGCTGCAGTTATCCACAATGTGCGAGGTTATGTTCAAAACTGAGAAAGCCTTGTGCTACAGTGCCATTATCAGTGACATACAACTCACTGAAAAAAGTCCGTATTTCGGAATATTCCGTATTTCGGAATATTTTGATATGGGATACTCAACCTGTACCACCTTTAAAAAGTGTATTAAGTCTAAGTCCACTTAATACAGAAAAAGCAGGTTTGTGTATAAATCCTAAACATTACAAAATATTATAAACTTGTGTTCCAATAACCCACCACTACCACCTGGTAATATACACACCTACTGAAGTCTGCATCAGTCAAAGGGTGTTGTCAACTCCCTGCTGTCAGCATGTTTTTGGGGAACAACACACAGGGGACAGACCTTGACTCCTGTAACACTGTTTCTTCAACTTATTTTATATATTAAATTAATCATAGAAGTGAAGGGATATCATTCTTACATATGGGGGTTATTCAGGTTTGATAGCAAATCAAAAAATTTATCAACTGGGCAAAACCGTGCTGCACTGCAGATAGGGCAAATGTAACATGTGCAGAGAGTTAGATTTGGCTGGGTTATATTGTTTCTGTGTATGGTAAACACTGGTTGCTTTATTTTTACACTGCAATTTAGATTCCAGTTTCAACAAACCCACCCAAATCTAATCTCTGTGCACAAGTTACATCTGCCCCACCTGCAGTGCAACATGGTTTTTCCCAATTGCTAACTTTTTTGGTTTGCTAACAATCCTGAATAAGGCCCTATGCCCGTTGTGTTCCATTTAAAAACATAGGGCAAGATTTATTAAGTGTCAGGTCTTGCAAGATTCTCAGCTGTTTTCACCAAGAAATTTAAAACAACAATGATATCAAATGCAAAACACTCCTGGAATTTTATTTAATAGTATGACTGCATTAAATTTTAGAATCAAACTCGCTGAGAGTGGGCTGCTTGGAAAAGCCATAGCATAGTAATTCTAGTCCATATTTTTTATATAAAAGGAGTCTGCTTAGCCTACAGTATATTTAGTTCTGAAACCCGTGATGCATCAATCTTCTGTTGTCAGAACATAGGAAATACTGCTCCCCTGCAGATGCCTTTATGCACATTGCACTAAATGTCTGCATTTCGACCATAGAAACTGCACTTTCACGCTTTGTAAATTACCTTAATGTGCTTTTTTAATCAAAATCCGCTAATGCCGTTACTCAAATATTTCACCTGAAGAAGAGCTACAAGTGTAGCTTTATAATAGCCAGTGTCTATTATATTGATCACACAGCTCTTTCATTAAGTCTAATCAATGAAATACAACTAGCGGAACATGAAAGTATTCAGTAGTGATTCATATTTACCTGTTGAAGATGAATTATAACCATCTGGTTCTTCAATGAATTAATGCATAGTATGATGAGAAACAAAAGAAAGAAATCAGCAGAGTACACATTAGACAAGTATGTGCTACAAAAGACAAATGAGAACATAGCACAATATGCTCTGAGCGGAAAACTTAGTAATATGATAAAGTTATTAAACATAGGGCATGTAAAAGAAAAGGAAAACTACAAGAAATAAAATAATATGCACAGAAATTTTAGAAATTAAGATATGTCAACTGAAACAGCAAGTGAAGAGTTCCACTGCCTTTATCATAGGTGTAATAACAAAAGCTTAGTGTCAGCGATCCTCATTTTTGAGATTGCAAAGGATTTGTGAATGCTCATTTGTGCATACAGTACTGTAACCAGCTGCCTCAGTCTAACATGTATAATTTAGTTGTAGTTTTCCTTTTAAACATACGGAAAGTGAAATGCGATACAAGAAAGCTCTATCAGACTGCCTTTTTGTCAGAATACTGCAGTAATTTGTGTCATCTTTTGGTGTTCTGTTTCATTTATATTGTTGCAATGCTCTATTCATACTAAACTGACTGGATTTGACTGTAGCAAAATTGTAATACATTATCTTCACTAAGAACAATATGCAAAATGACACAATTTAAACATGGATTGTATAAAACAGTATCAACAAGAAATGAGCCATGGGCATGCTAAATAACTAATATGACATGCATAGACATACATATGAGGTTATAAACATTTATTAAAGTCTCTCTACTTTAAATAAGCAAGCATTTTTTAGATGTATTAAAAATGATTAAAATATTAAAAGGCAACTGTATTTAATTTTGTAGATGCCCATATATTTTACCAGAATGAGTTAATGAATACAATTGTTTAATATTGACCATGTAGGTGAAAAACAAAATTGACTACTTAGCAGAAAGTTATACAGTAATAAGCCCACCCCATACTGGGCTATGTCAGGACACACATCCTCATAAGGCAAATCTGCAGAACATTTTGTTTTCGAATGACAACTTAAAATACACACACATTAAGACTTAGCTTAGAAATCAGGAACAGCTTCAAAATGGATTCATATGGAGCTGAACATGGGTAATCAGAGAAAACTAAACCTTTGATTACATGTAACACTGGAGAGAGAAGTATACGTGTATAGATATTCACGCTCTGCATTGCTGATCAGTTAAAAACACTAATACTGTATCAAACATATACTTTTTGGACACAGAAAAGCAAAGCAAATGTTAGACAGTTTTACACTATGGGGTAGCGAACACTATTGTGCAAGATCCCGCTCCCGTAAAGTGCGAAGGGTGCTGCACAGATTTGGCTTGGCGAATAATTCGCCCGCAATTGCATTCCCCCGTATCCCTCTTTACAGACCATGAGGAAATGTGTGTAATGTAATTGCCTCTATCTCCTCACTTTGCCATTTGATGAGTTTCATGGGCCTTCAAATGTATTCCATTGTGTCATAAATGGCACTATGGGCTATATTCCCATAAGCATACTATATATATTATGTGGGGAGGAACCCACACAATAAAGAGTGATGGAAAATTGTAAGAGGGGAATAAGGTACAGCAACACAAACAATGGTAGTGTACCAAATGGCACGCTATAGCAACCAGCTTAGTAGCAAGATTCTTATATCAGCTTTCCTCTGATCCAGTGTGTTACCATAATGATTTCAATGGTACTGTACGACTTACTGTACCTCAGATTCCAGGTGGTACTTGGAGCCTTGAGAGTACCCACCAGATCACGAGAACACCTCACACCAGTAATGCTGGGCTTAAACATACAGATAAAATGACTGTCAAACCAACAGCCATTTTTCTGGCCGCCTAAAACCCTAAAGATATCATGGCCATACACAGTGAGAATTCTCACGGTATATTGGCCACAATATCGGTCTTGTTCCCCAGGGGAGGAGATATTTGCCCATTCCTTCCCTGTGAAGGAACAGGGGAAATGTTCATTGGTCAGCTGCAGCAGGGCATACACTACCCAAAGCAGCTGACTTGTATATTGATGATATCGCATCTGATGGACAAGCTGGATGATCCAGAATTCCCAACCGATACATATTTTCGGATTGGTCACGTATACACTGTATGATTATCTGGGTGATCTGCCAATATCAGGCAGATATCAGGCGGATCAGCCAGGTAATTGTAGCATGTTTCTACCAGCTTAAATAGGACATTATAGAAGAACATTATAGTTTATCATAACTGTTTAAACTGTACCCAATTATTTCTAGCTTTTTAATAGGTGCTTAAATGATAAAAAATAATAATAGCAAAATGCTCATAAACCACCAAATAATAAACTAAATATTAAACATTATTAGTCCAGGGATATGATAAATTGTTAAGGAACAAGCAAATACAAATTTTCACATTAGAATACTTAAAAGCATGTATATTACTGATTTAAATCCTATACATGAAATAACTAATGTGTTATACTTTACTAATTCTGTCTTTACTTGTTCAACCCTTTAAAAAAAGACAGCAGATGGTAAAACCCCACTTCTGAGCTGGAGCTTCTCTATCTTGCATCACCCAGCAGTGCAAGTTGTCTACGTAACAGACGTGCTCTTTACAAACTGCAGATTCTCTGGTGGAGTAACACACACAGTCACCAGAAACAAAACTGATGTATTCTTTATCCTGTGAACTTTTTATCCTAAATCAGATCTCATTTGTACTCTGTGATTCTGGAGTTCAAGAGTTAGGGATGGAATTGTGCCTACTCAGCTAACTGATTTTAAGGGTGCATTATAAGATCCTGGCATAAATGAAATACATACTGTAAGTCTCCATTGTCACTTACATATAGTGATTTAAAAAAAAAATCATTTGAGTTAAGTGTTCCGTCTTCAGAGACTAGTTTTTTTAAACGTACTTCTATCATCGTCTGCAGATCCACTCCGTCAGTCCCTCGATTGGTTACCTGTATTCTACCATATTCAATATAAAATACTTTTACTCACACATAAGGCCATTATCCATACTACACCAATGTACATCTCTTCGCTTATCTCAAAATATCTTCCAACCCGACCTCTCCGCTCTTCACAAGATCTACGTCTCTCATCCACACTCATTACTTGCTCCCATGCACGATTGCAGGACTTTCTTCGGGCTGCACCCACTCTGTGGAATGCCCAACCACGCACAATAAGACTCTCCCCTAGTCTCCAAACCTTCAAACGTTCCCTGAAAACTCACCTCTTCAGGCTAGCTTATCACATTCCAGAACCGCTCACTCAACCTTCATAAGCTTTCCTATCCGATTATATCCCCACTGTACAGTCCGCACATATCCTCCACATATTTTCACTTTCTTCACTTTCCCTTCTTTCTGACCATGGTTCATCTTTGCTGTGATGTGATATCATGCAACCCACCTAGAACCTTTGCAATCTAGTGAACAAATATGCAATAGATAGTGCCGTTCCTTGTGTATCAATGCCTATTTCCTTATACATTGTAAGCTTGCGAGGAGGGCCTTCCTACCTCTATGACTGTTTGTTTATTACCCAGTTTTGTTTTATCATTGTGTCCAATTGTAAAGCGCAACGGAATTTGCTGCGCTTTATAAGAAACTGTTAATTTTCCCTAAACTTTGATGCTAATGTGAAAGTATTCTATGGATAATAGAGCACAATTGTGGATTCTATGAAAGGTAACTCTAAAGACGGGATAACCGAAAACGTAAAGTGAATGCTGCATTTGATGGGTGGGTTAATGGAAATTTGAGTTTGTGCTGTGATCATTCTCATCTCTAACACCACTGGCTCACTGTGCCGTTATTACGGTATGCGGTTAACATACCGCCCATCTGGATCCCGGCTGTCTCAATACAGGGATACTATACTGCTGCCGGAATACCGGCAATGTAGGTGATTCCCCCTCTATGGGTGTCCACGACACCCATAGAGGGAGAATAGAACCAATGGCGAGCTAAGCTCGCCACCAAGCCAGCAGCATGTCTAGCACAGGGAGCCTGCAAGAGGCTTCATTGCCCCCCTTCCAGGATTCTAGCACCCAGGATGTCGATGTCTGTATACTGACATTCGGCATCCCGGCCGGGGGGATCATATACCGATCCCGTTATTACCTCTACAGCCACTGACATTTATACTGGTGGAGATATTAATATCAGTTGCTATGGGGAAGATAAATCCTTGAGGTACTTAAGGAACATGTAGCTATGTTTCAAAACACTGGATATATTTATTAATGACAGTTTGCGGTTTGCACTGTTTTGTGATATGTTGCCATGTTGTGATATGTTGCCATGTCACATTTTTGATTACTATATGCTTTTCTGTGGTACTATGTAGGGCAGTGGAAGGACATTAGAACTTTTAAATTAAAATTGCTAATATGATTATTTTAGAAGTATTATCAATGTGTAAATAAATGTAACATATGTTAAACATATTCTTCTTGCCACATTTATGTGTCTGTCAGAGAATCTAGCCAATCTGAGTTTGAAAAGATACTAGTCTGGGTTTATACCTATCCACTAAAATATTAGTTTTCAATTATGTAACTCCTAGGTGGGAATTTAATTAGGCTCAAGCACTCATGGAACCGCCAGTCTTGCACATATTTTTTTCGCAGCTCCAAACAGATGTGCACAAAAATGTGTAAGTCCGGCACTAGAAGAGGCTGTGAGTTCGAGTGCTGTTTCTGGCGTGCAACTCGCATCAAGCCCCGCCTCCACCCTAATCCTGCAAGCTGTTCACGGGTAATAGGATTGATCCTTTAGTGTGAACAGTTAAGGAGTGTCACTGAAGTGGTTGTGTACACAGAAGACTAATTGCTCACACTAGAGACCGTACTTACAGAAGACAGCAAATCTGCACCAATACTACAGCTGGGTGCAAGTTTCGATGGTGCAACTGACAGTGGTGTACCAAGCAAAATTGCAGCATCTAAAGATGCTCAAAGTGGGCATCTCAGTCCTTGCGCAGACACACACTAGAGGAAGGGCTGATACTAGCGTTCACATATAGTAGCAGATGCGACTATGGCCAAAGACTCAACCCCAAAATATCAGTACAGAAGAGCAATATAGTAGAACTGGTAAGGAACTGACAGTGGTTACATATAGACAATTGCACACGTTATTTACACCATGAATCATTCTCTGAGAATTATCAAAGGAAGAAGACGTTCCAGCATCAGCAGCACATCACTATTAACATCTGTGAATGGAAGAAGCTATCAGTTTAATTAATTAGTTGCAAGTAAACTGCTCAAGCAGGCAGAGCACACAATGAAAATGTGCCAGCAATTCTCCAGACGCCTTACAAAATGTTTTGCTCCAAAATCTTTTATAAATAAAGTGCTTTTTCCACTGTGGCCCATACAACCAAAACAAAATGTACAGTCAGCTGCAATCAACACACTAGTATACTCAGCTCTGGGACTCCATATCCTACTCCCTAAGGTGGCAGGAGATTTAACTACTGTATTACTAAGGTATCCATGTCTGTATCCCTCAAGGCACTCATGAGGTACTTATAGGGGTACAGTCAATTGATGTTGGATCCTCTCCGACACGTCACTATTTAATGCAGGCCGAAAAAGTGCAGTTTTTCCAACTATCAGAAAAACTGGCACAAACTGAATATACCCGATAATGGGAAAGGGATATTAGTGGGGGAAGTTATAGAGTTTACCAACGTGTTGGGTTCACAGAGAATAACAATTGTATATTTTACTCTACCTGAGAGAATTTTATACATTATATAGTTTTTAATTTGTTTGATTTAGGTACAAATGGCACTTTTTAAAATATTTTTATACAAGAATTTTTTTAATTTTATTTTAAGTGCAATACATTGGGATGAAAGGGCAAAAACATTCAAAGGGACAATTTCATGCAATCCGCGCCTTGAGTCCCTTTGGAGAAAAGTGCTACATAAATAAAATACATTATTCATTATTATTATTATTATTATTATTATTATTATCATTACTATATACTACCAAACTTGAATTTGTTACATCTCCTATTTCTGCTACAGATATCTAATATCTTATATATAGTGTATACAAGCTTTGATGCAGCTACAGGGTCAGACATTATGTACTGTAAAATATGTATTGTTCTAGTATTCTATACTAGTTATAGGAAGAAATTACAATTTAGCTGAAGCAGTATTACCAATTTACTGCTTATTAAGTGCACACTAAATTGACAAAACTGTTGTAAAGCAATTCAATTCTAGTTCAATGCAATATTGCCAGTATATACTGCACAGGTAGGAACCCTATATATTATACGCAGACATTCTCCTCTGTGTGACATCTTTTTGAGCAGGGCTCAATCTGGTAACTGTATTCACCAGCAGCAATAATTATTATTATTTTTTTGCAACATTTTTGATAACAACAGATTTTATACCTGTAGTACAAATAAAAAAAATTAAAATCAATATGATCAACGCAAGACATGTATAATTCCCCAGGCGACAACTGCAGTAACAGTAAGAGCCATATGCAACTTTTCAGAACTAGAAAACAATTCCAGTATCAGATACAAGGACTGCATTGCTATAGAATCCTAATAAACACTGTCTTACATAAACAACTGCATACTGTATATTTGTCATAAATTAGCAGAGATCAAGCTAAACTTGTAAGTAAAATGAGAATCATAAAAAATTATAAATGCTAATAATTCTAATAATAACTGTACAGTAATG
This sequence comes from Pseudophryne corroboree, assembly GCF_028390025.1. Taxonomy (NCBI): domain Eukaryota; kingdom Metazoa; phylum Chordata; class Amphibia; order Anura; family Myobatrachidae; genus Pseudophryne; species Pseudophryne corroboree. The sequence continues at coordinate 413,774,634 of NC_086447.1, read as the reverse complement.
GCTTTAACTGTACGGCAAAGTAACCCATTCCTGCAGACCCCATTTTTACATCTCCATAAATTCATAGCACTTCAATATGTTGCATAGTGAACATTTGGAGGGAAATGCAATAGGGTCCGAGTTTGCAGAGGTCCGGGATTTCAGCCAAGACTGTATTTTTAAAGCGGCAATAATTTACAAGGCAAAACCAACGTGATTTTGCCTTTTAAATGATTGCTGTTTAAAAAGTATGGGCAATTGCAGCCGAAATCAAGGACCTCGGCAAACTTGGACCCTATTATATTTCCCCCTTGGAGTTAATTAGTGAAACCTAGAAACAGAGAATTTGACAGAAGATAAGACCAAGTGTCCCATCTAGTCTGCCTGTGTACAAGCCCACATGACCTAAAGCTGCCCATACAGTGAACGATAATCATTTAGATCAGTTATATATGGACATGAATATTAATAGTTCACAGCCTGAAAACGCCTATAAAATGTCCTGGATAGTTTGGTTTTATTATCAAACCAGTCCGATCAACCACAGTCATTCATTTGATTCCACTCTGGGAAAGGAGCTTGCCTCCATACCACTTGCTGTGTATGGCGGTGCCTCACTCATCACATAGTCGCTCCTCTCTCATCTGTCAGGTCGTCTGCACTAACCGCACAGTCTATGACCAGCAAAAGAAAGGTCTCCTTCACAGTGCAGTTCCACCCAGCAAACAAACCTAGTTTATCTTCTGAATGGGAATGAAAAAATGATTTGGTCCCTCAAGTAACAAGGATGCCAACTTAACTAACAAAACATAGACATAACCTTATGTATCCCGAAAAATAAATATATATATTGTTCCAAAATCTGCTGATCTCACAAGCCGGATAAACACAAGTTGTTCTACAAGCACTAACTATATCAAGTTCTATTATGCTAACATAATATTGTACTTTTTATATTACATACAGAACAAGGCAGAAGTAATCTTACATCATAGAACTTAAATCAAAGTTTCGGTAACTTGGCTGCTATGTAAGTACTTACTGTACTATGCCAAATTAGGTTTAAAGACTTACTTGGAAATATTTTGAATTGCTTAAAAATTGTTTTAACACACTAGATCCTCTTAGACATATAATGATACTGACTCCTGTTAGACGTTTACACATTCTGGTGTATTTTTTAAACAAGGATAATAAATTGCTTACAATTTAACATCTCTGTTCAAACAGTCATGCAGCAAAAAAGGAAGGCAACTTCTTAGAAGTGAGCTTCATGACGCACACCATTTACTAACAATGATCAGCTTTATCATTTGCTACTATTTGATCAAGTTTCAACTCCGTAATGCAAAAGCTTTCATTCCATTGTGACATGTTTGTAATATGAAATATTTCTTTTCCACACTCACTTGGCAAATTATTAGCCCTTCCGAGATACTATACAACTGCTTTATTTTCCTATAGTTCACTGAATATATAACCAACAAATATGCTTCATTTGCATAAGACGTACTAGCCACACCCTGAGTGTACTACAACATATTGCAGAGCTGCCACCGCCGGAATTATACAGCTCATCCTCTGATGGAATGTTTAAGGAGTATAGCAATAAGCAGAAATTCATGAAACAGTTACATCACAAACTTTAACAAACTTCTTAACAATAAATGTACTGTATGTTATTCTATTTATTACACCCACACTTTTAACACAATAAATGTATCTCCTAAAACACATTTGCGTAACACTTAGTATCTTGCTTTGCAAATTGCCGAACATGCCCCTTCATCGAAAAATTGACATGATACCTAAATATTCTATGATTTAGTTAACTAAAATTATTTTGCTTCTGTATTAAAGTCATGGATTGGTCATGCTATAGAACATGCAAAATATTGATCAGTAGAGTAAAACACAGTATCACAAAAAAGCTATAACATAGACACTACTCAAATATAAAGATGCAGGCATTATTTGACATCAAATGTATTATGGGACTTTACACCCGGTATGTACAGTAAATATCACTTAATGGTAAAAAAAACAACACAGCGACCACATTAATAATCCACCAATCAACAGCACTGCAAAACTCATTAAACAAACAAATGCACAAAACACTGTTGCAAGTGTGTCTAGTCACTTGGGCTACCTTTTTCTACACTGTTGCTTCTTACAGGAACCTGTGGAAGCTGCCTTCCTCTTCGACTAAATGAAGAATCCACCGTGGATGACTGACCTCCTAGTTGATGGTTTCTGTAAGGTCACAAAACACAAGTTATTTATGAAAAAGGTAACAAAATTCTATACATTTAACTTCATGGACTCAAATAGTGGTTGAAGTACTCAGGTGAAGCCAGATGTTTTCCATATCACATAACCAAACTGTATATGAAATGTGCTACAACAAATATACATTAAAGCAGAATAACTGGCATTACAGAGATTTCTGTTTTGGATACAAGTATACTGTACCATATGCCCGAGTGTACCTCTTTTGTACCCGATACCTTTACCCTGATTCCCTTTAATTAATAAACTTGGTTCTTAAATTCAACATACAGGTTGAGTATCCCATATCCAAATATCCGAAATACGGAATATTCCGAAATACGGACTTTTTTGAGTGAGAGTGAGATAGTGAAACCTTTGTTTTTTGATGGCTCAATGTACACAAACTTTGTTTAATACACACAGTTATTAAAACTATTGTATTAAATGATCTTCAGACTGTGTATATAAGGTGTATATGAAACATAAATGAATTGTGTGAATGTAGACACACTTTGTTTAATGCACAAAGTTATAAAAAATATTGGCTAAAATGACCTTCAGGCTGTGTGTATAAGGTGTATATGTAACATAAATGCATTCTGTGCTTACATTTAGGTCCCATCACCATGATATCTCATTATGGTATGCAATTATTCCAAAATACGGAAAAATCCGATATCCAAAATACCTCTGGTCCCAAGCATTTTGGATAAGGGATACTCAACCTGTACTATATACCAATTACATACACAGGTGTGGATTTTGATCCTCTTGTTCTGCTTGTTAATTATTACCCTATTATTTTTAAATATTATTTTTACCAATTGACAATGTGGGTGTTGATACATTTAAGTCTGCATACAAAACCCATTAAGTACAGTTCCATTGTTTCATCCTTTATACATTCAAAGCCCTTCTATTAATGTAACTAAAGTGTGATGGCATGATTGGGTATGGGGCACGACAGGTGGGAATGAGGCCAGGTCACACAGTATATGACAGAGAATGACAGAGAAAAGACAGACACAACTCTCAAATTAAGTTTGCTCATGGTCTGAACACAAAGATAAAATAAAATGATGTCTAGCATATACTGTATACCCCCCTACAGAAAACACAGTAGGTATGAAAATGTTTCATGTTAGAACCTCATGTCTGACCATTATAAAGTCTTCTTCAAAAAAGTGCAGAGTGATTTACAGATGGGAGGGGCTTAGCCTCACTGACGTATAAACTGCGGTGTACAACTGAGCTGTTCAGTGTTGGTGGGCTACATGCAAAGAATTGTAAACAGTATGTACCATGTATGAAACAAAAATAATAGTTGCACTCCTCTCATCGCCACATGCTTTTTCCAGGTGCAAAGTCGCTATTTATATTTGCTCCCAACCCTGAATCGTCTTCTATATGTAGTGTACCACATGCTCACTACACTGGCAATACTAGTACTACAATGTACAGCTACTGTAGCTATTTGCTCACAAGTGCTAGAAATCATTCCAATCGCCCACAGGCAATTCCTGTTTATTCCTGGTTCATAGATATCGTGCTGGCTGAGCTACAGTGCTGCCTGTCTATGTAGGAAGAAGCGTGGCAGTGAAGGACAGGAGGAGCTGGGATGCACAAACGCACACCTAGCAGTGCAATCTATGTAAATGGCTGTGTGCAGTTACCCTCTTGTCATAGGCAGTATACACCCCAGACTGCAAAGTTGTTGGACCAAAACCCAGTGCCCTAAGCTGTGGGCCAGTGGTTCTTTTTTGAATAACGGTGCTCTAGAGTATCAGAATATTTTTTACGCCACTGCTGGGCCAAAGTTTTTTACTGAGAAATTTAGAAAGAAATGTTAATTTAAGTAATTTGTGTTTACATGTCATCCTTAGGTTCTTTTGTGTGCTGAGGGACTAGATTTGCTTCTGTTTGCCCACAAATTTTATGGCTGACAGCCACCAGCACTGGTTTTGCCTGTTACATTGACCATAAATAATTTGAATTGGTCCTGGACCACCAAATCATGGCAGCCCTGCATGGCACATTACTGTTGTTCACTATGACTGTCTCTCTAAGATTTGCTTGCAAGGAACATGTTCACCTCTATAAAAAAAATCTATTTCTGCAAATAACACTCAATGCGAGATAAAAGGCTTATAACATACCTGCTACAGTACTCAGATAAGCTAAAGTAAAAACTTCAGACATTTACAAATTTGACTTTAAAAAGACAGCATTGCATACAGCCGGCATCTTGACCGCATCGCCTGCATACTCAATTTGCAATGGTAACAATTTAACAGAAGACACAGGCTGAACTAAACACATTTCAGATGTTCACATGTTCAATATATTATAATAGTAGCTGATTGTGAAATGTAGAAATCGGTATTGCCACAAATAAGATGTGTGAGATAAGTATGTGTGCCACAAACACAATGCACATCATTGGAACATAACTTTTCCACGTGTGTATTATGCAAGGTCGACAGTGTCTAGGTCGACCACTATTGGTCAACAGTAAGTAGGTCGACATGGTTTCTAGGTCGACAGGGACTCTAGGTCGACATGTACTAGGTCAACATGATAGAAGGTCGACATGAGTTTTTGCACTTTTTTTGGTGTCGTTTTCTCCGTACAGTGACCGGGATCCTCAGTTAGTGCACCGTGTCCACTAACATGGCGAGAGAACTTCGGGCAAGGTTACCGTTCCCAATTGTAGTCCACGTGGATCGTAAAGTTTAAAAAAGTAATAAAAAATGAAAATAAAAATTGTGAAAAACTATTGTCGACATTTTGGGGTATATTCAATTAAAGTCAGATCCATTCCGACATTCATTTGTCGGAATGGATCCAACCTGGGCTATTCAATGTCATTTCAATTGGACTCTTAAAAAAGTCGAATTGAGATGCGGGAGCTGAGACAGGGGAGAGCAGCGGGCAGATGGGGGAGAGCAGCCCTACAGCAGCGCAGTAGCGCTGCTCTTCCCCGTCTGCCCGCGGCTCTCCCCCGTCTCTCTGACTCTCCCTGTCCCCGCATCACAGCTGCCGCTCACGGCAACGTCCACCCGGCTCCAGCAAGCGAGGTCTCGCTTGCTGGAGCCAGGTGGACGCTGCTGTGAGCGGCGACTGTGACATCCTCCGGCACTGCTCTCCATCTGCCCGCGGCTCTCCCGGTCTCTGCTCCCGCATCTCACTTCGACTTTTGTCGGTTTTGGGCCCGTTTTCGAAACAAGCAAGTGGATCGACAAGTCGAATTCCGCGATTTGTCGAATAATTTGGGGTTAGATTGAATAGGTCGGAACCCCTCCCGACCTAAAAAAGTCGAAAACTGCCGTCTTTTCGACAGACGGCAGCTTTCGACTTCAATTGAATATACCCCTATGTCATATCAACTAAGAACATGTTGACCTAGAGTCCCTGTCAACCTAGAAACCATGTCGACCTACTTACTGTCGACCAATAGTGGACGACCTAGACAGTGTCGACCTAAGTGTGGTCGACCTAGAGACCAGATACCCTTTTCCATACTGTGCTGTAATTCTGCACTTTCTTATTACTAGTGACAAATTCTTGCATACAATGTGTATTTCATTTATATATTAAAAATATTTTGCAATATTTCAGTACAAACTATAATACTTCATCTGAATAGTTCCCCTGTGGATCTTTGTTTACTAAAAGTAAAACAATTTAATGCAGAAATAACTGGCTAAAGCTTCTTCCCATATTCCCACTAACATTCTCTTCTAGTGCTCTTTATTTTGTCGGGTCATGGATCATCAACAACAAATGCAGAAAATGAAGACAAGACAATATACCATGTTTTACAGAATTAATTTCAGAGCATTTGCTGTAAATCTGATATAATAAAAACTTTTTAATACCAAACATTCCTGAATTTGACTTGTTTTGTATTTGTATGCAGATCTTGACAATGGAAAGGGGGTGGAAGGAGAGGAAAAGTGGCTACAAACAGCTTTGCTGGGGAAAATATTTCTGTAAAGGTGTTTGTGGCAAAGAGTGACACAGGTTAGTAGATGTATTGAGGGAAAGCAGTACCGGATACACTAAAGGAGTGTGAAAGGCAATTCCCCTAGATTGTGCATTGGTATACTGAATTTATATACCGTATATTATGGTGACGATAACTGAGGCCTAAGGAGGGAATTTGATTGTCTATGAAAATGCGAGTAAACTTTCATGCATATTGCAAGAAAATGTGGCTTTTTGCCAGTATGTGTGCTCCTGTTTTTTGACCTATCCAATTGCAAATGTGCAAAAAATGGATTTGTGCAATAATTATTGCCGGGAAAACCAATGAAAAGTGTAGGTGCAAATGGTGAAATTATCTTTACCCCAAATATAGCATAACAATATAAAAGTGTATTAGTGGTCATAATAAAACTATTTTAGGTGCTTAAATATTGTCAAATGGCTGTTATATACATTTTTTTTAAAAAGTGAAAAAATTATAGAAAGCAAGTGTTTTGTGCAAAATAAATTATTTACTTAAATTAGGAGTACATAAATAGGTATAAGTATATATTATAAGTATATATTTGGGTCATTTTAAACCACTTTCAAAAACGTAAAAAAAAAAAAGATTACTCCCACTTGCAAGCCTAAAAACACTTGTCCCAATCATAACACACCTCAGTATATCTGTCCCATACCTTGTACCCCAATTTCCATAATTTTGCACTTTTTCACTCCAAAAATATCATGTCATTATTGGCCAATTAAAAACTTCTAAGTGCCTAAATAGTCATTAAGCGGGTGTCCCAGGGGCTCTGATAAAATCCCAACATTTTTACTTTAAAATGGGGATTTTCCACAACTTTTACCTGCTCAGGAGGTGGAGAAAAGAAAATTGTGTTAGACCTACAGTATGGGGAATTATCAACGATAATTATTTGCAGACAATTGAATAGCAGCTTTTCACACCGTTTTTATTGTGAAAATAGGATTTCACGGACAACTGAATTCCCCCTAAATTTGTTCCTGTTGTGAAAGTGGTGTTCAATTCCCTCCCCCACCCCCACACACACACTGATGGCAGCAATATGCCAGATGTAATTCGTAAGCACAAGTAAAGCAGAATAGGTGGATTTCCCCAATTCTAAGCTATAGTAGGAGACACTTTGCTGCTGTCTGAAAACAAGATACCAGTTTTCTTAAATGCTTACTGAAAATTTGATGTGTGTAACATGAAAGAAATATCCATAGATTTTTTACATTAGGGCTTTCACAATAGTGTTCATAAAAGTACATACAGTATGTACATTGGCAGGGAAAAACGTCTTGCTCAATCATTCCAGTGTGTAGTATTATCTACAGCACACTTAAGATGTTTCCTTTATTTTGTTGGGATGGAGCCTGTTACTACTGCCACGCTTCTATCTCGCCTGACCTCCTGACATGGTGTGCATCCTTAGTCTCTCTCATATTCCGTTTGGTTATGGCTCTGGGAAGGAGCATATAGTTGGAATATCATCCCATACAAAGTGGAACCCTTGACTATTTTTAACAAATAAGTCTGAAACAGAAGAATGTGGGGTTTTGACATTGGGTATAGTGCTCCAAAAATATGTTTAATTGATATTGAATACAGTGTAAATAAGTACATGGACTGCCTATAGCTTTGCGGCCACTTAAACTGTAAATAAGTATATGGATGCCTATAGCTTTGCGGCCACTTAACATATTGTGCCTGGATAGTACATAGCATGTGGCACTCTAGGAATAACTAGGAGTGTACAAGTCCAGAGTACAGTAGTTTTACATGGGAACAACACATGCTACCTATAATTTTTTACATCATTTATATAAAAAAAGTTGATGTTTTTTAAAAATCAACCATTTGACACCTGAACCTCTGCACTAGCAGCCTTCTATATGTACTGATTTTTTAGTTACCACTTTTTCGATGTTAATGATGACTTTCATATTTTTTCCTGCACTACTGCCTTAAAAAAAAAATATAGGCACCATAGCCACGATTCCTTTGAATTGTCTGTGCCCCTGCTATTGTGTCGGGTGAATGGTGCGTCCCGGGATTTAGCTCCCGTTCCGGGCCATAGAAGCTCACAATTGGCTGGCCACGGCTGTCTTGAGGTTGGGGGGGAAGGGGTACCTCTCATGTAGGCTACCAGGTGGAAAAAAAAACGCGTCTGAGCAGGGAATTTCCTAGGTTGTATGTCTGAAAGTGGTATACTGAAATTAAGTTGACCCTAAAAGTGACTGAAGCTCCTTTGATTGTAGGAGAAACAAATAAATGTCCTAAAAAAGTATCACACTGACAAAACACAGTTTCTCTGGCCTCTTACTTTCCCAGGCAGAGAAATAAACTGGCACTCAAACAAACAGTTATATGACAGACTTCAATAAAGTTGATTGATTAAAGTAAGTATACCAAAGGAAGCCTTATTGTATAGGCTGTGATTAAACATGGCGCTGCACTTAGGGCACATAAGAAGCATAGATGTAGGGCTGGTAATCTAATTTTAGACAACCAGTCAAAGTGGAAATGTACATATTATTTGAAATATTTTCTTTTTAATGTATATGTAACAATTCAAGTATAAAGTATCATTATTAACACACCCCAAAAAAAATTAAATAACACTTTAGTAGTCAAGAATGGTAATGATTTACAAGGTTCTGACAATGAAAGACACATACACAAAAGAACATTATATGAAGGTTAAGGGGTATATGCAATTGCGGTCAAATTCCCGAAAATGTCGAAAAACTGGACTTTTTCGCCAAAAAAATATATTCAACAATGCAATACAGTACTTTTCGTCAAAAAAACTGACTTTTCAAATTCGACTTTTTGAAATTCGACATTTGACAAATTCGACATTTCTGCAATGGTACAAATGCGGCTTTTCGACAAAAGTATATTCAATTGAAGAATGTAAATTCGACAACAGTACTTTTTGACAGTAAATTCGTCATTTTCAATCCGCCTCACTTTGCTGGCGGAATGTAATAAATTTTTTTAAAAACATGTTTTTTTTGTGTGTTTTTTTATTGCTAATAGCATATCTATTTATATTAGAAGGGATTAGGTACTTGGTTTGTCTATTTTGGAGGCACAAGTATTCTTTATATATTTTTTAAAATATATATATTTTTTTTTTTTAATGGAATGGGTTAAAAACCCGAAAAAAAATTGCGTGGGGTCCCCCCTCCTAAGCATAACCAGCCTCGGGCTCTTTGAGCCGGTCCTGGTTGCCAAAATACGGGGGGAAAAATGACAGGGGATCCCCCGTATTTTAACAACCAGCACCGGGCTCTGCGCCTGGTCCTGGTGCAAAAAATACGGGGGACAAAAAGAGTAGGGGTCCCCCGTATTTTTTGTACCAGCACCGGGCTCCACTAGCTGGACAGATAATGCCACAGCCGGGGGACACTTTTATACCGCTCCCTGCGGCCGTGGCATTAAATACCCAACTAGTCACCCCTGGCCGGGGTACCCTGGAGGAGTGGGGACCCCTTCAATCAAGGGGTCCCCCCCCAGCCACCCAAGGGCCAGGGGTGAAGCCCGAGGCTGTCCCCCCCATCCAAGGGCTGCGGATGGGGGGCTGATAGCCTTGAGTAAAATGAAAGAATATTGTTGTTTTTTTTGCAGAAGAACTACAAGTCCCAGCAAGCCTCCCCGCAAGCTGGTACTTGGAGAACCACAAGTATCAGCATGCGGGGGGGAAACGGGCCCGCTGGTACCTGTAGTTCTACTGCAAAAAAAATACCCAAATAAAAACAGGACACGCATACCTTGAAAGTACAACTTTATTACATACATGTCGACACACACACATACTTACCTATGTTGACACGACGTTCGGAACACTTGTCCAAGTAGAATCCACGGGGTGTACCTGAAAATAAAATGATACTCACCTAAATCCAGTGTCCAGTGATATTTGTAATCCACGTACTTGGCAAAATAAAAAAACGCATTTACCCGATCCACACGGACTGGGACCCCTTTCCTCGAATGCTGAGACCCCCTGTGACTCCTGTCACAGAGGGTCCCTTCAGGCAATCAGGGAGCGCCACGTCCTGGCACTCTCCTGATTCCCTATGCGCGTCTGAGCTGGCAGACAGCGCATCGCACAGCACCTCTATTAGTTTCAATGGTGGGAACTTTGCGGTCAGCGGTGGGGTTACCCGCGGTCAGCCGCTGACCGCGGGTGACCTCACCGCTGACCGCAAAGTTCCCACCATTGAAGATAATGGAGGGGGCTGTGCGATGCGCGTCTGACAGCTCCGACGCGCATACAGCCAATCAGGAGAGTGCCACGACGTGGCGCTCCCTGATTGGCTGAAGGGACCTTCTGTGACAGCAGTCACGGGGGGTCTCTGCATTCGGGGAAAAGGGGTCCCTTTCAGTCCGTGTGGATCTGGTAAATGCGTTTTTTTGTTTTGCCAAGTACGTGGATTACAAATATCACAGGACACTGGATTTAGGTGAGTATTAAGTTTATTTTCAGGTACCCCGGATTCATCGACATTGGAGACGTGGCAGACGGCGTGTCAACATAGGTAAGTATGTATGTGTCGGCATGTGTGAAATAAAGTTGTATTTTCACGGTGTGCGTGTCCTGTTTTTATTTGGGTATTTTTTTTGCAGAAGAACTACAGGTACCAGCGGGCCCGTTTCCCCCCGCATGCTGGTACTTGTGGTTCTCCAAGTACCAGCTTGCGGGGGAGGCTTGCTGGGACTTGTAGTTCTTCTGCAAAAAAACATATTCTTTCATTTTTACACATGGCTATCAGCCCCCCATCAGCAGCCCTTGGAGGGGGGGGGACAGCCTCGGGCTTCACCCCTGGCCCTTGGGTGGCTGGGGGGGGACCCCTTGATTGAAGGGGTCCCCACTCCTCCAGGGTACCCCGGCCAGGGGTGACTAGTTGGGTAATTAATGCCACGGCCGCAGGGAGCGGTATAAAAGTGTCCCCCGGCTGTGGCATTATCTGTCCAGCTAGTGGAGACCGGTGCTGGTACAAAAAATACGGGGGACCCCTACTCTTTTTGTCGCCCGTATTTTTTGCACCAGGACCAGGCGCAGAGCCCGGTGCTGGTTGTTAAAATACGGGGGATCCACTGTCATTCCCCCCCCCCCGTATTTTGGCAACCAGGACCGGCTCAAAGAGCCCGAGGCTGGTTATGCTTAGGAGGGGGTACCCCATGCAATTTTTTTTCAGGTTTTTTACCGTTTTTTGTACCATCTGAAAAGTCGATTCAAAATCCGTCAAGTGGTCCGTTTTTCGACAGCGGGACTGTCGAATCCGTTTTTTATTGAATATGTCGAATTCCGGCACCCGCCGGCCGGAATTCAAGGGTCAAATTGTGTCAAATTTAAAAACGGGCGAAAAATTGCCGCAATTCGCCCGGAATTGCATATACCCCTAAATGTCTAAAATTTGGCAAAATGTAGAAACATGACTACTGAATGCCCATTCTGTGACGAAAGAGCAACTATAAGGTTAAACATTATTATGTGACATTTTGGTGATTTCTGGCCACAACAGAGTTCAGTAAGCTTAGTAGTTAATACAATCTATACGCCCATCTATTGCTGTTAGAGAATTCACCTGCATAATTCCAGCTATTCAGTTATTTAGATACTTTTAAAATAATAAGATGTGTGCATTTCAGAATAATAATGACTCATCGGTCATTATAAAATTGCTTAAGATCAATTTAATTTAATATTTAAATGTTTCCTTCCAAAAAATGTGTATGTCAAAGTCCTGTACTCCTTTGATTAAAATTTAATGAGTTTATTGGTGGGTAGTAGCAATTGAATAGTTGTATTTTGGTGGAAAACATAGGTTTGGTGCTGGGGAACAAGTATATAAACTGTACAGTGATTTGATGGCCAGGGGGCTGCATCCTGGCTTCCAGCCTCTCCTCTCTCTCTTTGAAACATACAACAGACAATTTACCTGACTAATCGTTGCATTCTTGTCATTTCTCTTTTAAATTTGTCATATATGCATTGGAAACTCTCCTACCTTTCTACTTCAGAAACAGTGCATTTCCTGTTCTGTTTCTGGTTGCTACATCTTTCCAATTTTCTGGGCTGCCTGAGATGAAATGATAAACAAAGGGGAAAAAAAGCAAAGCAGAAAATAATAATAAAAAAGAAACACATCAATGAAGGATGGGATTACATACATGTAAAGCATTTTGAAAAATGAACATTAAAAGCATAGACTAACAATGTACGTGTCCAACTTATTAAAGGCTTCTATAATATGGCAAATTATTATAAAAAAAGGACAACCAATATATTGTTAAAACAAAAGGCACAGTTGTACATACAGTAGTACTGAAAAAGGTACAATAAACGGACAAAATGTGCAATTTAAAAAAAAGGAACAGTATGACTGTACATATAGTATATATTAAAATGATTGAACAAAGCAAGGGTACTCGAATTGTTGGTCTCTTATTTAAATGATATTATAGCAAATCTGAAGAACAGAACAGTAGTAAAGATAGAGATGGAGCACTGCAACTGCAGCCTGGAATCCCCTGGCATTAAGCAAATGAGTTCACTGTATTAGCTACACCACCCTACATATAGTTGATGGATTGTTGGACTGTTCAGCAGGGCCGGCTCCAGGCCTACTAGCACCCTGAGCGAAAACATGTAAAAGCCCCCCCCCCCCCCCCCCACCATTATGCGCGCTCTCTCTCTCCAGGAAAAGTGGGCGTGGCCTCTTGGAAAGTGGGCGTGGCCTCATAACTTCATATTATTAGACTATAAATAAATATGTTTTCACACCCCCTCTACGCACACATTAGCAGCCTTACACATAACAGCCACAGTAGTGTTCCTTACACACAATGTCTCCAGTATAGTGTCAGATACACATAATGTCTCCAGTATAGTGCCAGATACACAATGTGCAGTGCCAGATAGACATGATAAGCCCCCCAGCAGTGCCAGCTACACACAATATGCCCCCCAGCAGTGCCAGCTACACGATAGTGTTCACTTTTTAGGGCAGGGAGGGCACATTTTTAAGTTAGGAGGGCAAAATGATGTACATACTGTAATGCTTGTTGCTCATCTACCTACATGGCAAAGCATGGACAGTGCGCGCCGAAGGCGCGCAGCAAACATTTAGGGGCGTTGCTTCGTGGGGAAGGTGCGTGGCCACATAATAGTGGCAATTCGCATTACACCACACAGTAGTGCAGTTAATACACACTGCACCAGGTAGAACCTCCTAGACACTTTACGCCAGGCAGAGCACGTTAGACACTTTGCGCCAGGCAGAGCACGTTAGACACTTTGCGCCAGGCAGAGCACGTTAGACACTTTGCGCCAGGCAGAGCACGTTAGACACTTTGCGCCAGGCAGAGCACGTTAGACACTTTGCGCCAGGCAGAGCACGTTAGACACTTTGCGCCAGGCAGAGCACGTTAGACACTTTGCGCCAGGCAGAGCACGTTAGACACTTTGCCTAGCCACAGACGCCTAGCGGGAACACTACATGATATTCTCCCCAGCCGTGCCAGCTACACATGACATGCCCCCCAGCAGTGCCAGCAACACATGACATGCCCCCCAGCAATGCCAGATACATAAATGGCCACACAGTGCCAGATATGTAGATACAGAAAAGCCCCCACAGTGCTAGATAAATGCCCCCACAGTGCCAGATAAATGTCCCCACAGTGCCAGATAAATGCCCCCACAGTGCCAGATAAATGCCCCCACAGTGCTACATAAATGCCCCCACAGTGCTACATAAATGTCCCCACAGTGCCAGATAAATGTCCCCACAGTGCCAGATAAATGCCCCCACAGTGCCAGATAAATGCCCCCACAGTGCCAAAATGTCCCCATAGTGCCAGATAAATGCCCCCACAGTGCCAGATAAATGCCCCCACAGTGCCAGATAAATGCCCCCACAGCCACAGTGCCAGATAAATGTCCCCACAGTGCCAGATAAATGCCCCCAGTGCCAGATAAATGCCCCCAGAGCCAGATAAATGTCCCCACAGTGCCAGGTAAATGCCCACAGTGCCAGATAAATGTCCCCACACTGCCAGATAAATGCCCCCACAGTGCCAGATAAATGTCCCCACAGTGCCAGATAAATGCCCCCAGTGCCAGATAAATGTCCCCACAGTGCCAGATAAATGCCTCCACAGTGCCAGATAAATGCCCCCAGTGCCACAGTGGCAGATAAATGTCCCCACAGTGCCAGATAAATGCCCCCAGTGCCAGATAAATGTCCCCACAGTGCCAGGTAAATGCCCCCACAGTGCCAGGTAAATGCCCCCAGTGCCACAGTGCCAGATAAATGTCCCCACAGTGCCAGATAAATGCCCCCAGTGCCAGATAAATGTCCCCACAGTGCCAGGTAAATGCCCCCACAGTGCCAGATAAATGCCCCCCGTGCCACAGTGCCATATAAATGTCCCCACAGTGCCAGATAAACGCCCCCACAGTGCCAGATAAATGCCCCCACAGTGCCATCCATAAATGATTCACTCAGCCGCCCCCCCCCCCCCAAATACCTGCAGCGTTGGAGGGGGAGGAGTACTGCTGTCCGGGTGCGGCAGTGCAGGTCCGGGTCCGGGTGCGGGGGTGCTGGCTGGAGGGCGGCCAGGAAGCCTCCAAGTCCAAGGCGCTTGAGTGCGCTGTGCGCGCTGCGCGGCGCCAGCGTCTGACGTTAGACACCGGCGCCGCTCAGCGCGTATAGCGCACTCAAGTTACACGATGCTGAAGAGCAGGGCCGGCTCCATGTTCGAATATGGCGGCGCCAGCGCGCGGCGCCCATTAAGGGTGGCGCCCTGCGTGGCCGCTCTATTCGAACATGCCTAGAGCCGGCCCTGCTGTTCAGCTATGTGTCAAGGTGCAGACTTGGCAATCTATATACCAAAATTGTTCTCCTTCCTTAATACCCATACGCACACGCGCGCGCACACACACACACACACTGTATATATCATAAGATCACTGGCAACGAGCAGGTAATTTAAAAATAATTAGAAGTCTTACTGTGGGCATCATTTGTATGGGACATTATTGTGTGTGGAGCATAAAATGGTGTCGGGCATAACTATATGTGGCATAACGTGTAATGGGCATTACGGTGTATGGAATAATGTAAAATGGGCATTACAGTGTGGAATAAGGTGGAATGGGCATTACGGTGTGTGGCAAAATGTGTAAGGGTCATTACCATAAGGAGCAAAAATGACAAATAATGCAAAGAGCATGAATCAGTTTTTTTTCTTCCTGTGTTTTGTTTTTCCTGTGTTGTATAAGGGGCTCTACCTGATATGATGTGTATCAGGGTTACTACTGTGTGGTGTAATGTGAATTGGTACTATGTGGCCACGCCCCTTCCCCATGAGGCAACACCTCTATTTTTTACGCGCGTCCTCAGTGCGCACTAACCATTTCCTTTTCCATACCTCACTTCAAAATTTCCACTTTAACCACTGTAAAAAAAATGTATATATATATATACAGATGAAGCCACGCTAGTCATGGCTCCGACTGTGCCAGGGCGTGCCCGGCCAGGCGCCTAGCTACTACAGGTGTCTGTCATAGAATGGGAGAGCGCCTCTGTGCACTCCTGCCGTGACTAAGCAGACGGATCGCTTAGTCACGCTGGGAGTGCACGCCTGCGATGGAGCCGCCTCAGATGAACGCGGCTCCATCTGTATATATATATGTGTATATAGATATATATATATATACACATACATACATACATACATACATATAGTAGTGCCTTTTATGTTATTCCCTATAGTAGTGTACTAGTTTATTTTATGAAGCATAGAAGCGCCCTAGTTGATGTTATGTAAAATTGTAGGGCAACCAGTACACATTATGCAATACAATACAGTCAATTCACATTATGACATACAGTGTCCCCAGTTTATATTATGCTACATTACAGTGCCCCCAGTTCATATTATGCTAAAATATAGTGCCTCTACTTCATATTTGGGGTTATTCAGATATGGAAGCAAACACAAAAAAGCAAGCTACTCAGCAAAACCATGTTCCACCACAGGTGGGGCAAATGTAACATGTGCAGAGAGAGTTAGATTTGGGTGGGTACATGCATAAGCAGCCAGTATTTACCCTGCACAGAAAAAGTATACTGTAAATGTATTTCCTCCCCTTGCGTGGCAACATGGTATGTTCCAGACACAAAGTTACTTGCTTTTTCTGCCTTGCTTTCAAATCCAATTCAAACCCATTGTGCCACATTACAATCCCCCAGTTCATATTATGTAACATCATAATGCCCTCCAGTTCACTGTATACCACACTACAATGAGCAGGTCTAGGGGCATAATTGTAGGCCTCAAGGACAATGTTGGTAAGGGCCCCTATGTATCACCCTATGATGAACAATGTGTCATATAACTGTGACAGGGAAGGTGAGCCCCATGGCAACTGCACTCCCTGCACCTATAATAGCTATGCACTTGAATATTATTAAAGGAAAAGGCACAGTTGTACAAACAGTATTACTGAGAAAGGTACAATGATCGCACAAAATTTGCAATTTAAAAAAAGACCAAAGAACAGTATTACTGTACATATTAAAACTGGGTGTGGTATGCGTGACCGGCGGCAGCGGAATCCCGGCAGGGGGAAAGGGTTTCTGCAGCTCTCCCCTTGCATGCTCGCTGCGCTCGCTACGCTGCAGGTTTGGTGGTGACCATTCTATTCCCACCCTATGGGTGTTGTGGACACCTATGAGTGGGAAAAGTCCCTGTTGGTCGGCATGCTGACCGTCGGGATTGTGAGGGGACGGGATGTAAGGGGAGGTTATGTGACCGTCGGTCTCCTGACCGCTGGTCACATGACTACATGCCATTAAAACTGTATACATTATAATATGATTCAACACATCATCTCCTTGCTGCAAAATGAAGTGATTTATAGGTATGAGCAGCAGGTCATGAAGCAGCATGACAGCAAATGACAATCAACCATTTGCTCCCAAACACTGGATAACGGACAAAACCTGTCTATAATTTAACCATTTTGTATGAACAACATTTTGTATCCATTTTCCAGTGTTTGGCAGCAAATGGTCGATTGGCATTTGCTCTCATCCATTACCAGATTTTCATTCCAACCGGCCAGATCTGGTAGAATATCTGCCAGATAATTGTATAGTGTACAGTATCCCCAGCTTAACTGTTAATAAATAATTTATATATAAATCGATAACCATCTATTTTCTCACCCCTGGTATTCTCCTCCTACCTAAGGAGTCTATTTACTAAGCCTCGGAGAGAGATAAAATGGACGGAGATAAAGTACCGGCCAATCAGCTCCTAACTGCAATGTCACATGCTGTGTTTGCAAAATGACAGCTAGGAGCTGGTTGGTTGGTACTTTATCTCTGTCCACTTTATCTCTCTCCAAGGCTTAGTACATAGACAGTTACAGCAGCAGTGCTCCTTGCAGTCACTGTACAGAGAAATGATTAGTGATCATGACATAATAAAGTATTTTGTATGCAAGTTCTGTTCTTTAGAAATGGCCTTTCATTATATACTGTATAAAACATATATAAAATATAGGTTAAATATATAACATGGGGATGATGACACATATTTAATGAAACATTAAAACTGTCAGATTCATGGGAAATTTCTGACTGTCCAACAATGAATTTAGCAATATGGACAAGTGACGCTAATAATCAGACTACTGAAAAGTGAGTGTACAGTAGTTTCAGTTATTACATTTTACTGAAAAATAAAACTTTTCAACATGAAGCACATTACACAGGCGATCTCTTGTAAACATTGTTTATATACCACACAAGGCACGCACAAACACATATCAACTTCTTGTATATATGTGACTCTACGGCTCTACGCCTCATAGCTGTACAGAAGTATGCAGGTTAGGGGCTTTTCAAGTATATACGTCAACCAGAAAGAAGCTATAGCTTAGTTGTATATTTTGTTCTCCTATTTTTTCTTTTTATCCAGTATGAACGAGGCATTGAGTTATGGATAAAGGAGTACAGTACTGTGCAGTATGAGCAGCAAGCCACAAATTTCTTACTGATAACATGTCTGTTCACACTGCCTAACCTAAAGTACTTTACCTAATACTGCATATTGAATAAATAATAGGGGAGCACATCATGGATCTAGAAAGTTCATCAGTAAAGAATGTTACAACCACTGCAACACACAATACTGTACAGGATATTACATGTGGTTAGGAAGAAAATCATGTCTCTTGTTTAACTGTACAGTGCTAACAATTGATGTACTGTACTATGGAGACTGCACATCACCAGCTATAACCATACAACAACATCAAAACACAGATAGCTTTATAAAGGCCAAAGAAAATCTTGGTTGTAAATGTCCTTTGACATGTGCGTAGGAACTATGTAAAACAAATAACATAAAAGTTAACTGTATAAATTTAATTGACAGACCAGATTGCAAAATAATAATAAAATGCTGTTTGCCTTATAAGCTAAATGAGTGCATTTTGCGGAGTATGCCCGGGGCCTCTGATTCAGAAAGTGGTGTTTTTAGTTACAAGTATTCAAGCTTTTCAAGAGCTTTGTCTATATTGACTGCACTGCAGTGAGTAATGGGTATAACAATAATATGCCCACAAAGTGATATCAGTGCAAGCACAGCTTGGCATTTCCAGTATGGAATGCAAAAATAATGTCATATTTGCACCTAAATACAACATTATTTATGGAGCATTATAGAATCAGAAATGAAAAACTAGGCATATTGTATACTGTAGAGAGATATATTCATTTATGGGGCACTTACTATCATGTAGCCAAGAGACAAAAACTCTGTACTCAGCAACAATTACTTACTATACTTTACAACAATGCTAGCTTTAAAAGCTGTTAACAATAAACCTAGCCTTGGTGTAAATTGTAATTAAACATTTACATATTTTAGTATATAATATTTGATATTAAAATGACTACAATATGAACAATCGTGTACTTTCACTTGTAATCTATAACCAACATAAAGCCAGAAGATATATGTAGTGTAATGTACTGTGTAGTATGTGGGGCTAAGTAAAAGATGATGTTGATGATGATAATAATAATAATACAAATAATAATAATTATTATAATAATCATCATAATAGTAATGATAATAATGTTTATTATTTATTTATTAACAGTTTCTTATATAGCGCAGCAAATTCCATTGCTTTTTATTGCCTCCTATTTGCTTAATATCTATATCAATAGCTTCTATTCCTCCCCTTATAGATGCCCATAAAAGCAGGCCTCTCTAATAACATATCCAAATGACATGGTAAAAGTAACATAGCAGTGCTAAGCATTAACCTACTATTAGGCATGTTTTATTTCATACAGAAGGTGGCAACAATTGTATCATTGTAAATACAACTTTCAGTTTGCTGCGGGGGGGTGTTCTGGTTTCTGATCTATTAGATAACCAACCTGTATGTATAAATATATAAGTGACGTGACCTTAAGGCAATTCTATCTACCAGGGAGGTTTGCATGCTTTCACTGCCCTAAGGCAATATCTGCAGTGACATTGAGTAATAATAATCCAAACATTAAAGGGGGGTACACACTAAAGAGATGTGTGCCGAGCGATCTATCAGTGACCGCTCAGCACACATCTCTATCCCTGCTCAGCACAGCGTGATGTGTGCTGAGCAAGGGCGGGGGGCTGCTTTCTTCACACAGCGCTGAAGCGAGCGACCTGCTAGATTGAGCCTACATGCATGCTGGGCAGCGCTTCGCTGTCATTGGGGGGGCATACACACAAGAGATCCGTGCTTAACTTCTAAACAATCTAGTCAGATTGCATAGATTTTAAGCACTGATCTCTCCGTGTGTACCCCCCTTAACACTAATGTGGTTTCAAGACCCTAACTCATACCTGGTAATAATCTCTTCTAAATTGTACATGTTGTTAAATGCAGTTAGATTGAAGCAAAAGAAGAGCTATGGCTGCTAAGCCAAATAGCTAACTCTCATCCAACTTGGTCATCAGTATGTGTGATCAAACTGGACGGTGAACCTCTGATTGAACTTGTGTATTGGGCATTATATAAGACACAGATCAGGTGTGCAGAGAATTGTACTGCATGAACAGATTTTACCGTATCTGTGGTATCCAGGTTCTAAACAAAATAAATAAATCTGTGTAGAACAAATCTTCTGCAATGTCTGAGTCCCATTTCAAAAACTGCTCTATAGACTATTTAATTTGATGAAGATCTGTAATACACAGTGCATCAGCCAATCCGGCCAGTTGATTCAGTAATATGCATTACTCCTTTTAGGTGGTCATTCAGATCTGGTCGCTGCTGTGCGTTTTCGCATAGCGGGCGATCAGGTCATAACAGCACATGCGTATGCACCGCAATGTGCACACGCGTCGGTCAACAACGACGGGCATCACCTGTCAGCGACAGGATGGTGCGAGAAATCCGTTCGCACGGGCATTCGCAAGGTGATTGACAGGAGGAAGCAGTTTGTGGGTGGTAACTGAGCGTTTACTGGGAGTGTTTGGGAAAACGGAGGCGTGCCCAAACGTTTTCAGGGAGGGTGTGTGACATCATATCCGGACCCCGGTCAGTCTGATTCTATCGCACTGGAAGAGTAAGTCCTGGGCTGCACAGAGACTGCACACATCGAATTTTAGCAGCTCAGCGTACACATGCAATCGCACACTTGCACAGCGAAAATACACTCCCACTGTGGGCGGCGACTATCTGAACGCGAGACAGTAAAAAACGCAGCCCAGAGATCAGATCTGGGTGACCTCCTTAGAAATTAGCAGGGCAATGCAACACTACAATACAGATGTGTCCTCATACAGCTAGCCTCTATATAGGCCATTCTGCATGAGACGCCCAATGTGAGAAGCTCAGAGCAGTGTACCATATTTGCATCTCATACAGATAGTGGAATCAAATAAAAGTAGCTCACTGTGTACTAGTGAGGTTGGGCTGCAACATCAAATGCACATGAATTGGTTTTATACATGTACAAGACTACAGATTAAGCACCACATGGTGTGAGGAAAAGCCGCTGCGTCTGAACCCTTTCTGTACAAATTCAGACTCAGTCGTACACAGATGTACAAACTGATCACTGCAATCTAGCAATGTAGTTTTGCCTCTCTCAATTGATTTTGGCAAATTAGACATTGTGGGACTAATTTTATTGTTGCTGGTGCCCCCTGCTGGGCTTCTCTGCTAAAGGGTGTCTATCAAGCTATTCAATTGTTTCTCTGTTAGTCGCCCATTAGCCACATCAGTCACATTTTTCTTGCAGAGGTGCGAGAAAAAATGTGCTAAAATGTCCGTAGTTTGGGCATCAAAACCCAGACTTTGGAATCAAGCTCTTTTGACGGGTTTAGCTGTAGAGCTATCAGGCATGTTAACTTCTAACGGGCGTCTATCAGAGAAACAATTGAATAGCTCCATTAGCATAGACGCCCAGCTGCGGACGCCAGCAACAACTGAATCGACTCCTTTGAGTGAAAAAGACAATCGGCGCATCCAAGTCACCTGGGACCTAATGTATCGGGAGATGATTTCTGGTGTGACTGAAGCCAGAGAGTAAAAGGACACATCAGTACTGTTCCTAGCAATGCTTGGCAAATTAAAACTTCAGGTTTTAAGCAATGAAACAAGATAACATTTATGAAATACAAGACATACACCATGGTACAGGTATAAAGAAGAAAAAATACTAAATGACATGACATGATGGTAAAGAAAACCAAACAAAATCACTATGAGACATGAGAAGAATGAATAAGTCCGTTTTATACCTTTCTCGTTCTGGTGAATGCAAACTAGTATCTGGTCTCAAGCAGTTGGTACTAGCACTTCGAGCCCTGTCAAGGGAGGGCTGTAGTTCACTAGTGCCAGTGCATTGCATCCAGCGGTAGAAGAGAAAGAGGAATAGAAAAGAAAACAAAGAAAGGAATACAATGTTAGATATAAAATCATAAAAAGTAATGTTTTCTTAGCAGAAGATGTAAAATTATCATGACTGCTTCATGTTTGTAGAAATATGAATGTCGCTTTTTCAATATTAGCACGCTGAGATATGATGCCATTAAACTGCAAACACACACACACAGCGCTTGCTTTTTGATAATTCTTCATAAAGTTACCACCCCACATTTACACACTCTAGCCCACCTGAGCTCGGAACTTGGCAGGGAAATTGTAAACTTACAGCAAAATGTATTTGCAGATAAAATGACTGTAGTTACAATTTGTTAGGATTTTGTTAAATTGGACAACTCTGATGAAAGGGGACTGTTTTATAACTAAAAACCATTAAAGATTTCAAATTGTATAAGCTGCACTTAACATAGCTGTACTTAACATACTTAGGATGATGTTAAAAAAACTGGCGCGCAGAAAAAGTTGCTATAATCCGTGTAATATTTCTAATATAGCTTAGAAAATCAGAGGAGATGTAACATTAGTTGCTATACAGTATGTTACAGTGCTATAAGCTATAGAAACAATACTGTAATCTATTGGCGGCATTGCACCATGACCACTTATTTCTAAATGTCACGCCCAGGAGACTGTCATCTCAGTCCAAATCATGATGACCTTTTTCAGTGGTAGTTTAATGTGACACTTGTACTACAGCATGTGCCAGAATGGAAATACAGATATTTTACAACTATGCGGACCCCCTTTATAGAGATATATCACTGACAATGACAAATCACTAACAATGGCAGAGATAATTAATAAAGTTAAATAAAGAAAAATGCACATGGTTTGACCTGACTTTAACAAACGATGGCAAATGTTGGGATGGAGAATTTGTTAAAACAAAGAAAAATAGATATTTATGTAACTGATGAGTTTTTTTTCCATATAATGTCATGACTATAAATATAAAAAAAATAATAATACATGTAATAGAGAGAGAGAGCAATTAAGATTTCATACATTCGTCCCAAAAAGAAAAACCCAAATTCTTGTATGTGAATTACAAAGAAAATGTAATGTGTATGTGTGTGTGTGTGTGTGTACTTGTATACAGTAGATATGTATACACAGATATAAATAAAACTATGCATACAGTATAACGTCTACAGATAGATCTCTATATAATGTATCATATGTTCACGTTCTTGATAAAAGTCCGTATGGACTAAAATGTTGGACGCAGACACATTTTGTCACTTGGAGTCTTGTTGTGTAAAGGTATATGTAAGTGTCTCAGTTTCTACAAAACACATAACTCCTTTTAATATATACAGTATATATATATATATATATATATATATATATAGTGGCAATAACACTGGACAAGCGCTCGACAAGCGCTCGAGGGCAGGTATATTTGTCCTAGGTTTCTCACAAATATGTTTTAAAACCCTGATAAAAGATGTTTGTGGCTGTTGTGCTGAGTGCTTTTGGCATTTTGGTAAAATCCAGTTAAAAGCTATTGGGGTTTTGGTTGAAGAGTGAGGGTGGGCTCAGTCATCAGATCCTTAGGGTATGGGCTTAGGGCCATTAGCCTCAGAAAAGGCTAATCAGTAATTTCATCTGTATGGGGGTGTTCAAAGGCCATCAACCTGGTCATTATGGCTGACTGCCTGGGGTAAAAGGGACTGCAGAGTCTTTGTAAGAGAAAATCTGCTACTGGAAATAAGTTAGCTATACTTGGTGAAACTTCTTATGTAGTGTCAGTTAGAAATGACAAATGTTTAGGTAGTGCCAGGCAGGTAAGGTGTTTAGTTGTTGTATTTTACTTTTCTGCTTAATAAAACTGGTTGAGGCCAGTTACACCAGAAACCTTGGGCTTGTGTGTTCTCCCGGCTGCTGTGCACTACCATCTACCCTAGAAGATGGTACCTGTTACCCTAACTCTGCTATCTATCTATCTATCTATCTATCTATCTATCTATCTATCTATCTATCTATCTATCTATCTATCTATCGAGAGATATGGATAGATATATATATATATATATATATATATGTATTTACACACTTATGTATATACAGTGTACAGTATATATATATATATATATATATATATATATATACGAATTTATGGGTCAATAGATCTACAGTTAGAAGGTCTACAATCAATAGGGCAACACCAAATGGTCATCAGTGAAAAGGTCGACATAGAAAATGGGCGACACTGAAAAAGATCTACACAACATTTTTGTTTTTTGTGTGTTGTTTTTGCCATCTCGGCACGTGGACCCCCAATTATAGTGCACCACGTCCCCTTGCATTGCGAGCAGCTTCAGGCAAGGTGCCTTGCTCTGGTTACTATTCCCAATTGTAGTCCACATGGATGGTAAAGTATGAATAAGTTGAAATAAATTACAAAAAAAACAAACAAAAAAAACTCATGTCAACTATATGTGTTTCGACAATTGGCATGTCGACCATGTGAACTTGTTGATATTTTGTACCTGTCGACGATGAGCACTGTTGACCTTTCATAGGTTGACCTAACAACCATGTCGACCTAATGCATATCGACCTTTTGGTGTCGACCTCTCTACTGACTAACTAGACACTGCAGAGCTATTGACCGCATACCATATATACAGTGTGCACATATCTATATCTATCTAGTTATCCATTTACATGAAACTATGCTATGAGTTTGAGAAGAGATTACAAAAGGCTTTGACGCACGCTGTAGTCTAAAGTGGTCCATGTTCCTCATTTAGGGGTTTATGTATCAAATAGTAAAAGAGTGAAGTGGACCAATGGAGAAGTTGCCCATAGTAACCGATCAGAATCTGCAGTACCTACTGTTTTATAGAGTGTACTTGATAAATGCTTCCTTATAGTTAATTGGTTGCTATAGGCAGCTTCTCCACTGGTCCACTTCTCCACTCTTTTTACTGGATGATACATCAGCCTCTCAGTTTGTTAATGAATAATCGTTCAGGGTGTGCTCCAACATCATGAATAACCACAAAAAGATTATTAATCTATTGAAGTTTTTTCAACAATCCCAGATGCATCAATAATATGTCTCTATGCAAGACTATGCGGAATGTATTAATTCCCCAGCGTGGTCCCTGATGTTTGTTGTATACACTTGTATATTTTTTCATAATATGTGTCTATTTAAGCACATACAGCATGAGCTGTTCTTTCTTAGACATCAACACAACTTGAGTAAAACCGGATAGTACAGGGCTCTTCAACCTATAACACCAATATACCTTGCAAAATGGGATACTCAGGAGGCCTCAGAGTTTACAAAATTTTCAGCCAATAAATATTAATAAGTAAAATGTTTCTAATCAGTTTACACCTATTGGAAAGTGTAGACTGATGTTCCTGTTTTACATTAAAAATAGTTAAAGAGCCCTGTTATAGCACATAGTAATACAACACCTCAAGTTTAAAAAGTACATAGCGAACAATAGAGCATATAGTAAGAAAACAACACTACATAAACACTGTATACCAGTAAAGTAAGCACAATGTTTTCATACAATTAATGAAATACGTACATTTTTGGTATGTTATTTTAGGAAAAACATACTGACTGAAACATAGACCACATAACTTTACTCCACAACACAGTTCTTACCTGTACAGTCTCCAATGAGAACCAAACTCTAGCAAAGGCATCTTGGGTGGCAAAGTTTTACTGTGCCTAACAGTATTTCTTGTGTATTGCAGAACACAAGAGAACACAAAGAAAGAATGCAATAGTACTTCAGCAAAATAGGATACTTAGACAGAAATATAATAGTCTTATTGCCTGCACTGGATGAGTTGTAGAGTACGTGGAGCGTATGTGCTGCAGATATTAAACTTTAACAGCTGTACATAAAATGATGTTTTATTTCCTAACCACAATAGGTATCACTGGATTTTGAGCCTTGAGCTATATCTGTGAACATGTTGTCTGGTTGGTAAGTAAATTACATTCTTTTGTGTTATGAAGTCATTGTATTAATGAAGGCTAAAATGCAACATTTTGTGCTTTTAGAATGTACACTCAGGATATAGAAACAAAGGGGTATATATACGTAATTACAGTCCTAAAGTATGTATGGAAAGAGTTATGTACAAAAGTTCCTAAAATCAAAATAAAGTATTTCAATAATGTCATTTATATAAATAGTATTAGTAATTATATAATGTATTTCATGAGGAAAGCATTTCCAATACTAATGCTTCCATGGACTTGTGTGATGACTGCTTATGAACGATCTGAATGAAAGGAACAATCACAATATTGTAAGTCTTTCTAAGAGAGATTAAAGTGAAGTATAATGATTGGTGTGTGCTGTAATAACCAACGTGCCATGATACTGTATAGAATTGTAAAGGGTAACAATTACAGAACATTGTATTAAATATATCACCCTCTTAATTTGGTATGGGGCACAGCGATTGTGTGTTACGCCCCTGCTTAGTCTCTATACAGATTTATATCCCCAACCACAGGCCGCTAAAGTGTAAATAGTACTCATGTTATGTGTGGGAGAAAATATTGTTCTACATTGTACAGTGTGCAATTCCTTATGCCAGTTAATATTTGGTTTTATATGAATTAATGCCGGATCTACACCTACGAAAAATTCAGCATGTTTAACAAAGTCAATATGGTAAATACACTATAAGCTTACTTAGTGATAATGCAAATAATAATTTAATGCTTAAATAAGAAGCTGTCATTTTCATAAATGAGGAAGCCGGAAAGCTCCACAAGAAATAAATCAGTAAACCGTAGTGTGCCATCTCCAAATGTTGCCATCGTGTTTCCCCTAGGAGCTGATCCAGACATTAACACAGTCCAATTATATTAATGCCGCCTAGCACGGACCACCATACGTCTGATTGGTGGTTACACTCTATTTAGATTAAGTCATTGAGATTATAGACCCATATAACTTCTTGTGAAAATAATGAGAAATTAGCATCATTAAATCATTAAATATCATGGAAAATGTTGTCTATACATCTAAATATAGGGCATTAGACTATAGTCTATATTATAGGACAATGAGATACTGTATGTAGTGTTTCTTTTTTTGGTTTCTAACCTCTACAAGAGACTTGTACGTCTTGCCAGTGGGGAAATGTACAGTATTAGGGGTCTATTTACTAAGCCTTGGATGGAGCTAAATTGCTCGGAGATAAAGTCCCAACCAAACAGCTCCTAACTGTCATTTTTCAAACACAGCCTGTGACATGGCAGTTAGGAGCTGATTGTCTGGTACTTTATCTCCGTGCACTTTATCTTCTAAAGAGTGGGGAAGCGGAAAGGTTGCCCATAACAAATCAGCTTTTAGGAAGTATTTACATTCTATAAAATGATAGGTAGCAACTGTTTGGTTGCTATGAGCAACTTCCTATATTGGTCACTCTTTAGAAGTTTGATACGTCTCCTCCTATTGTACTAGTCACTCAAAGGATTCTAAACTCTTCTAGTGATAGAAAACACTAAAGGGCCCTACTCACTTGGCGATGTGCCGCCGAGGTGCCCGACGGCCGATACGGCTGACGAGCAACCCGGCGGCGGGGGGGGCAGTGACGGGGGGAGTGAAGTTTCTTCACTCCCCACGTCACCCGGCTGCATTGAAGTGCAGGCAAATATGGACGAGATCGTCCATATTGGCCTGCATGCACAGCCGACGGGAGACCAGCGATGAACGAGCGCGGGGACGCGCATCGTTCATCGCTTAAGTCTCCACACTGAAAGATATGAACGAGTTCTCGTTCATTTATGAACGAGATCGTTCATATCTTTCAGAATATCGCCAAGTGTGTAGGGCCTATAAGATCTGTATACTAGTGATGCAGCTACATGTGGATCTGCTTTGCAGGGCAAATAACAAGCATTGCCATATAGGAAATTTCAACAAATAAGGCAATGGGGGCAGATACTGTATATGCTGAACTAATATGGTACTGGTCCAGCCCACAAAAAGGAAACATTCACTGTAGGTTGGTGACCGTTTACTTGAAATCTAAAGTCCTTTTCAAACTATCAGCACACTCACACAATATATGTAAGGAAAAGCATAACCATATATTACAAACACTGTACCTCTAAGCAATACATTTTGGAGAAATCAAATTATGAATATTGGTTTTGTCATATTATTGGTGTACGGTCAATTTTAGTATGCTTGAACCTCAAAAGTAATAAGATATCTCATATATGAACTAATTGTGGATCGCTATGTTGGCTTGTATTTAATTTACCAGCATTATGTAAAACATAGCATAATTGGCACTAACAGTAAAACATTAGTAACAAACATGGAGGAAGGGTCTCTATAATATAGTCATGAGTAGGACTCTAAAGTGTTTCAAATCTTTATACTGTATGTATATATAGATTCAACTGACATACAGTTAAAACAATTTTAAAGCATTCTCATATATTTTATCTAATAGATTTATATATATAAGTTCAACTCTAAAGATGTTGTATAAAACGGCTGCCTGTTGGAATAATGCCTACCACAAAGAGCACTTAAATACCCATTTAAATAATGACTTGTACTACAAATAGAATCTATATTAAAAAAAACGAAGGATTTCATGTCCTAAAATGGGCATGTGCAGCGGTAGTGGGGGTACAATCCTGCTAGCGTCTCCCACTGTGGAGGAAAGAGAAAAGGGAGTCTGGGGCTGGTGCAGAGCAGAGACAAGACCCTTTGACCCAGCATTTTCTGGGCCCAATATACTAGTTACTTAGTATTTCTCATCAGACAGTTGTTTAAAGGGGAGGAGGACGGAAGCAGCCGAATCAACCATTTTTGGCCTCTTATGGCTGCTGTGTGTAAACAAACTCACAGAAGGTCATGCACAAACTGGCATTGCACACCTATGTTATGCTTAATGTGCCTAGATCTGAAAGGAAACACAATCAGTTGTGTGCTGAATATCTACTGGGAGGCGTCTGATGGATTAAGGGCATTCCATGCTAAATGCGGATAACGCAGATGTGAGCAGCTACTTGTGCATCAGAGCATTTTTCAGAACATCTACTAACAAAAATAAGTGGATTTCTGTACTTTGAGGGGAATTTCTAAGGCTGGCAACCACTGTGGACAAGTTGGTATATACAGTATGAGCAGAGAGAGAAGCATTGCTGGTCCATAGAAGGAAGGGAATACATACATTGAAGTCATAGCTTCAATTGGTTAATGGAATAGATTTTACTTACAAGACTTTAAGGGCTCCAAAGAAAATCTATTACGGTATCTGAAAATGGGAATTATTTTTTACTTTTATTTATTTGCTGCGATTTCCAGTGTCAAAAACCAAGGCTGTCATGAAAGAACAGAGATACAGGAAAACTGAAAAACACTGCTAGAGGGAATGCTAAAATGGATCAAATTCCCATTTAACTGACAGCATGCTGCACTACATAATGGAGGGTGGAGTCCTTTGGCTATTACATCAGAAAAGCCTAATGGATCGAAATTGAATGAAACAAATCTCTGACCTAATTTCCACAGTATAAATCTCATGCATACTGAAAGTTACTACGCAAACATGATGTCTCAGGATCTAAAAGCCCCATGCTGTTACAATGATGTTACTTTTAAACCAATACCTATTATATACAACATAGCCTCTTTTGTAACACCCACCTTATAACTCCATCCTTGCAGTATTACTACTGTCTTTGCACAAAAGTATATTGATTAATAATAAGTTGCCCTCTTTATAATGTCACTTTTGCCTTTAAATCAATTTTTTTGAACCTGTACTTAAGGCGGTATAATAAAGGAGAGAAATGTTCATGTGTGCTAGTGTATGACGTCTTAAACACGCTAGAGACTAGAGAGTGCTTGTCAGCCACTGAGAAATGCTGCCAGAATGTACGCAGTACTTCCACATGATGCACAGATAACATGTCCCATGATGATAGCAGTTATATTGAATATACAGATATGGGGGTATGCAATTAGTTCCCATCATTTCAGAGCTAATGAATTCGCCCCTCATGAGTATTCAATTAGGACCGTTTTCGGACGTTTTGAAGGCATTTTTCGCCAATGCCTTTTCACCTTTTTTATTAAGTGAAAAGGTGTTGGCGAAAAATGCCTCAAAATTGGCGAAAATGGCCCGCATTTTCGACGAAAAACAAATAGATTCGCCGATCAACTTGTTTTTCGCCACGGCGAAAATCCGGCCCTGCTATTGCATAGGGCGAATCTCCATTCGCACTACAAATACCGAAAAAGCTCAATTTTTTCACCTAGGCGAAAAAACTGAGCTAATTGCATACCCCCATAGGCATTACTTACATACTATAACTTGCTATGTGCTTGATGATGTCGTATACTGATATGGGCCTAACAGATTTGGATAGGCTATAAAACTGCTTTTGTATTATGGAAATCAAATTATCAAATTAATCATTAGTAGATGTTGCTGTAAATGTGTAATAAGCAAATTTGAATTTCACAGTACCTGATAGTATGTAGGCACTCGGCACTTCGTCCCCGCTTCGCTCTGGGCAGCATAAGAAGTTCACTGGAATAAAGTTCTGTTATTAGTTCTAGTGAACTAGATATACAAAGAAGTACTATTGATACGTTCATGCACTTTACTAATGTACAGTTATTTATTATTGTTTAGTTAATATAACTTTATTTAACTATAAAGTAGAAATACCACCCACTGGTCCTGAATGGACAGTATGTGGAGGTAGTAGATCCTTTTAAAATCTTGGGCATTAACTTCACAAAGGATTTGTCCTGCTATGGTCACATGAATGGGTGGTCAAGAAGGCCCAGCAGAGATTGTTTGGTTTTTATGGAAACTGCGTGCCTCAGGGATGTGTAGGGAAATTTTACTTAACTTTTATTCTTGTAGTATTGAAAGTGTTTTAACATATGGAATTATTGTGTGGTTTGGTAACTGTGCAGTTAGGGAGTGCAAATCACTTGAAAAGGTGGTTATAACGGCGGGTAAAGTGATTGGCGTACGCTTACTGAGTATTCAAGAGGTACAGATGTGTCCACTTACAACTATCCTCCTGGCAGGTTAAACAGCCCTTCTAGTCTCAGAAGCGCCAAGCATCTTTTTTTGCAACTTTTTTCCTTAACATGCAAAATGATGGGAACAGGATGCACAAACAGCTTATGCTGATTAAAATTATATGTGGCATGCCTATATTCTGTGTGCAACTGTGGCTGTATTTGCATATGAAATGCCACGTTACAATGATTTCCAGGAAAACACTGTAATGTACCATTTCGTATACCTCTACACTTACAGACGCACAGAGAATATAGGCATGCAGCATATCATTTTAATCTGCAGAGTTTGCTTGCGCGTTTTACATAGCGTTACAAAAAAAAGTTGCCAGACGCTAACTTAGATGTGCGGGACCTGTCAGCTCACTCATGCCAGTCATCTCGCGCTGCGTGGCTTTTTGAGGCAAGATGTATAAAGACAAATCTGTATATAAAAAAAGGCTTCCTAATTAAAGCACATAGCATACTAGGAGATGTGACGCATCCAAGCCATGAAACGATACAGATCTTTTCTCTTACGTCCTAGAGGATGCTGGGGTCCATTTTAGTACCATGGGGTATAGACGGTTCCGCAGGAGCCTTCGGCACTTTAAGACTTTTTAACAGTGTGAACTGGCTCCTCCATCTATGCCCCTCCTCCAGACCTCAGTTTAGAAAATGTGCCCAGGAGACTGGATGTACACTAGTGGAGCTCTACAGAGCTTTGCTGGAAAAAGACTTTCTTAGGTTTTTTATTTTACAGGGAAGCTGCTGGCAACAGCTTCCCTGCTTCGTGGGACTTAGGGGGGGAAGTAGGAACCAACTTCTCAATTAGTTAATGGTTCTGCTTCCGCTGACAGGACACCATTGGCTCCTGAAGGGTACTGAACACAGCCCAAGCCTGGCCAGCGTTCACTCCCACAGCACTGCCGCCACCCCCTAACAGAGCCAGAAGTCAGAAGGCTGGTGAGTATATTACCGGAGTCCTGCAGAGAGGGGATCTTCCGGTCATCGTTGGTGGCATACAGGTACAAGCGCAGGGCGCGCCATGTCTCTCAGCACAAGGGTGCAAAGCACGGGGGGGGGGGGGGATGGGCGCGCTCTGAGGGCATGTTTTAAAACCTTACTCTCACTGGCAAAAAGGGTACATACATGTACAGCCGCTGATGTGCCATCCCCAGCCAGTATAAGTATTACATTGCTGAGGCTGAAGGGCGGGGCTTCTCCTCAGACTTGCCAGAAAACTCACTGGGTGCCATTTTCTCCTGCAGAAACTCCAGTGTGAAGCTCCTGAACGCTGTTTCTCCTCATGACAACGCTGATACAAGTACAGGGTGTTATAGAAGGGGCAGAGAGTGTTCATTATAATTAGGTCTGTGGGCCTATTATTGGTATATGCGCTGTAAGTGGGTAATATTTCCACAATTCACCAAAAGGCACAGTGTGTGGACTGGCAGATCCCTCTGTGTCTCTCTGACAGACTTTAGTGTGGGTCTGTCCCCAATAGCTCCCCTGTGTGATAGGTGTGTGTGTGTGTGTGTGTGTGTGTGTGTGTGTGTGTGTGTGTGTGTGTGTGTGTGTGTGTAACATGTCAGACATTGGGGAGGGTTCTTCCCAGGAAGAACCCATTTTAGATACACAAGAGGGTAATGTGGTGGCCCTTCCCTCTCAGAAGGAGCCGGAGTGGGTAAGAATGTTGCAAAAGAATATGTCAATGCTTGCAAAGAAATTCTCTCAGTCTGAACAACAGACTAAATATTGGAGGCAGTCTGTGGAGGATGCACTGTTTACTGATCCCTCCATATCATCCACTCGGGTCCCGTCCAGTTCCCAGAAAAGGTCTCTGGCCCAGATAATGCAAGGGGACACAGACACAGATTCCGACTCTGACGTCGACACTAGGGATTTGAGAGGGGTAGACCTCAAATTAGCCAAAAGCATACAATGTATGATAGTTGCTATACAGGAAGTGTTGGAGTTTCCTGAAACAACACTGGTCCCAGAGGAAAAGGATTATTTTAAATTAAATAAAAAGCAGATTGTGACTTTTCCTCCTTCAAAGGATTTGAAGGTGTTCTTTGAAGAATCCTGGGCTAACCCTGAGAAGAAATTTACCCTTCCCAGAAGGATACGTGTAGCGTACCCTTTCCCTGAGGAAGACAGGCACAAATGGGACACCCCCCCAATGATAGACACCTCAGTTTCTCGGCTGTCTAAGAAAATAGTTTTGCCTGCCCCTGGTTCAGCCTCATTAAAAGATCCAGCTGACCGTAAATTAGAAACAACCCTAAAATCCATATATAAGGCTAACGGAACGGTGCTCAGGCCCACCATTGCTTGTGCGTGGGTAGGTAACGCGGTGGAAAAATGGTCTCACAACTCGCTTGTTAACATAGATACAGTTGACAGGGATGAAATAGTCCTAACTCTCGGCCATATCAAAGATGCTGCAGATTACTTAGTTGAAGCTATGAAGGATATTGGGTTGCTGAGTTCAAGATCCTCCGCTATGGCTATTTCAGCCCGCAGGGCGCTGTGGATCCGCCAATGGAATGCTGATGCGGAATCAAAAAAGAATATTGAGGCGCTTCCTTACAATGGAGAAGCCCTCTTTTGAGACAAGCTGGATGCCATGATTTCAACAACTACATCAGGCAAGTCAGCATTTCTGCCTTCCGCAGCTGCTCCACCTAGGAAAGGATTTCATTCTCACACGATGCAATCCTTTCGGCCCAACAAGTCCAAAAAGGCAAAGGGTACCCCCTTCTTCACAGGAAGAGGTCGAGGAAGAGGTAAAAAATCTACAACACCATCAGGCTTGCAGGAGCAGAAGTCAACAGATACTTCTGCTAAAACCTCAGCATGACGCTGGGGCTCCCCTGCGGTAGTACGATCGGGTGGGGGCACGTCTACTGTCTTTCAGCCAGGTCTGGGTTCACACAGATCTGGATCCTTGGGTATTGCAGATAGTATCCCAAGGATACAAATTGGAATTTCAGGACCTTTCCCATGCCAATTTTTCAAATCAGCCTTACCAGCTTCTGTTCAGGACAGAGCAAAAGTGCTGAACGCAATACAGAAATTATGTCAAGAAAACGTAATTTCCTTAGTTCCTGTGTCACAACAGGAAGAAGGGTTTTATTCAAGCCTGTTTGTAGTGCCGAAACCGGATGGCTCGGTCAGACCGATTTTAAACCTAAAGACTCTGAACCTTTATTTGAAAAGGTTCAAATTCAAGATGGAATCCCTGAGAGCGGTGATCTCCAGCTTGGAGGAAAAGGAATTTCTGGTATTGATGGACATCAAAGATGCTTATTTACATGTTCCCATCTACCCGCCACATCAGGCAGACCTGAGGTTTGCGGTGCAGGACTGCCACTACCAGTTCCAAACATTGCCTTTCGGGCTCTCCACGTCTCCGAGAATATTCACCAAGGTGATGGCGGAGATGATGGTTCTTCTTTGCAAGAAAGGAGTCAAAGTCATCCCATACTTGGGCGATTTCCTCATAAAAGCGAGATCCAGGGAGAAACTAGTGCAGAACATTACACTTTCCCTGACGGTGCTTCAACAGCACGGTTGGATCATAAACCTTCCAAAATCACAATTGGAACCCACAAGGAGGTTATCATTTCTGGGAATGATATTGGACACGGAAGCACAGAAAGTATTCCTACCAGTGGAAACAGCTCTGGAGATCCAGAGAATGGTCAAACAAGTTTTAAAACCAGCACGCGTATCGATTCATCAGTGCATCCGCCTGCTGGGGAAGATGGTAGCGGCCTACGAGGCTCTACAAATTGGCCGATTCCACGCCAGGGTGTTCCAATGGGACCTACTGGACAAGTGGTCCGGATCGCACCTACACATGCACTGGAGGATAATCCTGTCAACAAAAGCCAGTATTTGACTCTTGTGGTGGCTTCAAAGTTCTCACCTCCTGGAAAGACGCAGGTTCGGGATTCAGACTTGGATCCTGGTGACCACAGATGCAAGTCTCCGAGGTTGGGGAGCAGTCACGCAAGGGGAAAGCTTCCAAGGATGATAGTCAAGTCAAGTACTCCTTCACATAAACATTCTGGAATTGAGAGCTGTGTACAACAGCCTTCATCAAGCGGCACACCTTCTTCAAGGTCGTCCCATACAGATCCAGTCAGACAATGTAACGGCAGTAGCTTACATAACCCGCCAGGGTGGAACAAAAGCAGAGCGGCAATGGCAGAGGTGACAAAGATACTCCTCTGGGCAGAAAGACATGCAAAAGCTCTGTCGGCAATTTTCATTTCGGGAGTGGACAACTGGGAAGCAGACTTCCTCAGCAGACACGATCTCCATCTAGGAGAATGGGGCCTCCACCCAGAAGTCTTTGCAGAGGTAGCAGATCGTTGGGGCGTTCCTCAAGTAGACATGATGGCATCACGTCTCAACAAGAAGCTTCAGAAATATTGTTCCAGGTCAAGAGACCCACAACAACAAGAAATAGCAGTGGATGCACTGGTGACCCAGTGGGTGTTTCAGTCGGTGTATCTGTTCCCTCCACTTCCACTAATACCAAAAGTTCTCAAGATCATCAGAAGAACAAGGGTTCGAGCAATTCTCATTGCTCCAGACTGGCCAAGGAGGGCTTGGTATCCAGATATTCAGGAGTTATTACTGGAAGATCCTCAGCCTCTTCCTCTTGGCGAGGACCTGCTTCAGCAGGGGCCGTTTGTTTATCAAGACTTACCGCGGCTGCGTTTGACGGCATGGCTGTTGAGCGCCAGATCCTAGCCCGTAAGTGTATTCCCAATGAGGTCATTCCCACACTTATTCTGGCCAGGAAAGGAGTAACGTCCAAACATTACCATTGTATTGGAGAAAATATGTATCTTGGTGTGAATCCAAGAAGTCTCCTGCGGTGGAGTTTAAATTAGGACGTCTTCTCCTACAGGCGGGTGTGGGTGCTGGCTTGAGATTAGGGTCTACCAAGGTCCAAATTTCGGCCTTGTCCATTTTCTTTTAGAAACAGTTGGCTTCCCTTCCTGAGGTCCAGACGTTCGTGACGGGGGTTCTGCGCATCCAACTTCCCTTTGTGCCTCCTGTGGTGCCATGGGATCTTAATGTGGTGTTGCAGTTCCTTAAATCAGACTGGTTTGAGCCTCTACAAGAGGTAGAGTTGAAGTTTCTCACTTGGAAAGTGGTTATGCTGTTGGCCTTGGCCTCAGGCAGACGAGTGTCTGAATTAGGGGCTCTGTCACACAAGAGTCCTTATTTGATTTTTCATGAAGATAGAGCTGAACTGCGGACGCATCAGAATTTTCTTCCAAAGGTTGTGTCTTATTTCCATATCAACCAACCTGTGGTGGTCCCAGTGGCTTCTGACACCTCAGCCGTTTCAAAAGTCCTTGGATGTCGTCAGAGCGTTGAAGATTTTTTACAGCAGTTGCTGTTACGTTATGCATACACGTTAGCATGGGTCATGTTAAAGGCCATGTTAGGCGACATGTTTTTGGTATGGTGTGAGCTGGTGTGAATCTCGCCTCTAGCTTAATGTAAATTCTTCTCTCGAAGTTGTCCGTCTCCTCGGGCACAGTTCCTATATTGAGGTCTGGAGGAGGGGCATAGAGGGCGGAGCCAGTTCACACTGTTGAAAAGTCTTAAAGTGCCGAAGGCTCCTGCGGAACTGTCTACACCCCATGGTACTAAAATGGACCCCAGCATCCTCTACGGACTACGAGAAAAGGATTTACCGGTAGGTAATTAAAATCCTATTTTTTATGTCGTATTAGCATATTGAAATGTAACTTTTTCCCAAAAGCAATAAATATGTTAAATTGTATGTTTGTTCTTAAATAAGCCTAAGGTAACAATTTGTTTAAGTTTTCTATGTGTTGCCTGTATATTTTGCGGTCTTAGGGGTTAATTCAGCATGTACAGTATTGCAATTGCAAAGCTGCTCACAGCAACTTTGCAAGTGTAATCCATAGCAATGCAAATACAGCAGGAAGTGCATATCAGCTCCTTCCTGCATTTGCGATAGCAATACTGCAATGCGATTGCAGTCCAAGATGAAGATGGTTGCTATGATCATTTGAGACGGCAGGCTGAGTAAGCCTGAGCTTACTCAGACTACCTGTCGTAGGGCAGCTTATGAGGCCAAGGAAACTGTGTACATTCCTTGGTCTCGACACTCCCGGTAAAATGTGGGTGACAAGCAGCCCCCAGCCCCTCCTCCTGAACACCTCTTCCTGTCAATAAGGCAGAGGCGTTTGCAATACTGCAATGCAATCACAGGACCCATTCTATACATTTGCAGAACGAGCCCTACGCATGCATCCATGGTCTCCAATCTGTATTTTTGATCGACAACTTGGGTCGAATTGGGGAATCAGGCAAAGCCATTGCAGATGTATGGGGTCCTTTATTTTGTTCATCATTATGAAAGTGACAGGAATGCAATTCTTTGTACCACTGTTAACTTTTCTCCCCTTTATTTTGATCTGCACTGGAATGGTCTTCTTTTGAGACCCTTTACAAACTTCTGTTTAAGAGTTCTAGTTTTATTAATATGAGCATCTGCAGCTGCGGTTTAAGACAGTTTTACTTATTTTAAAGGGTGTCAACAGCAATGACAGTGGTGGCGTATGGGACACTGTCCCAATCTGCACATATATAGAACCATCTTTGCAGGTGTATCAGTGATGTGTATGTGACTGCTTCTATGGATTTGCATGGTTACATGCTTCCCAGGGTGTATGCAACCTTGCATTGTTTCTTAGTTTCTGTTCTATCACCTTAGGTTTACCCTGTCGTAGGTCCAACATTAGTCATGTTACTCTAAGCTCTCGGGGTATATGAGTACATGAGGTCAATCTGGAGGGAAAAGCTGAATGATATACTGTAAATCCCAAGAACTGGAACTTGTTAACGGTTTGGGTGGAAGACCTCCTATCCCCATTCTTTTTTATTCCTGTCTCATTCTTGCCTGATATCCTTTGTTGTGCATGTCTTGTTTAGGTTTTCATTTGAGCCGTGGCATTGACACTTATATCACATAACAGCTTGGTTTTAGACCCTTAGCTATATGACAACTTGGGCCACCTCCTAACTCTGGGGACTTTAACTATTCTTTAGTGTGACTTCTTCCATTGGTTACTACTACACATACCTTTCTTGATCAGATAAATACTGACTGTCTGAGTCCCGGGACCTGTGAATTACTGGACTACGGGAGGCATCGTGGTGTCTTGTTGGAGAGCGTGACCGTCTCATTTGATGAATTTCATCTAGACTCCTATATATTTGGACAAGGAAAAAATTATTTAGAGAGAAATCAGAAACTACAGTACAACACATAAATCATGAGTAAGTAAAAGATTAACTATGCTTTCTGAAAACTAAAAAGTATATATATATATATATATATATATATATACATATATACACAGTGGGGCAAAAAAGTATTTGGACAGCCACCGATTGTGCAAGTTGACCCACTTAAAAAGGTACACTTCAACTGTGAAAGACAGAATCTGAAAAAAAAACTAGGAAATCACATTATATGATTTTTAAACAATTTATTTGTATATTCTTGCGGAAAATAAATATTTGGACAATCAGAAAAGTTTAACTCAATACTTTGTAATATAACCTCGGTTGGCAATTACAGAGGTCAAACGTTTCCTGTAGTTCTTGACCAGGTTTGCACACACTGTAGCAGGTATTTTGGCCCACTTTTCCATGCAGATCTTCTCTAGATCAGTCATGTTTTGGGGCTGTCGTCGGGCAACACGGACTTTCAACTTCCTCCACAGATTTTTTATTGGGTTGAGGTCTGGAGACTGGCTAGGCCACTCCAGGACCTTGAAATGCTTCTTACGGAGCTACTCCTTAGTTGCCCGGGCGGTGTGTTTGGGGTCATTGTCATGCTGTAAGACCCAGCCACGTTCCATCTTCAATGCTCTTACTGAGGGAAGGAGGTTTTTGCCCAAAATCTCACGATACATGGCTCCATTCATCCTCTCCTTAACATGGATCAGTCGTCCTGTCCCCTTTGCAGAAAAGCAGCCCCAAAGCATGATGTTTCCACCCCCAAGCTTCACAGTGGGTATGGTGTTCTTGGGATGCCATTCATCATTCTTCTCCCTCCAAACACGGCGAGTGGAGTTTATACCAAAAAGTTCAATTTTGCTCTCATCTGACCACATTACATTCTCCCAATCCTCCTCTGGTTCATCCAGATGGTCACTGGCAAACTTTAGACGAGCCTGGACATGTGCTGGCTTAAGCAGGGGGACCTTTTCGGGCGCTGCAGGATTTCAATCCATGACTACGTAGTGTGTTACTAATGTTTACCGTTGCGACTGTGGTCCCAGCTCTCTTGAGGTCATTGACCAGGTCCCCCCATGTAGTTCTGGGATGATTCCTCACCGTTCTCAAGATCATTGATACCCCACGAGGTGAGATCTTGCATGGAGCCCCAGGTCAAGGGAGATTGTCAGTGATCTGGTATTTCTTCCATTTTTTAATAATTGCGCCAACAGTTGATCTCTTCTCACCAAGCTGCTTGCCTATTGTCGAGTAGCTCATCCCAGCCTTGTGCAGCTCTACAATTTTTTCCCTGGTGTCCTTAGATAGCTCTCTGGTCTTGGCCATGGTGGAGAGGTAGCAGTCTGACTGACGGTGTGGACAGGTGTCTTTTATACAGATAACCAGTTGAAACAGGTGCCATTAATACAGGTAACGAGTAGAGATGAGCGCCTGAAATTTTTCGGGTTTTGTGTTTTGGTTTTGGGTTCGGTTCCGCGGCCGTGTTTTGGGTTCGAACGCGTTTTGGCAAAACCTCACCGAATTTTTTTTGTCGGATTCGGGTGTGTTTTGGATTCGGGTGTTTTTTTCAAAAAACACTAAAAAACAGCTTAAATCATAGAATTTGGGGGTCATTTTGATCCCAAAGTATTATTAACCTCAAAAACCATAATTTACACTCATTTTCAGTCTATTCTGAATACCTCACACCTCACAATATTATTTTTAGTCCTAAAATTTGCACCGAGGTCGCTGTGTGAGTAAGATAAGCGACCCTAGTGGCCGACACAAACACCGGGCCCATCTAGGAGTGGCACTGCAGTGTCACGCAGGATGTCCCTTCCAAAAAACCCTCCCCAAACAGCACATGACGCAAAGAAAAAAAGAGGCGCAATGAGGTAGCTGTGTGAGTAAGATTAGCGACCCTAGTGGCCGACACAAACACCGGGCCCATCTAGGAGTGGCACTGCAGTGTCACGCAGGATGGCCCTTCCAAAAAACCCTCCCCAAACAGCACATGACGCAAAGAAAAAAAGAGGCGCAATGAGGTAGCTGTGTGAGTAAGATTAGCGACCCTAGTGGCCGACACAAACACCGGGCCCATCTAGGAGTGGCACTGCAGTGTCACGCAGGATGTCCCTTCCAAAAAACCCTCCCCAAACAGCACATGACGCAAAGAAAAAAAGAGGCGCAATGAGGTAGCTGTGTGAGTAAGATTAGCGACCCTAGTGGCCGACACAAACACCGGGCCCATCTAGGAGTGGCACTGCAGTGTCACGCAGGATGTCCCTTCCAAAAAACCCTCCCCAAACAGCACATGACGCAAAGAAAAAAAGAGGCGCAATGAGGTAGCTGACTGTGTGAGTAAGATTAGCGACCCTAGTGGCCGACACAAACACCGGGCCCATCTAGGAGTGGCACTGCAGTGTCACGCAGGATGTCCCTTCCAAAAAACCCTCCCCAATCAGCACATGATGCAAAGAAAAAGAAAAGAAAAAAGAGGTGCAAGATGGAATTGTCCTTGGGCCCTCCCACCCACCCTTATGTTGTATAAACAAAACAGGACATGCACACTTTAACCAACCCATCATTTCAGTGACAGGGTCTGCCACACGACTGTGACTGATATGACGGGTTGGTTTGGACCCCCCCCAAAAAAGAAGCAATTAATCTCTCCTTGCACAAACTGGCTCTACAGAGGCAAGATGTCCACCTCATCTTCACCCTCCGATATATCACCGTGTACATCCCCCTCCTCACAGATTATCAATTCGTCCCCACTGGAATCCACCATCTCAGCTCCCTGTGTACTTTGTGGAGGCAATTGCTGCTGGTCAATGTCTCCGCGGAGGAATTGATTATAATTCATTTTAATGAACATCATCTTCTCCACATTTTCTGGATGTAACCTCGTACGCCGATTGCTGACAAGGTGAGCGGCGGCACTAAACACTCTTTCGGAGTACACACTTGTGGGAGGGCAACTTAGGTAGAATAAAGCCAGTTTGTGCAAGGGCCTCCAAATTGCCTCTTTTTCCTGCCAGTATAAGTACGGACTGTGTGACGTGCCTACTTGGATGCGGTCACTCATATAATCCTCCACCATTCTATCAATGTTGAGAGAATCATATGCAGTGACAGTAGACGACATGTCCGTAATCGTTGTCAGGTCCTTCAGTCCGGACCAGATGTCAGCATCAGCAGTCGCTCCAGACTGCCCTGCATCACCGCCAGCGGGTGGGCTCGGAATTCTGAGCCTTTTCCTCGCACCCCCAGTTGCGGGAGAATGTGAAGGAGGAGATGTTGACAGGTCGCGTTCCGCTTGACTTGACAATTTTGTCACCAGCAGGTCTTTCAACCCCAGCAGACCTGTGTCTGCCGGAAAGAGAGATCCAAGGTAGGCTTTAAATCTAGGATCGAGCACGGTGGCCAAAATGTAGTGCTCTGATTTCAACAGATTGACCACCCGTGAATCCTTGTTAAGCGAATTAAGGGCTGCATCCACAAGTCCCACATGCCTAGCGGAATTGCTCCCTTTTAGCTCCTTCTTCAATGCCTCCAGCTTCTTCTGCAAAAGCCTGATGAGGGGAATGACCTGACTCAGGCTGGCAGTGTCTGAACTGACTT
Source organism: Pseudophryne corroboree (assembly GCF_028390025.1). Lineage (NCBI taxonomy): Eukaryota > Metazoa > Chordata > Amphibia > Anura > Myobatrachidae > Pseudophryne > Pseudophryne corroboree. Next base: position 413,732,450 of record NC_086447.1, on the reverse strand, counting down.
CACGTGTGGCAAGTTCAAAGGGCATCAGAACCTTGCACAACGTTGAAATCATTCTCCACTGCGCCTGAGACAGGTGCATTCCACCTACTATATCGTGCTCAATTGTATAGGCTTGAATGGCCTTTTGCTGCTCCTCCAACCTCTGAAGCATATAGAGGGTTGAATTCCACCTCGTTACCACTTCTTGCTTCAGATGATGGCAGGGCAGGTTCAGTAGTTTTTGGTGGTGCTCCAGTCTTCTGTACGTGGTGCCTGTACGCCGAAAGTGTCCCGCAATTCTTCTGGCCACCGACAGCATCTCTTGCACGCCCCTGTCGTTTTTTAAAAAATTCTGCACCACCAAATTCAAGGTATGTGCAAAACATGGGACGTGCTGGAATTTGCCCATATTTAATGCACACACAATATTGCTGGCGTTGTCCGATGCCACAAATCCACAGGAGAGTCCAATTGGGGTAAGCCATTCCGCGATGATCTTCCTCAGTTGCCGTAAGAGGTTTTCAGCTGTGTGCGTATTCTGGAAACCGGTGATACAAAGCGTAGCCTGCCTAGGAAAGAGTTGGCGTTTGCGAGATGCTGCTACTGGTGCCGCCGCTGCTGTTCTTGCGGCGGGAGTCCATACATCTACCCAGTGGGCTGTCACAGTCATATAGTCCTGACCCTGCCCTGCTCCACTTGTCCGTGGTTAAGTGGACATTGGGTACAGCTGCATTTTTTAGGACACTGGTGACTCTTTTTCTGAGGTCTGTGTACATTTTCGGTATCGCCTGCCTAGAGAAATGGAACCTAGATGGTATTTGGTACCGGGGACACAGTACCTCCAACAAGTCTCTAGTTGGCTCTGCAGTAATGATGGATACCGGAACCACGTTTCTCACCACCCAGGATGCCAAGGCCTCAGTTATCCGCTTTGCAGTAGGATGACTGCTGTGATATTTCATCTTCCTCGCAAAGGACTGTTGAACAGTCAATTGCTTACTGGAAGTAGTACAAGTGGGCTTACGACTTCCCCTCTGGGATGACCATCGACTCCCAGCGGCAACAACAGCAGCGCCAGCAGCAGTAGGCGTTACACGCAAGGATGCATCGGAGGAATCCCAGGCAGGAGAGGACTCGTCAGAATTGCCAGTGACATGGCCTGCAGGACTATTGGCATTCCTGGGGAAGGAGGAAATTGACACTGAGGGAGTTGGTGGGGTGGTTTGCGTGAGCTTGGTTACAAGAGGAAGGGATTTACTGGTCAGTGGACTGCTTCCGCTGTCACCCAAAGTTTTTGAACTTGTCACTGACTTATTATGAATGCGCTGCAGGTGACGTATAAGGGAGGATGTTCCGAGGTGGTTAACGTCCTTACCCCTACTTATTACAGCTTGACAAAGGGAACACACGGCTTGACACCTGTTGTCCGCATTTCTGGTGAAATACCTCCACACCGAAGAGCTGATTTTTTTGGTATTTTCACCTGGCATGTCAACGGCCATATTCCTCCCATGGACAACAGGTGTCTCCCCGGGTGCCTGACTTAAACAAACCACCTCACCATCAGAATCCTCCTGGTCAATTTCCTCCCCAGCGCCAGCAACACCCATATCCTCATCCTGGTGTACTTCAACACTGACATCTTCAATCTGACTATCAGGAACTGGACTGCGGGTGCTCCTTCCAGCACTTGCAGGGGGCGTGCAAATGGTGGAAGGCGCATGCTCTTCATGTCCAGTGTTGGGAAGGTCAGGCATCGCAACCGACACAATTGGACTCTCCTTGTGGATTTGGGATTTCGAAGAATGCACAGTTCTTTGCTGTGCTGCTTTTGCCAGCTTGAGTCTTTTCATTTTTCTAGCGAGAGGCTGAGTGCTTCCATCCTCATGTGAAGCTGAACCACTAGCCATGAACATAGGCCAGGGCCTCAGCCGTTCCTTGCCACTCCGTGTGGTAAATGGCATATTGGCAAGTTTACGCTTCTCCTCCGACAATTTTATTTTAGGTTTTGGAGTCCTTTTTTTACTGATATTTGGTGTTTTGGATTTGACATGCTCTGTACTATGACATTGGGCATCGGCCTTGGCAGACGACGTTGCTGGCATTTCATCGTCTCGGCCATGACTAGTGGCAGCAGCTTCAGCACGAGGTGGAAGTGGATCTTGATCTTTCCCTAATTTTGGAACCTCAACATTTTTGTTCTCCATATTTTAATAGGCACAACTAAAAGGCACCTCAGGTAAACAATGGAGATGGATGGATTGGATACTAGTATACAATTATGGACGGGCTGCCGAGTGCCGACACAGAGGTAGCCACAGCCGTGAACTACCGCACTGTACTGTGTCTGCTGCTAATATATAGACTGGTTGATAAAGAGATAGTATACTCGTAACTAGTATGTATGTATAAAGAAAGAAAAAAAAACCACGGTTAGGTGGTATATACAATTATGGACGGGCTGCCGAGTGCCGACACAGAGGTAGCCACAGCCGTGAACTACCGCACTGTACTGTGTCTGCTGCTAATATAGACTGGTTGATAAAGAGATAGTATACTCGTAACTAGTATGTATGTATAAAGAAAGAAAAAAAAACCACGGTTAGGTGGTATATACAATTATGGACGGGCTGCCGAGTGCCGACACAGAGGTAGCCACAGCCGTGAACTACCGCACTGTACTGTGTCTGCTGCTAATATAGACTGGTTGATAAAGAGATAGTATACTCGTAACTAGTATGTATGTATAAAGAAAGAAAAAAAAACCACGGTTAGGTGGTATATACAATTATGGACGGGCTGCCGAGTGCCGACACAGAGGTAGCCACAGCCGTGAACTACCGCACTGTACTGTGTCTGCTGCTAATATATAGACTGGTTGATAAAGAGATAGTATACTCGTAACTAGTATGTATGTATAAAGAAAGAAAAAAAAACCACGGTTAGGTGGTATATACAATTATGGACGGGCTGCCGAGTGCCGACACAGAGGTAGCCACAGCCGTGAACTACCGCACTGTACTGTGTCTGCTGCTAATATAGACTGGTTGATAAAGAGATAGTATACTCGTAACTAGTATGTATGTATAAAGAAAGAAAAAAAAACCACGGTTAGGTGGTATATACAATTATGGACGGGCTGCCGAGTGCCGACACAGAGGTAGCCACAGCCGTGAACTACCGCACTGTACTGTGTCTGCTGCTAATATATAGACTGGTTGATAAAGAGATAGTATACTCGTAACTAGTATGTATGTATAAAGAAAGAAAAAAAAACCACGGTTAGGTGGTATATACAATTATGGACTGGCTGCCGAGTGCCGACACAGAGGTAGCCACAGCCGTGAACTACCGCACTGTACTGTGTCTGCTGCTAATATAGACTGGTTGATAAAGAGATAGTATACTCGTAACTAGTATGTATGTATAAAGAAAGAAAAAAAAACCACGGTTAGGTGGTATATACAATTATGGACGGGCTGCCGAGTGCCGACACAGAGGTAGCCACAGCCGTGAACTACCGCACTGTACTGTGTCTGCTGCTAATATAGACTGGTTGATAAAGAGATAGTATACTCGTAACTAGTATGTATGTATAAAGAAAGAAAAAAAAACCACGGTTAGGTGGTATATACAATTATGGACGGGCTGCCGAGTGCCGACACAGAGGTAGCCACAGCCGTGAACTACCGCACTGTACTGTGTCTGCTGCTAATATATAGACTGGTTGATAAAGAGATAGTATACTCGTAACTAGTATGTATGTATAAAGAAAGAAAAAAAAACCACGGTTAGGTGGTATATACAATTATGGACGGGCTGCCGAGTGCCGACACAGAGGTAGCCACAGCCGTGAACTACCGCACTGTACTGTGTCTGCTGCTAATATAGACTGGTTGATAAAGAGATAGTATACTCGTAACTAGTATGTATGTATAAAGAAAGAAAAAAAAACCACGGTTAGGTGGTATATACAATTATGGACGGGCTGCCGAGTGCCGACACAGAGGTAGCCACAGCCGTGAACTACCGCACTGTACTGTGTCTGCTGCTAATATATAGACTGGTTGATAAAGAGATAGTATACTCGTAACTAGTATGTATGTATAAAGAAAGAAAAAAAAACCACGGTTAGGTGGTATATACAATTATGGACGGGCTGCCGAGTGCCGACACAGAGGTAGCCACAGCCGTGAACTACCGCACTGTACTGTGTCTGCTGCTAATATAGACTGGTTGATAAAGAGATAGTATACTCGTAACTAGTATGTATGTATAAAGAAAGAAAAAAAAACCACGGTTAGGTGGTATATACAATTATGGACGGGCTGCCGAGTGCCGACACAGAGGTAGCCACAGCCGTGAACTACCGCACTGTACTGTGTCTGCTGCTAATATAGACTGGTTGATAAAGAGATAGTATACTCGTAACTAGTATGTATGTATAAAGAAAGAAAAAAAAACCACGGTTAGGTGGTATATACAATTATGGACGGGCTGCCGAGTGCCGACACAGAGGTAGCCACAGCCGTGAACTACCGCACTGTACTGTGTCTGCTGCTAATATATAGACTGGTTGATAAAGAGATAGTATACTCATAACTAGTATGTATGTATAAAGAAAGAAAAAAAAACCACGGTTAGGTGGTATATACAATTATGGACGGGCTGCCGAGTGCCGACACAGAGGTAGCCACAGCCGTGAACTACCGCACTGTACTGTGTCTGCTGCTAATATAGACTGGTTGATAAAGAGATAGTATACTCGTAACTAGTATGTATGTATAAAGAAAGAAAAAAAAACCACGGTTAGGTGGTATATACAATTATGGACGGGCTGCCGAGTGCCGACACAGAGGTAGCCACAGCCGTGAACTACCGCACTGTACTGTGTCTGCTGCTAATATAGACTGGTTGATAAAGAGATAGTATACTCGTAACTAGTATGTATGTATAAAGAAAGAAAAAAAAACCACGGTTAGGTGGTATATACAATTATGGACGGGCTGCCGAGTGCCGACACAGAGGTAGCCACAGCCGTGAACTACCGCACTGTACTGTGTCTGCTGCTAATATATAGACTGGTTGATAAAGAGATAGTATACTCGTAACTAGTATGTATGTATAAAGAAAGAAAAAAAAACCACGGTTAGGTGGTATATACAATTATGGACGGGCTGCCGAGTGCCGACACAGAGGTAGCCACAGCCGTGAACTACCGCACTGTACTGTGTCTGCTGCTAATATAGACTGGTTGATAAAGAGATAGTATACTCGTAACTAGTATGTATGTATAAAGAAAGAAAAAAAAACCACGGTTAGGTGGTATATACAATTATGGACGGGCTGCCGAGTGCCGACACAGAGGTAGCCACAGCCGTGAACTACCGCACTGTACTGTGTCTGCTGCTAATATATAGACTGGTTGATAAAGAGATAGTATACTACTAATATTATATATACTGGTGGTCAGGTCACTGGTCACTAGTCACACTGGCAGTGGCACTCCTGCAGCAAAAGTGTGCACTGTTTAATTTTAATATAATATTATGTACTCCTGGCTCCTGCTATAACCTATAACTGGCACTGCAGTAGTGCTCCCCACTCTCCCCCACAATTATAAGCTGTGTGAGCTGAGCAGTCAGACAGATATATAATATATATAGATGATGCAGCACACTGGCCTGAGCCTGAGCAGTGCACACAGATATGGTATGTGACTGACTGAGTCACTGTGTGTATCGCTTTTTTCAGGCAGAGAACGGATATATTAAATAAACTGCACTGTGTGTCTGGTGGTCACTCACTATATAATATATTATGTACTCCTGGCTCCTGCTATAACCTATAACTGGCACTGCAGTAGTGCTCCCCAGTCTCCCCCACAATTATAAGCTGTGTGAGCTGAGCAGTCAGACAGATATATATAATATTATATATAGATAATAGATGATGCAGCACACTGGCCTGAGCCTGAGCAGTGCACACAGATATGGTATGTGACTGAGTCACTGTGTGCTGTGTATCGCTTTTTTCAGGCAGAGAACGGATTATAAATAAAACTGGTGGTCACTGGTCACTATCAGCAAAACTCTGCACTGTACTGAGTACTCCTAATGCTCCCCAAAATTAGTAAATCAAGTGTCTCTCTAATCTATTCTAAACGGAGAGGACGCCAGCCACGTCCTCTCCCTATCAATCTCAATGCACGTGTGAAAATGGCGGCGACGCGCGGCTCCTTATATAGAATCCGAGTCTCGCGATAGAATCCGAGCCTCGCGAGAATCCGACAGCGTCATGATGACGTTCGGGCGCGCTCGGGTTAACCGAGCAAGGCGGGAAGATCCGAGTCGCTCGGACCCGTGGAAAAAAACATGAAGTTCTGGCGGGTTCGGATTCAGAGAAACCGAACCCGCTCATCTCTAGTAACGAGTGGAGGATAGAAGAGCTTCTTAAAGAAGAAGTAACAGGTCTGTGAGAGCCAGACATCTTGCTGCTTTGGTAGGTGTCCAAATATTTATTATCCACAAGAATATACAAGTAAATTGTTTAAAAATCATACAATGTAATTTCCTGTTTATTTTTTTCAGATTCTGTCTCTCACAGTTGGAAGTGTACCTATGATGGAAATTACAGACCTCTCTCATCTTTTTAAGTGGGTCAACTTGCACAATCGGTGGCTGTCCAAATACTTTTTTGCCCCACTGTGTGTATATATAACTTTATTCAAAACTTTAGTCACAGGGCCTCCATTCCATTATTATTACAAATGACACAACATACAGTACCTCTGTAATGGCACATTTGGTAAGCGTGAGCGGGTCCTGCCCTGATCATCAATACGGTGAGGAGATACAGAACGTGAGCGATGATGGGTCACTCTTTGCTGTTCTGGCACTGTCAATGTTGTGGATCTACTTTGTCTAGCATTAGACCTTGAACCTATCAACATGAGAAAGCTTTTAGGATATGACTAGGTGGAGCAAGATACGGAAATATTTCAAAATTGTTTTACTTCTGTCAGTGCAGATAGAATATATGTGACATTGCAGAGTTTTTGCTGGTGAGCATGCTCCATTAGTTTATATACTTAAATTTAAAAAAATGTTAAAACTCAGTTGATACCCCAAATACAGTTTGATACGGTCATATGTAACATACGTTAAAAAAAGATCCGTAGAATTTGGCATGCAAATAACGTCTGCATAAAAGAACAATAAAAGAAATAAGTAAAAATAATAATTAGTAGATGTTTGTTAGTTTATTGGTCTTGTAATTAATTTATATAAAGAAAAAGCACATTGAATTTTTCCACTTTGAAAATCCAAGTAATATAGAGTATATTTACTATGTGATCAGGACTGAAACATGTAGAGGTGTTAACTGATTAATGGGAAGGGTGATGATACAGAGTCCAAGCTCTATGATAATTACTCCAAGAAAAACGTTACACTGAGTGGATAAGATTTGGGAAACTGGTAAATATTATAATATAGTGGCGTGATAATAGAGAAACATCAGTTTTGCTACTCATGATATACTAAGCCCTGTGGACTAAATTAATATAGGCTTGGATCATTTACAATTGACTTTTAATGCTTAATCGGTGTTCACAAAGAATATTAATTTAATGTATTAGCCTTAATCGATATTATAGGCTTAGTTGAGAAGTCTACAATGGAATAAATGAAAGGTTATGGAAAGAATGGCAAACCTGCTGACTAAATCTGAACCTATAACATTTTGCTATAACTTGACTCAATTTTAATTTCCTGACATAAATGTATTCATCATACAAGTCGTTCACACAGACCTTCCTACTTTGTAATAATCAAAAGTGCATTTTTTACAATTTGAAAAAGGATATAATAGAGATGCCAAACAAAGATATTTATCAACATACAGTACTATGCAAAAGTTTTAGGCAAGTGTGGAAAAAATGCTGCAAAGTAAAAGTAATTTAGAAAATAGTGTTAATAGTGTTCTTTTTTCGGTGAAGATAGTTCTTAATGACATGGCTGTATGTTTGGGGTTATTATGCTGCTGCAGAATAAATTTGGTGTCAAGCAGATGCCACCCTGATGTACTGCATGATGGATAAGTACCTGCAGTATTTAAGACACCATTATTCATGACCATACTGTTTCTCCAACTCTATTTTCTGAAATGCAGCTCCAAAACTCCACTATGCTTCACTGTTGCCTCCAGACACTCATTATTGTATCACTCTTCAGCCCTTCGGCAAACAAACTGCTTCTGTTAAAGCCAATTATTTCACATTTTGACTCGTCAGACCAGGGCACATGCTGCCATTTTTCTGTATCCCAGTTCCTATGTTTTCGTGCATACTTAAGTACATGGCCTTGTTTCCACGTCGAAGGTATGGCTTTTGAGCGCAATTCTTTCATGAAGACCACTTCTGACACGACTTCTCCAAACAGTAAATGAGTGTACCTGGATCCCACTCCTTTCTGCCAGTTCTGAGCTGATACAACTGCTGGACATCTTCCGATTTCTTTCACCTAATGCACTAAGTTTCCTTAGCCGACCACTGCGTCTACGGTCCTCAACATTGCCCGTTTCTTTGTGCTTCAATGCTGATAAATACAGGCAGGTACTTATCTATCTATTAGGCAATACCATCAGGGAGGTGTCTGATTGGCTCCAAATTTATTCTGCAGCAGGACAATGAGCCCAAACATACAATCAATATCATTAAGAACTATCTTCAGCGTAAAGAAGAACCAGGAGTCCTGGAAGTGATGATATGGCCCCCACAGAGCCCTGATCTCAACATCATCGAGTCTGTCTGGGATTACATGAAGAGACAGAAGGGTTTGAGCAAGCCTACAAAAAAAGAAGATCTGTGGTTAGTTCTCCAAGATGTTTGGAACAACCTCCCTTCCGAGTTTTTCAAGAACTGTGCAAGTGTACCTAGAAGAATTGATGCTGTTTTGGAGGCAAAGGGTGGTCACACCAACTAGTGTTTTGATTTAGATTTCTCTTCTGTTCATGAACTTTACATTTTGCTAATTGATAAAATAAACTATTAACACTTTACAGATTTTTTTCCACTGCTGTATGTAGTACAAGTGAGCAATCATTAGCAGTCATTGGCAAAACAATGCACACAATGTCCCATCTCACATTTGGGCCATGGTTAACTTCTTAAGTGAGTGTTGTCAACCTTTTCAGTTATCCGCATGATATTGTAATACCCACAGTAATTGTGGGTGAGCCAGGGCAGCCACTGTCATTGTACAACTTAAGGTGCATACACACTATGCAATATGCTCCATGGGGCTAATTCAGACCTGATCGCTGGGCAGTGATTTCTGCAGCCCTGCGATCGGATATTCGCTGCCTACAGGGGGAGTGTATTTTCGCTGTGTAGGTGTGCGATCGCATGTGTAGCAGAGCTGTACAAACAGATTTTGTGCAGTCTCTGCGCAGCCCAGGACTTACTCAGCCACTGCGATCATGTCAGCCAGTTCAGGACCGGAATTGACGTCAGACACCCTCCCTGCAAACGCATGGACACGCCTGTGTTCTTCCACACACTCCCTGAAAACGGTCAGTTGCCACCCACAAATGTCTTCTTCCTGTCAACCTCCTTGCGATCGCCCGTGCAAACGGATCCGTCCCACAAACCCATCGGTGAGCGTCGTTCCACTTTGTACCCGTGCGACGTGCCTGCGTATTGAGGTGCATGCGCAGTTTGTGCCTGATCGCCCGCTGTTCGAAAAAAACGCACAGCAGCGATCAGGTGTGAATCGACCCCCATGAGCAATATCGCATAGTATTTCCCATACCCTCCTGGGCCGCGACCTAGTGCATACACACTGTACGGTATTGCTAGCAATATTGTACAGTGACGTCATGCCGCGGCTGGGCCAAACATGCAGCTTCTGATGATATTGTCAGACTGAGCTGCATGTATGGCCGACGGAGTGAAAATTAGCGATATCGTGTATAATATTGCATAGTGTGTATGCACCTTAAGGCGGATCACAGTGAACACATTTTATCAAGCAGTGCTCCAACTGATAAGAGGCTGACCTTGGTAATGAGCACTACAATAAAAAAATTTAAAAAAATTAAAACATGTAGAAACCATAAGCTACACAGCAACAGAGAATGAGCTACGTAGGCCAACATGAGAATGACCCTTAGATTCACCCTGTGAGGGACGTGGTAGTGTATTTGATTTGGTCTCTGCATTATTTAACAACATTAAGATGAAAAGTACATATGCATATTGTCAAAAACACGATGGGGAGATGTATTTATCCTGGGAGAGAGACAGTATACCAACCAATCAGCTTCTAATTGCCATATAACAGGAGATGACTGGTTAGTACTTTATCTCTCGCCAAGATTTGATAAAACTCCCCCTTTTTTTTTACATTCCAGTTTTAGAATGATCAAATGCAATTTAAATGCATGTTCAGTAAGAGAAATATTTAGAAATCATATGTAATTATTATTTAAATCAGGCTCCATTATAATGCACAATTGAAATAAATAACTTTTAAGAATGTCCTTCACTTCTTCACTAGTAACCAGCCAGACAGGGATGACCAGTGTGATCCTAAATACAGTAACATTAATCTACAGTACATTGTAAAGCAGGCCATTAGAGCCAGGAGTAGGACTACAAATGTGAGTGCAGAAAGCATCATTATACCCCTATGCAATGTTATGAATGACAGAACGCACCATTAAAGAACCATGGGAGTAATTCAGAGTTGATCGCAGCAGCAAATTTGTTAGCAGTTGGGCAAAACCATGTGCACTGCAGGGGAGGCAGATATAACATGTGCAGAGAGAGTTAGATTTGGTTGGGGTGTGTTCAAACTGAAATCTAAATTGCAGTGTAAAAATAAAGCAGCCAGTATTTACCCTGCACAGAAACGAAATAACCCACCCAAATCTAACTCTCTGCACGTTATATCTGCCCCACCTGCAGTGCACATGGTTTTGCCCAATTGCTAACAAATTTGCTGCTGCGATCAACTCTGAATTACCCGGAAGTACAACTGGAGAAAGTTATTGCTAAAAGCATTTGTCTGTTGATTGTCAAAATCTCTACTTTGTATCCTCAATGCAAAATATAAATTGTCAGCCATGCATCATGCACTGTTATCACTACCGTGCAGCAGCAACGTTTCATGGGAACTAAAGACTAGTTCATTTAACAAGCAGAACAAAACAAATAAGACAAATATATGTATCTGGGAACGTTAATTTATGTAATAGTGTTCACGCTCTAAAATTAATGTTGCATTTATTAGCTCAGAGCATTGTGAAGTAAGATATTTAATAACCCCGTATTTTACCATTTTGATGATAAATGAAAGGCATTTGTCATTCCACAGTGTTGATAATGATTTTATTCATACAGTAAGTTGTTGTAGGATACATCAATTAAATGTTGTTCTTTATTCATTAGACTCCACAATACACTGAATCTCCAAAATGAACATCCTTAAGGAGTCTGGATTAGTGAAACAAAGCAAAAAGCAAAGAGAAATAGGACCATGCCTTTTACCAACGCACCTGGAGGCACAACTCCAATACCATCATCAACATCAAAATCTGAGAAGTCACTATCAATGATTCGCTGAGATCCTGTACAACAGCAAACCAGTATAGGTGGTCATTTTCTGGAGCACAAGATGATATATGCACACAGAAATCTGCAGACATTCGTCATGTGGCTCACACTTTATTAAAGGACACTTACTTTGTAATTTTTTGCTAGAGTTCTCTCCGTGTACATGTCTCCTTGGCATGAAAGGTGATGGCTGAGGCAGAGGTAGTGAAGACTCATCATGTGTTTGCAGTTTATACCAGTGAGGTTCATCATCTAATAGTGCAGTCTCTAGCTCTATGAGAATCTGAGAGGAAAATCACACTGTGAGAGGAGATGGTCAAACAACCTGCCAATATTATCAAATGAAGATCAGCAGAAAAACTTTAACTTGCACACTTAGCTCACGTTCCACTACAACATTTTCCATCACAGCATACAGTACATGAAGATCCACATTATCAATAACTCAGCTACTGCTTCTGTGTGTCTTGCTTGGAACACAGCGTGAGTTATTTAAGATCTAACAATTCCCATATGTAATAATATCAATAGCAGTAGAGGATATGTAAGTGCCTCATGTTCTCGCCTTCTCTATATTTAGCAACAATGTTATTACCTGCCGTAGCTTACTTAGACTCAGCTGGGGCTAGCAAGTCTGTGTCCGGGATCAGTACGTAATCCCGCTGGACAGGATCCCGGCTGTCGAAATACCGACGCCGGAATCCCGACCACACAATCCCGACAGGGGTGTCGAGCAGAACGCAGCCCCTTGCGGGCTCGCCACGCTGCGGGCACGGTGCCTCGCTACGCTCGCACACTATTATATTCTCCCTCTATGGGTGTCGTGGACACCCACGGAGGGAGAATATGTCGGGATTGTGGCGGTCGGGATTCCGGCGTCGGGATTTCGACCGCCGGGATCCCGTCCAGCGGGATGTTGACCGCATCCCCTGTGTCCAACGGCACATACCCTGGGACCAACACTCCTACAAAATGGAAGCGACACGCCCCTGTTTTGAAGAACGAACCTGGTTGCCCGCATGCTCCGCCCCCCAGCATGCTACAGTTAATGGGGGCTGCGCATTCACAGAACTCCAAACATCGGACTTGTACGGAAATCATCGGGTTTGCATACAATCCAAATCAGGCTCTCTGTACACAACAGTGAGGTCTCTGCATGCAGCCAGAGGAACGCATGCACCGTAGAGGTTTTATCGTTTATTTGCTCATACGTAGTAGCAAAACATTGCTCAACTGTGCACATAACAGCATTGCATCCACCTTTTAATCAGGCCCCTCACCTCTTCCGTCTCCCTCTCTATTTCATGTCCCCCATTCCCTCTTTCTAACTCTCTCATCAGTTACCAGTCACCCCCCTCCCATCTCCCTCTCTCTGACCTCCTCTATCGTTTTGGATCCCCTCCCCCATTTTTTCCTTTGGGGGTGGCGGAAGTGTTATCAGTGGGGGAAGGTCATTGTCTCCAGGTGCTGACAGGGCTCAGGAAACAGCACTGGGCATTCAGCAACAGCATGCTGGGGGTGAAAAGAAGCTATATCTGTCAGGCAGCCAGTGAGAACCATGAGGGGAGGGGGATAGAGCCTCCTTCTAGCTCTTACTGCGCCTGGCCTAGGTGAACATTCCATATTCTCCAACAAGACCCATTCCATTAGGTACAAAAAAGGGGCAGATGTATTAACCTGGAAAAGGCATAAGGAAGTGATAAACCAGTGATAAGTGCAAGGTGACAAACGCACCAGCCAATCAGCTCCAATATGTAAATTAACAGTTAGGAGCTGATTGGCTGGTGCATTTATCACCTTGCACTTATCACTGGTGTATCATTTCCTTATGCCGTCTCCAGGCTTAATACATCTGCCCCAAAATGCATTGTTCCTGGACGTCCATTCCAGTAGTGGTGCTGCAGCACAGCAAAATTCAAATAGGGGAGCCACATCAACTGCCAATACGTCCCGCCAGGCAATATTTGGCAGCGTTTGGGGTGGCAGTTGGTGTGGCTCCCCTACCCGAATTTTGGACTATGCTACAGCTTAACTCTGGAACCGCCACTGGAAAGGAAGTCCAGGAACAGAGCATTTTGTACCTAATGGAATGGGTCATGTTGGGGGGTATGACATTCTAGCTAATTATATATAGTGTGTGTGTGTGTGTGTGTGTGTGTGTGTGTGTGTGTGTGTGTGTATCTATCTATACACACAGACACACACAGATATATATGCATATAGGCACTGCCAAGCCTACTTTTTACTCCAGAGTTTTGACTATGAAAATTATTAGACCAATACAAAGAAGATATTTCTAATATATTCAGTGTATTTTTCAAATACTTTATATAGTCAAAACTCTGGGGTATACAGGATTATGACAGAGAAGGCTCTGCCTCACCTCACCACATGCCACTGTTAAGAACCTACTGGATGGCAATGAAAATACTGTGGATAAAGATTTTTTATTTATTTATCTCAGGGACACACAGTCGATATATCAACCTCTTACATATGTTGATATATTGAAAATATGTTAAAAGAATATATTATTAACTACTAATCACAATGTAAGTTGACACCTTACTACATAGCTAGAGAGACAGAATAGAATTTCTTCTATTTTTATCCTTTTCACATCATATTTATCCCCTTCCTTAGATACAATATGTACTTTTTTCGGGTGGAGGAGCATTATGCTATAAAGAGGGACAGTGCTTCTCTACCTATCATTACAATGGAATGGGGAAGCACGAAAGCCCAAAAGAATCATGCAATAGTTAAAACCGATTAAAGACCAGCGACTGTTAGAGGGTGATGACGTTGCATGAATACCTCGCCAAGAAATTCACTTTCTTCTTCTTGCACTCTTGGCTGATCCCACACGGTTATTTCTAACATTCTTTCTCTAAAGTTTTTACGATGTACATGGGAGTAAACAAATGTTTGATTCCATTTTGGTTCTGAGCTTTTCTTCACCGTTTTGGTCCTCCGCTTGCTTTTATCGCTGTTAAAAGACAATTTTTGAATAGTTATATACTGCCATCTAGTGACAATCTATAACATTGCAGTTCACAGCTTTCAGTTCATCTGATTTTGCAGAAAACCAATTGTGTTCTAAGCTTAAAAAACTAAAGTGACATTATGAGGTTGTCCTTCAGATTGTAAATACATAATAGATATATACATTAAAAAAAAAATATGAAAGACTATTACCTTCTATCCGGAAGAAAGTACATTTTTACATAGGAATTCCTTGGACGCCCATCCGGCCTCGGTGGGAGATCTATTGCTTGCAGCACAGTGACAATTAAATGATGTTCTACTTTATCATACAACAATTTTACCTAAAAATAAAATTAATAAATTACTACCAACTACATAGTTGTTATAATAGTGAATACAGGTTGAGTATCCTATATCGAAATATTCCGAAATACGGAATATTCCAAAATACGGAATATTCCGAAATACGGAATTATTTGAGTGAGATAGTAAAATCTTTGTATTCTGATGGCTCAATGTACACAAACTTTGTTTAATACACAAAGTTATTAAAAATATTGTATTATAAGACCTTCAGGCTGTGTGCATAAGGTATATATAAAACATAAATGAATTGTGTGAATGCACACACACTTTGTTTAATGCAAAAAGATATTAAAAATATTGGCTAAAATGACCTTCTGGCTGTGTGTATAAGGTGTATATGAAACATAAAAGCATTCTGTGCTTAGACTTGGGTCCCATCATCATGATATCTCATTATGGTATGCAATTATTCCAAAATACGGAAAAATCCGATAACCAACCTGTAATAATTTTATCTTGCAGAAACACACAGTACTGCTTCAAAACATTTCTGTCTGTGTTCTTGTCCAATCAATTTTATAATCTATATTATAGTATTACTTCTGTACTACTTTTTTAAAAACCATTTTTTAGGTTGATAAAAATCATTTAGAATTCACCAATAATTAAGAAGAGTGTAACAAATGGTGAGAGGTTGTCCAAAAAACTAACAATACAAAAACAAACAGTGAGGGATGATAAAAATAAACATGGGAGGGAAAGAGCAAACAAAACAAAACAGGTGTCTTCAAGTATCTTTGAGATAATAAATAGTCCAGTCAGTAATTCCCTTGTGTCACCACTTACAACACACACATGCGCCCACTGACATAGGATAACTAACAGCCAAGCAAGGCCCTGAGATAGGGTGAGCTGATTAAAAAAGCTTCAAACTGCATTAACTTATCAGCAATCAGACATAAGAAGTCATTGCTCCTAGTGACGGTGCCTGAGCATGCTAACACACATCATGAGCGGTATTCAAATGATATATCACGCCCAATCTCCTTTCTAAAGTGATCCCCGTTAATACTCTTATTGCGCCCACAGTAATCAGGTTTAGCTGCGCAAATGGTTAAGTTCCCTCGCTTTCCCAGGGAAGGGGGGGGTGGGGGGGGTTGGTGGATTATTGAGCTGAAATGATTGTTCCACGCCTGTCAGCAGAAACAGAACGTATGTGGAAGGAGGTGAAGATGTAAAATATGCATTAATGCACTGCACACTTGGCATATCACTTCTACTGTTACAATTCAATTAGCTCTGAATGGACCAAGAAAATATAGTTATTTTGCTCTATGCACCCTGGAAATAGAATCATTTATACAAAGTGGTGAAAATATCTAAAGTACTAGTAAGTTTTCTGTGCAACTTTTAACTACAAAGTAAAACCTTTTAATGGTTTTCAGTGTCAAGAATACAAGCCCTCTTAACCTTTGTAGCAAACATTTAATAATTGACATATGTGGAGTTCCTGTGTCCATTAAGAAACATTCTGCTAGCTAAGTGAAGACGTAATAGCCCATAATGCACAGAGTAAGAAATGCATTTGACCCTAAAGGCGGCAGGCTCTAATGTATGATTTTCTTTACAGAACTAATAAAAGCATTCCAAAGATAGACTTGAGGGGTTTAAATATAAAACAAAGAAACAAAGCATTATTTCAGGACATGTTGCATGTGTTTTTTTCAGATATTCAGCTGCACATGAAATACTGATATATACTGTACCATAGAATTCAATGTTAAATTACAATATAATACAATCTAAAAATAAGCAAACAAGGAGCAATTTGCATCTTGGCAAAACCACGTGGTACTGCAGGTTGGACACATTTAAAAAGAACCGGCGATTTACAGTAAAGCCTGATTCTGAGTCAAAGTGGCTGTTGTGCTCTGGCTGGAAGCCTGAATTACTACTGTACTTTCTAATGCAAGATCTGTCCTACTCAGAATTTGAATTCACTATAAAAACAAAGCTGCTATTCATTCACTAAATGTAAAAGCATTCAGTATTATGCGGCATGTAAAATAAATATATGTGTTTACACCTCTTGAACTTCAACATGGTTCGTTTCAAGAGCAAATTGCCCCTTTTTTTCTTTTGCTCCTAACTAAGGCAGACCCAAAGCGTGCTGTACAAGTCATTAAATACTTACAGATAGCTGCCCTGGCAAAACCTGAGGTGCGTCTTTGAGAGCTCCAGGACTAGTTGGAGATATAACAGATATTGAAGGCCTATCCATCTTCTGAGATTCAAAAGAACTTGAACCTTGTAGAAATGAAAACATGCATTACACTGAAATGATCTGCATAAGATATATACATATGATATCAGAAAGCCACAACATAGTGTAGAACAAACATGCATGAAGTTAAGGAAGAACTGTTGGCCTGATCTATTCTATCTGCAACTCAGCAGAGTGTCTATCTACTAGTAGGTGGAGTGTTGCAATATGTACTGACAGTCGCACATTAATCACTGAGTCAGCTATGCACTGAGGCGACGGAAATAGCAGTGTATTTCTAATATTTCCTCCATATCTGCTTCCATTCACAGGGGCTAATTTGCACAGGTAGCCATCCAACAGGAGAGTGCAAGAGAAGGGGGTAGGGCAGCGCTGAAGTGTGCACACATAGTAATCAGAATGCATTTACTACTATCCCTCCTCTGTGCACCAAATTCCACGTTTGTTGTGCAGAGCAGAGTTGTATATAAGAAACAATTACTACGTATGGTACAGCTCAGATCCAAAAATCAAGCACAAAGGGGGGTATACAATTACCGTGGCTAATTGGTTTCGCTGGGGGTTATCCAATTAGCACCGATAAGCTGGAGCTTGTTCCCGATGCCGGACCTTATCAGGAGGTATGCCTCAGTCAAGCAAAGCATAATCTGCGATAAGTGCCCCCAGACCCACGATAAGTGCCGCGAAAATACAAAGGTCCGCGGCTTTTGGGGGGACCTATGTATTTTTTCATGAAAAACTTGTTTTTCGTGGGACCTAATTGGATATCACGGGTGATTGGATACCGCCCAAAGGCTCTTCATGAGTACATGGTGCCATGAGAATTGAAGTGGGAACATTGTTCACTTAGCAGATCTTATTACTATATCTTGGGGTCTGAATAAAAATACCTCTAGTCAACTCATGTAGTGTTAAAACACATGACAATATGTATGTAATGTGAAATCTTTCTTCTGAGCCATCACTGGGTCAAAAAGAAATGGCACTTGAGTAAAATACCGCAATGTATGTTTCAAGGAACATTGATTTTTAAACTTAAGACAACATATTTTATTCACCAAACAATCACAACCTAAACAATACATTAAAGAAAATAAACGAGACACCTACTAGATTCTAATGGAGGATGGGAACTCTCTGGTATCCTTGGAATGTCACTGGGATGAATAGCAAGAAGAAATAAACATATAAGTTACTGTTTGCTAACAACACAACAGTAAAAAAAGCAACTATACAACAAAGCTGCACTTTACTTATGCAAGAAAACATAGTTATTAAAACGAGTGCATGAGAGGAGGGGATGTCTTAAGTAATTCAGTCATTATTTCTTTAGTTTACAATAAGAAAATCTACAATATAAAATATTTTAATAAATAGAAGACATCTGACTAAATCCAATAATGAAAACCCACAATTTATTATATAGTAACAGGAAATCCTGATCCAGTGTCCCTTTGGATGCTGGGGGCTAAGGAAAAATGCCCTCTTTGGAATGCCCTAACCATCTCTGTCGGTTACTAAAGTTAATATTGATCTGTAAAATATAGGCTATGCCAGGAGACAACTGCTATTAATGTTAGGTAATGGTCTACTTCATTTACTACATCTGACAACTGGCACTATTACAAACACATTTATCATTTATTTGTTTAATGATTTGAAAGAAGTCAATGTATTGGGATCACAATTTCTGAGAAGGCTGCCGAATTGTAATATTCCACGCAGACAGCCACGCCATGTCACCAACTTTAAATGTACATGGTATTCTATTTTTGTCTGAAATATTTTTTGGAACGGAATAAGGCCTTGTAGAGAACGTGATGCACCTTTTTCCAGATCATTCAAAGATGAGACACAGAAATGGAAAAAGAAACGTGGTCTTGGGTAGGACAAATAGTGACCCAAAAGAAGAGGAATGACAGGAATTATTATAGGCAAATGCCGCCACTGGCAGCTGTTCCACCCAGTTATTGTGACATTTCCACACATAACATCGAAGATATTGCTCCAGAGACTGATTCACACTCTCCGTATGTCCATAAGATTGCGTGTAATAACCTGAGCAAAGGCTGAGATTGATACCCAATTTTGAACAGCGAGCAAAACCGAGCAATGAACTGGGTACCTCGATCAGAAACAAAATCTTGAGGCAATCCATTTATGTAACTAGAAAACATGCCGGACAAAAAATGCTGACAACTCTCTAGCACTGGGTAGTTTAGCCAGACGATTGAAATGGGCCATTTTGATGGAACGATCAACAATTACCCAAATGGTATTACACTTGGAGGAAACTGGAAGGTCCACAATGAAATCCATGGAGATATGGGACAATGGCTTGGAAGGCACAGATAATGATAAAAGTTGGCCAGATTCAATATAGGCCAGATTTTTATGATCCGTGAAGACAGTGGGGTAAATTTACTAAGATGGGAGTTCCATGTAAGATGGGATGTTGCTTATAGCAGCCAATCAG